>NC_052350.1:25126354-25392026 GCF_009727055.1 Benincasa hispida
CCTCCGTAAAAGTTTAAAAACTGACCCCGACTGTCTTGTGAGATTCTCATCAGTCTGAAATCAGTATCCGTGTATCCAATAAGGAAAAATCCCTAGATCGCATAATGAGCATGTAGTCCTCGTTTCTCCGAAGATACTTAAGGATTATTTTCATTGCAGTCTAGTGACTCTAGGCTAATTTAGCTGATACGCTATTGACATCCCATAACCTGCAAGATGTTTGTTAGTACAAAGCATCGCATACATCAAACTACCACGACAGATGCATTTGGAACCCATCCATTCCTCAACATTTGAGGCATCTTAGGACACATTGTCCTTAGATTAAAGTGACTTACATGCCTGAACGAGTAGGCCCTTTTTGGAGTCCTGCATCTGAGTACTTGAGCAACATTCTGTTAATGTAACAATGCCCGAAACGGTGCTAACACCTTGTTCTACGATCCTGAAAATATGTGTATTCCCAGAAACAAACTGAGTTCTTTCCTTGAATTCTTCAATTTGGAATTGGGTTGCTCGCCAGTTTCTTAATGCGAATCAAGTAGACCTACATCATTCCCATGAGTAGTATATCATCTAATATATAACATTAAGAAAAACTATTGAAGCGTTGATGATCTTCTTGTAGACAAAAGGTTTCATCATCGTTTGAGGCCAAAGCCATACGATTGATCGCAGTATCAAATCGAATGTTCCAAGATTGAGACGCCTGTTTTAGCCCATAAATGGACCGATTCAGTTTGCAAACTTTGATCTGACCTTCGGTAATGAATCCCTTGGATTGCACCATAGTACATGGTCTCCTCAAGATTGACATTCAGAAAGGTGTCGTTCTTGACGTCCATTTGCCAGATCTCATAATTATAGTAAAGTTGCAATGGATAGAAGGATACAGACTGACTTTAACATGGCACAGGCGATAAGTCTCCTCATAGTTGACTCCCTCTACCTGGGTATAACCTTATACCATAAGTCGAGCCTTGAAGGTTTGCACCTTCCCATCAGCACCCCGTTTCCGCTTGTAGATCCATTTATAACTATAATCTATTAACCCCATCAAGATGATCTATAAGATCCTATACTGAGTTGAAGTACATCAACTCCATCTCGAGATCCACAGCTTTGACCCATTCATCCTGATCTATATCCTCCATTGCCTTCTGATAAGACAATGGATCCTCAACGTCGCCATCTACTAGCATAGCAAGGATTTCTGTGAAACCCAGATAGCGAACGGCCGGGTTCGCAACCCTCCCACTGCGTCAAGGATACATCAAATCTTAAGGTGGAACCGAACTACTAGATGAACTATCATCAACAACTCTTACTGATGAAGCAGGCCTTTTAACAACTCTTGTTGAAGCTTCAGTAGTTTCGTTGGAAAGCTCATGTAACATGACTTTACTATGTGAACTGTGCTCCCTAATATAATATTCCTCCAGGAAAGTAGCATTCGTGGAAACAAACACCCTATTTTCCAATAGATCATAAAAATAACCCCTTCGTGTACCTTTGAGGTAGCCTACTAAGAGGCATAACCTTGACCGTGGTTCCAACTTTTTAGGATTCGCCTCAAGCACATGTGTCGGGCAACCCCAAATGCGAAAGTAACGTAAACTAGCTTTACGCCTGTTCCACAACTATAGAGGTGTTCTCGCAACACTCTTGGAAGGAACACAGTTAAGTATGTATACCGCAGTTTCCACTACGAAACCTCAAAATGAGTCCGCTAACGAAGCGTAACTCATCATTAAATGAATCATGTCCAACAAGGTTCTATTTCTCCTCTCTGCTACACCATTTTGCTGAGGTGTGCCCGGTGCTGAGAGCTGAGAAACGATTCCATGTTCTATCAAATAGTCTTAGAACTCAGAATCCAAAAACTCTCCACCTCGATCAGGTCGAAGTGTTTTAATTTTTCTATCCAATGATTTTCAACTTTAGCCTTGAACTCTTTGAACTTTTCAAAGGATTCAGACTATCAAATAAACATACCCATGCCTAGAGTAATCATCAGTGAAACTAGTAAAATACTCATAGCTACCTCAGGCTCGCACATTCATAGGACCACAAAGATCAGAGTGTACTAACTCAAGAGGCTCTTTGGCTCAATAACCTTTTCCAGTAAAAGGTCTTTTAGTCATCTTATCCTCAAGGCACGATTCGCACATCAGTAAAGAAATTTCTTCTAACTCACTTAGAAGGCCATTTTTCACAATCTCTCAATTTTATTAAGATTGATGTGCCTTAATCGAAGGTGCTAAAGTTGGGCATTTTCTTTTGAAGAAATTCTTTGACGTTTAGATTGAGTTACGACAGATTTAAACAACTTTGTGTTATGAAGGGAACTTAAGACTAACGATTTTAGCATATATAAGTTACTTTCTAGATTAGTTTTCACCACCATCTTTATGAATAAACACTTTATCCACATTAAAAGAAAGCGTATATTTACATGGTAACAAACACTTTATTGAAATAAGGTTCCTCTTTAGTTTAGGAACTACATTAACATCTTTAAAAACTAAAAACATATTCTGTAAAGTTAACTGGATGTCTTCCACTACCACAGCTGAGACGATATGCCCGGTGCCTACTCACATCATCATCTCACCAGCCTCCAGCTGTCGCCAAGATCTAATCCCCTGAAAAGAAGGAAAAATGTGATTAGTGGTGCCCGAATCAATTATCCAAGTTGAATCATCATTTTCCACTAAACATGTTTCTAGCACAAGTAAATCATATTTACCTTTATCTGCCTTGGCCTTAGCCTTGGCGGCCTTCCTTTCATCAGCCAGCGAGGACAATTCCTCTTCCAGTATCCATTCTAGTTGCAGTGGAAACATTTTTCCTTTTCAACCAGCGGCGGACGGCTCCTTGGGGTAACAAGTGGCGAGTTAGCAGGCGCTTTCCCTTTCCTCTTACCACCCTTCTTCTTCTTCCCCTCTGCAGAGTTAGAAGTAGAAGGTGCAAACTTCGTACCTAAGGTCGAACCTCGATGGAACGTCCTAGAAGATGAAGCAACATTTGCCTCACCCCTTTTCCTCTCCTTACTTTTCAATAAAGATTGGTATGTCTAGAACTCGTTGAGGAGAGTTGTAAGGATATATTGCACTTTGTTAAGAATCGCATTACTAACAAAGTGGAGAAAGCTCTCCGGCAATGAATGCAGGATTATGCTAACCTAACTATGCTCATCGATTCTAGACCTATTCATCTCCTCCACATTGAAGTCGACCATCATATTAAGCACATGTTCATGAACAGAGGTGCCTTCCTCCATTTTGGAATTGAAGATGTATTTCAGAGACTCATGCTTGAGCTGTCCAGATGATTGTCCGAACATCCCCCGCAGGGACTCCATGATCTTATGCACTGAGACCATGGGCTCATGCTTCTTGACCAACACATCACTAAGACTGGCCAAGATATAGGCTCATGCCTTCTCGTTTGCTCGTGTCATTGCTCGTACGCCTCTCGAACATTTGGGTGGCCTTGGGAGCTAGAATAGAAGGACGACCTCCGTAAGGGCAAATATTAGATCCTCGATGATGAGTATCATTGTGATCATATGTTTCCAACTTGAATAGTTATTGCTAGTAAGTTTTTCGACGCTAAGAAAAGCTATTGTGGCTGTAGCCGTTTTAAAAACTTGTTGCTGAAAAACGAACAAACTTTTATAAGACATTGCTAAACCACATTTTTAACCATTTAGTTTTAACAAAGAAGTTTTCAAGTACCCTAAGTGTTTAAGACTTCTATTTTGCAATGATACCCCAGTGAGGTAGGACAAACGTCACCAGTGGGGTGATCAGATGCTCCTTCACAGGGATGAGACATTCTCAAACATTAGGCAGAACTAACTCTTGGAACAACCTCATAGCCACCATTTATTTAGTCCATAACTGTTAACTCTTAACAATTCCACGTAAGTGTGACCCCTCATTTTCGGCGCCAGAGTCTTGCCCTAATGAGCCCACCGTAGGGAAGAAGCAGATTAGGATAAGAGACTAAGTAACCTTATCCTCTTTCAGGAGATCAAATAAAGAAACGTGCAAAACTGTCATCCTATAGGGGGACACTCCCAAGGTGCCTCGAGGCGTTGCACAAAAACTTTATTCAATCCAACGAGGGAGACCGTGGGATATGTTGTTGCACTTCCCGCTCCTACTTACTATGAACACTCTCTTCATCCACCTTGATATTAACCTACCCAAACACTATCCTTTAGGGGGACACTCCCAGGGTGCTACGAGGCTGAGGGTAGATCTCACGGTGTGGACTATAAGGGAGAAACGTGAAAGGTTTAATGAAACATCATATGCCTCAAGTACCTCCCACTAAATGTTCTACCTAGGGGTTCATTAACATAGATAATTCGACTACTGATTTTAGTCTAAGTCTTTTATTAAGTTCACTCATAAACAACTTTTGTCTGTGAAATAAAACAAGTTCAAGTAGTCAAATTTAAACACTTTAATGGACTGTCCTTAACTTGCATGCATCAAATTTATCTAATTCACCTTTCCAGGTAGGGGTGTTACGTTTCCGTCAACTTAAATACCCTAACCTAGTCAGGACCCGCCTTAGATAAAAGGTCTCTTATAGATAGATTTGCTACACTTTAACCTTTTATTAGTCAATTTAATCCTGTTAAACTGATTATAAGATTAAAACCTAAGGGTTGCTAATCATATAGAAATGTGATCTTAAGTCTATGTTATCTAAGTTTTAAATATTTTAAAAACATGAATTAAACCTAAGTGAGCATGCATATCTTTTTTATAGATTTTAGTTCTAATTTCTCTTTAACCATTAAAAAGAAACAACTAAAACACATTGCCACACAACAAGGTATTTATAACGCTTATAAATTAACCTATGTGTCATGTTTCATGCAATGTCCGGTCATTACTATACATAACTTTTATATATAAGTAATAACCAAGCAAATATGCCTTCCATACACCCTTATACTATAACAATTATAATATAAAGATGATGCATGTTAATATTTTTATGCATTCATAAATATAACTCTGTAATTTAAATCATGCTTCTCTAAATCATAATACTTATACTAAAGAGATGATGCATGATTAAACATAATCTAAGGTGGGATTTTTCTATATGTACATACCATATGACATATAAAATAAACAGACATCGCATGGATAAAACCACAGATTAATGGACCGGGATGAATTGACACAAAACCGGAATGAAAAATCAATCTATTATATTTTTCCTCCGAGCAAACCGGTTCATAGGCGAACTGGGTCTTGAACCGCTGGACGAAACTCCCATCGTGTAGTAAACGCCTCTAGTAAATGATCGTTTAGTGCACACTAGACGATAGCGCGGATGCTACATGATCGCTTAGAAGACAACGAGGCTGTAAAGCCTGATCGTCTAGATGATCACTTAACACGCAATAAGTAAACGATTTACCACGCATTTTACTCCGCAATCGTATAGTCAGTGACTAAGCAATGAGGTTTGCTGAGCAATACGATCGTCTAGTGCACGTGCGTGTTAAACGACACCTGAGCATCCGATACTCAGCAATCATCTACCCCATTGTCTACACGACCCGACCAACGCTTGATCGTCTTCTTCCTCAAAGAACAGCAACCTTTGCTCCAAACTTCTTCTCGAACAACTCAAAACTCAAACTAACATTGAAATTACAGACTCGATAGCAATTATGCCTAAAAATGCAGGGGCCTTTACAATTAATTGGAAATGTAAAAGAATTTAACAAACCAAGGTTTCATTCCAGAAAACTCCATTAATCTACACATCCCCACAAACGAATTAACATGGGCTGCTCGTTTAGTATTGCTTTGGCTTCACCGTCTGTATCTTGCTGGCGCGGGAGCTACCGTAATTAAAAGAAAATGAATGAAGAAGGCATTAGCATTAGAAAGACTACAAAGGCATTCCAGGCCGACTACGAGACTAGGACTACAATACAAGTCATGAGCGATAGCGAAGCCAAGCCGGATCGGCTTTTTTATGTCGAAAGCCCCAAAACTAGCTATCTTATAGCAGATAACTAATGCAAGCCTACTCAACAAATCTCATAAGTAAACGCCTGTTCGCATCGCAACTAATAGAAAAAACCACTACGTCACTCAACGACTAGTCTACTTCATTAAGGAAAGTTGCTTGAAAAGTGCTCATCTCTTCACTCTCCTCTCTTCTGCTAATGCGAATATCCCATTCTTGGGAATCACCATCAAAAGAAAAGCTTCTCCAACTTCAACTAGATTTCAAACCTCTTTAGAAAGGAGATTTCATCCCAAGGAACGGGCTCTTCCAGTAATAACCTTTTTTGTTTCAAGTGTATAAATGCTATAATTGAGATGATCTAGGTAGGAGAGTCGATTGATCAAGACTACCGCAAGAGTATATATAGTTCTTTTCTCTGTAAAACAAAGAGTAAACATGCTTCACCCATTGAGAGTGTATATGAGATTCTTTGCAGAAATGAAATTAAAATATCAGAAACCTAGCTCTGATACCAATTGAAGGAACTCTTGTACAAGAGTACCAATAAGTAGAAGCGGATCTTTCCAATTCATTGTGACAGAATTTTCACATATACACTCAGACATACAGATATGCATTAACAACACTAAATTACTGGATACTTAAAGGATAAATAAACAAGAGACCGAGAGAACATACTAGTTGAAGACTTTCTTCACTTGAAAATTTGCTCTCTCCGCGAACGAACTCCTCTCGCTAAAACGTCAGGCAATCGTTCAGCAACTCTCTCGTCGTCTACCTTGAACGGCTTCGCATGAACACCAGGAAACGGAGATGACACCACCACCTGGAACCCTTAGTATTTTCGGGGTGAGAATCCAAAGGGTAGGCTTTGTTCAGATTTGGTAGAGGTGAGGAGGAAAGGCAGTTGTGTACTAAGATCAAGCAGGTTGGAGAATAAAAAGACTATTGTATAGTCGAGTGCTTTATGGTTTAGTGCTTGTGGTACACGATCGTGTAGTAAAAACTGGGCGATCGTCTATACGAACGTTTAGTTCAGCTCAGGTGTTAAGCAGTCGTTTAGAGAAAAGGCACATGGGTGTATGATCGTTTAGTAAACGGTAAGCGCTATCATATAGGTTCTCAAGTACTATGCGATCGATTTCTAATCACACCGTTATCCGTCTCTTTTGCAAAATGAACCATTTTCATTTTATTCTTCAGTTACTAAAACTGACTTGAACTTCCCATTAGCGCATGAATTCGGAGAAAACGGTGGGCAATTATCTCATAACCGTCCAATTAATAAAATAATAAATATAATCATACCATATTCATAACCTATAGTTTGATATCATATATCAACCATAGTGTTTTCTCCTCTACTTGATATAAATCATATTTATATCTATTTTCCTCCAAAATAATGTATCTCATACATTTAGTCAATCATATCATATATAATTAACCAGTTCAATTATATCATATATAAATCGAACTCTCTCTTGTTAATTTGAACATTTCAAATTGACCCAAAAAACTGGTTCTCAACTTGTATCCAAGCTACCAACGGGACCTTATGGACCTATGGCTCGAAGCTCCAACGGTACATGAATAGCTGACTAAATTCTTTAGCAACGAGATCCACCATCCGTTAACTGCCAAGCATTCCACTAAAGACCGACAACTGAATTCTTCTTACCACACATATATTTCTGTGTCTATCGGATATAACCAATCATGAGTATGACAACCATTCATAGATATTCGTATGTACAACTGGGCCAATTTACCGTTTTGCACCTGTAGTTACATCTCACTCCTTAAGTACCACTGATCCCTTTAATGAGCAATACAACATAGTCCTACTATGTGTGAAAACCTCTCGGACCATGAGAAGGTGTGTGGCGCCACATCCAAGCCCTGGAATCGGCCCTTAAGGGAACTATCTATCTACTTATCCCTACTTCGGGGAAGGAGTGAATTCCATCTTGTGTAGTAGAGTTCTCAGCTCCCAAATCAGACGAATCCCCAAAGTGATAGGTTTGAGTCAGCGACTTGGTCACTCCCACCCATGCAAATCAAAGAACCGCCCTCAATGATAGGAGTTCCCAACTCACTCAGGATTGAGGTCATGTTATCTATGGTCATCCTAGCGAAGTGAAGTCTCTATCATGTACGATGTTATATAACGAGACGTTAACACTTCGTGGTCAGGTCTTATACAAACTCTTTGTATAGGATGCCCCTGCTCGCATGTCCCCTACACGAATGATCAGGATCAGACCATCTATCCATCTTCATGAAATGACATGACAAACCATTCTCGTAGGAAGTAGCATACTCGTCGAGCTTTCGTTCCTTTCGTCACAAGTCACAACACTTGTATGTATTCCACAAAGCGAGTCACATCCGTAGTGTTACCAGGATAAGGTTTCCCTACTATATCCATATACTATAGACCATTTTGGTTATCTCTTAAGACATGATCCACTTGTATGTCACCACATACATGCTTAAGTTACATAAAGACAACAAAGGATTTTAGTTTATTGGTTTGTGGTAAAGAAAATAAAACATCCAAATGAGCAAAACCAAGAAGTGAAGTAAATATCATATATTATATATCACAAGCGTTCGTACAAACTGTTTACAAACTACAGGACACGAGACTTTAGGCATCATCTCAAACAAAACTTGCGACGAGTCTGTATTTTTCAGTCCTTGAGTCGCTTGTGCTATTCCTGGTGGCGATCTGGTAACACGAGGCCCAAATCGGAGGTGTTTCAAAGAAATTTGAAACTGTCAGTGGGCGATTGTACAGTAGCAATGTGACGTAGTGCCCTAGCATCATGACGCTGCAATGCGGCAGATGAAGGTCATCTCTGTAGCGTCGTGATGCTAGGACACAGCATCACGACGCTCTGAGACGAAGAGGATCCGCGGTCAGGTTTTGGTCCAATGCGGTTCGTGGTCTGTTGGTCCGGCTCAATTCGTGGTCTCTCCAATTCGAGTTGGTTGGGTTCTTCTGGACCGATTCATGGCTGGTTCGAGCCATTTGCGGTCTGGTTCGGGTGGTTCAAGGTCCGATTTACATGTTTCGAACCGGATGGATATTTATTTGTAATAGTTAGATTTAAATTTCCTTTTAAGTGTCTAATCCCGCTCCGTTAATATTTTTATTTTATACATATGATGCATGAATTTCATTTATATTTATATGCAATAAAATATGTCATATTATAAAATTCTACGATAGTTTATGTATTTAATTCCATGCATCATACTATAAGTGTTATAATTTTAAGATGCATGATTTAATTAATATAGCATGCTCATGCATTATATAATATAAATGATAGAATATATGTATGCATGCATTAATAGTAGATTCATGAATCATTTATATTATAATTGTTATAATATATGGCTCAATGTATGTATGGATGTATGCAATTGTATGTTTCATTACTTTATTATATAAATGTTATATATATTAGTAATGAAATGAAATTGCATGAAGCATGTCACTACTTTAAGTTAATTTATAATTTTTATAATTTACTAAAATATGTCAAAGCATGCAATGTATGCTTTTAATTTATTCATATATATATAATGGTTATAACAAAATGAAAATAGAAATTAAAATCAATAATTAAGAGTTGCATGCAAACCTTAGGTTAATAATCATATTTTAAAATTGTTTTAAAACATGATTCAAGTAGACCTAAATTAGAAATTTAAGTCTAATATTTTAATCGGGTTAATAGGATTAAATTGATCTTAATTAAAATATTGAATATTGTAACAGATATATCTATAAGGGACATTTTGTCTAAGGCTAGTTCCGTCTAGGTTTGGGTATTTAAATTGACGGAAACGTAACACCTCTATCTAGGAACTTATCTGAAAAGTGAATTAGATAGATTGTTACAAACATCAAGTTTGATTAAAGTTTGTTAAAAAGTTTAATGGACCTTAATCAAAATTGTTTAACTATCCAAAGGCAAGTGTTGTTTTTGGACAAATTAAATAATAAAATCAGTAGTCGGATTATCCTAAATTATTTAACCCTAGATAAAATGCTTAGTGGGAGAAAAATGAAGAGAATGGAAGTAAATGGTCTTTCCCACATGTGCGCCAATGCCGCCATCTGGACTCAGACTTGGGCAACTGTGCTTCGCATGAAAAAAAAGGTAAGCAATGATTTTCATAACACAACCAATTAACTCCGAATCTGACAACTAAATAACATACAACATATAAAAATCTAAACTTTTTGGTAACGTATTTTGAATTTAGAAAAAAAAAAAAAAAAAAACTGAACATAAAAGAAAACTAAACATATGTAGATTTTTATTTTTTAAAAATGAAAAACTAAAATTTGAAATTAATTAATAAAACGTTTCATTTTTTCTGTTTGGCAAATATATTTTAGGGTTATTGATCATTTTTTCTTCCTTTTTTTTAATATATATTATTGATTCATCATTTTCTTGACATATCAACTTGACTGATAATGCATAATAATTCATTGATTGATTGATAATGCATAATAATTCATCGAAGTGACGGATGTTTATAATTTATAATTTTGTATTAATTCCAGCCTCACCCAATCATTGACTTATTTGGAATATCTAAAATTTACAAATATGTAAAGTGAAGAGATTGGCTCATGATACCTTTTTTATCTAACTCGACGTATGATTTTTCTTTCTTTCTTTCTTTTTTTATTTAATCTGAAAAATACAATATAATATGTATCTAAAAGAAACTAAATTATAGAAAATACACTTCACATCTATACTTTGTGTAAAAAATATCCTTAAACTTTCTAATGTTTCAAAAACATTCTTAAACTTTCAAATAAAGTTAAAAAAATATTTTTAACCGTTAATTTTGAATTGAAATTGGTAGTATTTTATTTTTAAAATATCCTTAAACTTAAATCCGGTACATTCCGTTTTGTTTCCCATCCCAGTCTTTCGCAACACTTCAGACTGTTTGTAAATGAACAGAAACAAGTAATAGCTTGTTGCAAAAATAGTTCTAAACTTTCAAAAGCTCCATTAGTATTTACTTTTAAAAATAATAGTTAAACAATATCTTTATCGTTTATTTATACCATATCACCTCCTTATTTCATTCATTCTCTCTTTGATACTTCAACCTATAACTTACCTAACACATTTCTTTATTTTGCCTCTTTTTTCTCCATTCACTTCTTCAATACTCTTTCACTTCTCCCCCCCTTTCCTAGTAATTTGTCTTGACCTTTATTTAAGTCTAAAAAAGGCTCTCTTCAATTAAGATATATAAAATCTAATTAGAAGAAAAAGAATAATAAAACCACCAAAAAGATCTTAGGATTTAAATGTTGCAGTTGGATGTGTGCTAATAGTCAATAATACATCATTTTTGTATTTGCCTTTTTATCTTTTTGATGAGTAAAGAAGATTTTGATTTTGAGATTTCTTGGGACTTTAGGCTTTAACTTGGAGTTTTGGATTATATTTGGTTGTTGAAAAAATTTGATTAAGAATTGGACAAATAGAAAATAAAAAAAGGGTACCTATATGAAAAAATCGTCTATTTAATTTGTTTTATAATTGGTTCTTTTCCAACTCAAAATGATAAAGTAGTGTTAGGATTTGATTTTTTATTTATTTTTCTTCTGATTTTTTTTAGAATCGAACTTTTGGCTTCAAAGTTGCTAGTACAAATATTATGCCGGTTAACTATGTCTATTTTTGCTTTAGGAAATTAAATTAGTGTGTTTTTTATTGGATTTTACGTTCAATGTTGTTGTCCGTTTCCCCTATACTTTCTTGTTAATTCATTATTCATCCACTTCTCTTACCTTTTTTTCCCCGCTTTTTCTTCTTTTCTTTTTCAATTATTATTCTGTTCTTATTTCTTTGATTTCTTAATTATTTTACTTATTTTACTCTTGATTTTGGCTGTATAATTTTCTTTCAAGTATGATTTTCTTATTTATTTGAATTTAGTTGCTATATATTTTGTTAATCAAACTTCATTTTAATTTTATAATTTTCTATTTTAATTTTTGTTTTTCAGAATGTTTTTTTTTTATTCTGTTTATGTTTTTTTTTTCTTTTTGCAATATGCATGCACCTATATCGACACAGGTTCGTTAGTAGCCCACGATACACGGTTTAGTGGTGGATTTTTTATTTGACTTTATGATTCCACTATGCATGTTATTTTTTATTTTTTATTTATTTTTTGCCAATACGTAGAAGGGAGAAATTTAATATCTGATTTTGAAATTTATAGTATCCATACTATGCTAGTTAAATTATACTCATTTTGGCATGCATGTTCATTTGTTATACTCTTAACTTTTTTTTTTTGTTTGGATAAATTAAGTGTGTTTATAAATAAAAAAGAACAACTAAGCAATTTTGCACGGTTTTAGACCCTAATGTTTGGCTATATTTTAACTAAATGTATAAAAATTTAAAATGAACCAAAACGTTTACAAAAATATATACGATAGTAGAACAAGAAGAGGCTACGTTTATTTGTCTAATAGTGTACATTAAAATTGCACCTTTAATTCAAACAAACTAATACACAAAATGTGATGAGATAAATAATTGCGCATAGACTTTGATTTGACACATTGTCACATGTCCAAGTTGATTATATATCTTAATTTGAAGTCTCTCCACTAAAATCATATCGAAATCCTTACACTCTACTTCGTAGACATAGTATGCATATGCTTTTTGTATATATAACAATCGGATCCAAATTATTAGTAGATATAACACAATACAAAAAAATTTACAGATATAACAAAATTTAGATCCAAATCAAGTAGTCTATCAAAGATAGATTATATTGCTAATAAGAATCTATCAGGGATAGTATCTGTCACTAATAGATTTTGTTATATTTGTAATTCTTTAAAAACGTTGCTATATAACTATTAATCTAAAAATGTTACCTTTTATAATTATCCTTTGTAATTAAAAGGATAAAGACATGCCACCTAAGTTTTTTATTAAAAAAATTATTGAGTCCACATGAATGTGGTAAACATAAAACATATATGCATGTATTTAAGTTAGAAACATTAATTCTTTTGCGCAGACAAACATATAAATACTCAACATTCTACCTATTAAAAATTCCTATAAATTAAATCGCATCACATACGGTCAATTTATAGTATAATAGTCGATATATAGAATATCGAAATTAAAAACACAAAATTACAGAGAATACGAAAATATTCTCCGCAAAATTCCGATCCCTCTGTTCTACTTTTACCAAAAAAAAAAAAAAATGTACACATTTCTAATTAATAAATAATATATTTTAATTAATTTGTGGATATTGAATAATAATGATGATGATTATGATTATGAAGCTAGGGAAGATTGCCAAAGCTGTGCGTTTTTGACTTTAGAAACGCTCTCCACCACTTCAAACGGCAGAATGTCTCCAATAATTATCACCATCTTCGTCTCCAAGTCTATTGTGTACGAGCTCACTCCTGTATTCGTTTTTCAAAACATTTATTTTTTAAAAAAATAATAATAAAACTTAACATATATCAAAATTAATTACTTAATTAAAATTAGTGTAATGATGATGTTTAATTATGTCTAATCTTAAGACTTACCTTCCATCTTTGAAATGTGTTTCTCCACTTTTCTTGCACAGCCTTTACAGTGCATGGACACCCTCAGTGTCACCATCTGCAAAATCAAAACAACTCTCTCTTTCAAAATTCTTAAAAGAATTAAGACCCAGTTTCATAGGTCTCTTTCTACAAATGTTTTTAAAAACCACATTGAATTTTTAATATTAAAAAGAAAAAAAACAGTTTTCAAAAATTTATTTCTGTTTTTCGAATTCAACTAATAATTCAACGCTCAAGGTAAAAAATTAAAAAAAAAATTTGACTTAATTTTTAAAAACCAAATAGTTACAAAACTGAAGCTCAACTTCGACTAAAAACAAATGGAATAATAGGAAATAAAATAGAACCTTGGGCTTGAGTTGAAAGGCTAAGGTCTGGTTGCCATTGACAACATCCTTCAATGTGAGCAATTGATTGTCCTTGGTGTTGGTGGCAATGAGTGGCTGTTTGTCAAAAAACTCATCTTCTTCATCTTGAACTTCCATGGAGTTTATGCAAAAACAAGAGGTGGAAGAAGTACAAGATGAGGGACTGAAACAATCAAAGACCTTTGCCATTTTCTTCAGCTTCTTCCCCATCACTACAAAACAACACTCAAACTCAAAAGGATCACAAAATTCTTGGTTTTTTAAAGTGATCTATCTATCTCTCCATGCTTTTCCACAACTGCCTCTCACCAATCCCAACTGCAGAAATCAAGTGAATATCATTATTAATAAGAGTGGACAGACTGAATATATATAACTAAAGATAACTTTTTTGGCTCTCTCTCTCTCTCTCTCTCTCTCAAGAAATTGAGAGGGGCAGGTATAATGGCCAAAAAGAAATATATAGTTTGAAGAAGTAGAAAATTGGTATTTATAGCAGAATGATAAAATAGAGGCAAACAGATAATGGCTATGGGGGTTGCAGCTAATAAGTGGTAACCAACCCAAACTAATCAACCAAATTATTAAATTTTAACTTCATTTTTTTTATTACAAAGCCTTTTCAGTATGTTGTTTTACTTTTTAAAGTTATGATATTGTTGACATAAGTTTACTGTCACTTTTTGTTTGGTGTTATAATATTAAATTTACCTTCATCTTTCAATTTAAATTTTTGGGTCAAACAATGATTTAACATAGTATCTCGTTATTTAAAAGATTTCACTTAAAAGTTTTCATGTCAATAGAGATATTGTCACTCATTTATATGCTCGTGATTTATTTTTCTTATCTTGCTAATGTAGAAATTTAGGCCATGCTTACTTTTCTACGTAAACGTAATCCATTAATGGTAATCTAGAATAAGAGCCTCATTTGATTACTTTCGAATTCGTAATAAGCAAACGCAATCCAATTGCGAAGTTGAGAGTTGATCAACCCGATTGTGTTTAAAAATTACATAAGACCCACTAGCTTTTTTCATATACTTTTGAACGATTTTTCATTTTTTGTAACGTTACCGTTACAGTAGGAAAATTATGAATTTGTCATAGCTGTCATTATAGTAGAAGAATTATGAATCTGACATAGCTATCATTACTATTACCATTCGATAACGGTAATATATGAGGACAATGATATCAAACAATATAATGTTTGCAAATTTAGGGGAAAAAATAATCTAATTATGAATAAATAAAAATTCATTACGCTTATGTGAATAATGAAAAACAAGTAAAATGGATATTAGTATGAACAATTGAAGGTGGGGTGTAGCATGAAATTAAATGATTGTTGGTGGTGAAGATAGCAAGCCAGAAGCAGGAAAGAGGCAAAAAGCAAAGGCTTTGGGCACCGCCCACCTGCGGGTGACGGGACTATTTTGGGCTGACAGCCTTGTCCTTTGTCGTCCATCAACAAATATTAATGTATATAATTTATATACATATTATAGTGGCATTGAAGAGGATGGGGATACAATTATTGGAGCCCATCACTTCATTTCTTTCATCAGCTTTTAAATTATTGAATATTTTGCATGATTTATTATTATTATTATTATTATTATTATTATATTTTGGCCTATGTATTCGGATTATGGGCCATGTGAGGATCGGGGTATTTTGGGAAATTCAGTCATGAGGAAAGGGGCAGAGAGATTCAAGGAGTCATGTTATGCACGTGCGAGTCACGTGAGTTTTGCTGAGTTTTGGAACAAATAATGAAAAAGCTTGGTTGGAAAAAGCCTTAAAATAATGCAACATAAGCATGTAACATGTTCCCTGTTTGGATAGAGAGGATAACAACTGGACTTTTATTTGCATTTTGCTCTTCCAACTGGACCCCATTTTTATTATTATTATTATTATATTTACACCTTTTTTTCTAAACTGTCTTTTGAAATCCACTCACAAAAAGTAATAAGTCATTCTCTTTTTCTTCTTCTAAATCATTTTATCATGCATTTATATTGGTAGAATATTATTATATAGTGATGATATTTTTTATGCTATGATTAATGAATGTTGAACTTTAATATTAATTGAAAGAAATGTTCATTCATTCAACCGTACACAGTCTTGAAAGGACACTAAATTTGTGGTCCAAAATAATAGAAGAATAAAGGGTTTGTTTTTTTCACTTTTCTGCCTCATTGATTAAATACTTGCTATTGACCTAATTTTTTTATGTCACCAATTATTTTTTATGTGCTAAGTAGTAAGTGTACACTTATATGTGTATGGTTGTGAACTCTATTCTATTATTAAATATAAGATGCATATTTTAATGGTGTGACAAAACTTTTAATTAATTAAGGATTAGGCTTATTTGTTGGCTGATGAAACTAAAGTGGGTTGCATTGTAAGTGTTTTGTCCAAGAGTCTAAAGGCATTTTTCTTGTGGGATTGTATTCCTTGTCTTAAATTGAAATGATATATAAATGTATGTGATGTATCCTATAATCACATGAAATTACTATTTTGATTGATTTTGAACTTGTTGATGCGTGATTTTAGATTAAGGTGATTTGATTGTGATGGATTATTCACGAGTATTTATAGACAGAATCTCAATATCGGTATATGGTGTTCGTCCCAACACATTTTGATTCTTAAATTAGTATTGAACATTAATAGTATTGAGTCAAGTAGATGATGTTGTATATCTCTTGTAGTCTAGCATTTGTACACGAGTTTTATTGATATAAATAGGGAACCACTGAGATGAATCGTTTGACTTGACTTACGACTGAGGTTTATTACCTCTTTTGAGGATCCCTCGACTTGACTATTAAACCTGGAAAACTATGTCCGTCTCATGGGCCACACCAAATAGACTTTGCACCTAACTCAACCCATAACAAAGCTATACCTTTTTTTGACTTTTCTTGACATCGATCCTAGTGCGTAGAGGAGGCAAGAAGAGACTGTTGATATACCATAGAAGAAATATCGATATAAAAGAATAATTTCTAATAAAATAAGCTTTGTGGTGAATGGACAGATACCTAGATTATGTATCAATGGTTTATTCTTGATAATAACAGTCCGTTTGGATCACATATGACGGAGTATACCTTAGATTTAAATGTATGAATTTATATATAAGATAATTAATGCCAACAAATTAAATATTTGTATTTATTTTACCAACATTATATATAGAAATCAAAATTAAATAATTACTTAATAAAATATAAGATAACAATTTATAAAGTCATAAATTAAATTTAGTATCATTTAATATATTATTTCATTAATTATTTATTTAATCAATTCAAATGGATATAAATGAATATTTTTATATTAAACAATATTTAAGATATATAAAATTAGATTGAGACGTGGATGTATCTCGCTTTCTATAAGACGATTCAAGTCTTCTGAGGTATGTATTAAATTTCTTTATCTAGTGCAACAGATGCTCTCTGGCCTGTCCCTTCAGATTACAAATTAGTCCAATTAAAATGTTGTGTAGCTCAAATCACTCTACACTTGAAGATTGAGTTCAAAACTCTACAACTAAACTATTTTTTTTTGGCCAATTATTTTTGATTAAAAGAGCTAATGAGAGAAAATAAGAGAGAAAGGTATATTAAATATTTATTGGTGTGTTTTGAAAGAAAGGTAAGTCAAAAGGTATTTATAGGCTATTTGAATATGTAATATTTATTACGAAACAAAGTAATTAATGAAATGTTTTAAACTTTTGTTATGTTTTTTCTTTTTTCTTTTATCTTTTAATGAAGATACACTGAAAATTGCAACTCAACTTTTAATACTTCAAAACTCATATTTAAAAAGCTATTAAATATTAAAAATATTACGACATTCATTTTACCAACTTGTTTCCTCACTAGTTGAAGCTAAAGCAATAAGCTCTGCTTCCGTAGTAGAGTTGACAATAATTGTTTGTTTTTTAGATTTTCAACAAATAGCACTATTTTCCAAGGTAAAAACATACCCCATAGTAGATAGAGAATTATCTGACAATATTACAGTCAGCATAAAAAAATCCTTCAAAAAATCCTTCAATAACAACATGATATTTTTTTTTATAAAGTAAGCCATGATCTTTTGTTCCCAATGAATATTTCATAACACAATCAATAGCATGTCAATACTCTTTACCTGGATTACTTATAATCCTATTGAGAACTTATACTACATATGCAATGTCAGATTTTGTATAACCAACTGCTTACCATATTTACTAGCATACTCTTTTTGATTAATTGCATTACTTTCATTTTCAATGGGAAATAAGTGAACATTTGAATCAAATAGAGTAGACACATGCATACAATCAAAATAATTATATTTTATATATATTTTCTCAATATAATATAATTGGTCAAGAAGAAATTTATCTTGTGTTTTCGTTGTTTTCATATCCATAATAAATTTAGTCTTACCAAGATCTTCATATCAAAATGATTGCTCAACAAATTTTTTATTTCATTTATAACAAATATATTTGAGCCAAAGGTCAATAAATCATCAACATATAGACTAATAATAACATGAGAATCTTAGCATGATTTATGATAAATGCATTTATCATATTCATTTGGTTTATAACCATTTTTTTAGTATGCAATAATCAAAATTTTCATGTCACTACCTTGGAGTTTGTTTTAAGCCATATAGGGATTTAGTAAATTTACACACTTTGTTCTCTTGTCTAGGCTCTATACCTTTAAGTTGGTCTATATAAAATTTTCCTTCTAACTCACGATTTAGAAAAATTGTTTTCACACTCATTTGATGAATATTTATATAAAAAATTGTAACAATTACAATTAATAATCTAATGGATGTGATTCTCAATAATCGGAGAAAGGTATCAGAAGACGTCTAAATCTTCCTTTTATTTAAAACCTTTTGCGACAAGTCTAGTAAGCTTTATACTTATCTATACTTCCATTCAATTTTAGTTAAAGCTTCTTGCAAAGAAATTGGTGTTTCTTGAAAATTATAAACATAAAAGCAAGGACTAAAATCTTTCACAATCCTAGCTCATTTACTCCTCAATTCAACTAGAAAATTGTTGTCATTATCATCTCTAAGAGTAGATGAACCAAACGTAGAAGTTTGTTCACTATTTTGACCGTACTATTTCTTGAATTGAAAGGAATCATTTCCTCATGAAAATAGCTTACTTGATTAAAAAATCACATTATGTTTAATATCAAGAAACCTATAAATGTACTATTAATTGCATATCCAAGAAAAAAATGGTAGCTTTGGACCCTAATTTTGGTCTTTTAAGGTACGTTGGCTTTACAAAAGCTAAACATCCTCAAACTCTTAAATATTTCAAATTTACCTTATACCAATTCCATAATTGAAAATGTATAATCTTTGTCTTTTTATGTGATACTCTATTTAACACATAACAAGCAGTTAGAACCACTTCACTTCAAGGATTAAAAGATGCACCTGATTCTAGTAACATAACATAATCAAATCAATTAAGGTTCTATTTTTCATCTCTGCTATTCTATTTGAAGCACATGAATATGGGAGAGTAGTCTCATGAATTATTCTTAATGATTCAACATATGAATTGAATTCAAATGATTCATATTTCTCGACTTATATCACTTCTACATCTTTTAATTTTTCTATCGAATTGATTTTCATCTTCAAGGAGAAATTTTGTTTAAATTCTCAAAAACATCACTTTTATTTTTCAATAAATGAACATGAGTATATTTTAAAAAATCAATAATAAAAGTGATAAAATATATATTTCCTCTAGTTAAAATTCCTTCAAATTCACACAAATCAGTATGAATTAATTATAATAATTAGGATTTTTTGTCAACATTTTATGAAGTCATTTTGTGATCTTAGCTTTGCTGCATATTTCATATTTCTAAAAATTATTTTTGAAGTTAGGAGTTAATCCAAGACTACTCATATTTCACACATATTTACTATTTATATGACATAAACGAGCATGCCAAAAATTTAAAGAAGAGAGCATCTAAATTGAACTACTAGATGCTTCATTGATATTTGCAATGTTCACACTACAAGAATTTTGGTTTTTTCAGATGAAACTTTTTTCGATGCTGAAAAAACGTTGGAAAAGCTAATTTTTCTCGACGTTTTTTTGTGGCATTGGGAAAAAATAATCTCTCGACGTTTTTTAATGTCGGGATAAGTCGGCTCTCCCGATGTCGTTCTCTTGGACCATCGGCATAAACCACACATTAGAAAAAAGATTTCTCCGCCTCTCCTGACGCTACAATTCTGGCGTCGAGAGATAGTGTCTATCCTAGCGGTATAGACGAGGTGTTAGGTTTAGGAAGAAGGTTGGACAGATTTTATTAGGGTTATCCCAACGGTGACTAAAACTACTATTGAGAGAACGTACTTAACCCGACAGTTTTAGGAGCGTTAAGAGAGGGTCAATTTAAAAAAAAAAGTTGGGAAACTTTTATTAGAGTTATCACGATGGTAGGTCAAACTACTGTCAGAATTATATACTTCGGTCGATGGTTGTACAAGTGTCGGAGAGGGTTAATATAAAAAAAAAGGTCGAAATTTTTTTATTAGAGTTATCTTGACGGTGGTTCAAACTAGAGTCAGGAGATTATACTTAGCTCGACAGTTTTGTAAGGGTCAGGAGATGATCAATATAAATAAAATGGTTGCCGAAATTTTATTAAAGTTATCCCGACGATGATTCAAATGACCGTCGGGAGAACCTACTTAGCTCGACGGTTTTACAAGCGTTGGGAGAGGGTCAATTTTAAAGAAAACAATGATGAAATTTTTTTATTAGAGTTCTCCCGACGGTTGCCCAAACGATCGTCGGGAGAACCTACGTAGTGTTGGGGTTGATGCTCTAAATCTCGCAGGGTTCTGTAGTTTGTAAACATTGCATGAACAAACTCTTTATGTGATAAATAATATATGATATTTTATTCACTTTGTCTATAAACTATGTGATATTTTAGTTGCATTAATCACAAACCAATAAACTAACATCCAAGGTTATCATTGTAATTTAAACATGTATGTGGAGACATACATGTGAATCATGTTTAAGTGATAACCCAGATGGTCTGTAGTATATGGATAAGGCTGGGTACTTTATCCTTGTGACACTCCGAGTATGGTCCACTTTGTAGGTATTACAATTGTTGTAAAGTGCTACAAATGATCTGATCCTAATCATTCATGTATTAGACATGCGAGCGGGATATTCTATACAAAGAAGTTTGTATAAGACCGGGCCATGAAATGGTTAGTCTCATTATATAACATCATTCATAATAGAGACTTATATTTCACCAGGATGACCATAGGTAACATGACATGAATCCCGAGTGAGTTGTGAACTCCTGTCTATGAGGGCGGTCCTTTGATTTGTATGGGTGAGAGTGGCCAAATCGCCAACTCAACAAGCCTACCATTTTGAGGATTCGACTAATTGGGGAGTTGGGAAAACAGCTACACAAGATGGAATTCACTCCTTCCCCAAAGTAGGGGTAAGTAGATAAATTGCTCCCTTAAGGGCTGATTCTGGGTCTTGAACAATGTGACGCCATACCCCCTCCTGGTTCAAGAGGGCTTTAGTCATAGTGGGACTATGATCTATTGTTCATTAAAGGGATCAGTGGTACTTAAGGAGTTAGATGTAAGTACAAGGGCAAAATAGTAATTTGGTCCAGTTGTACTTACGAGCAATTTATGAAGGATCATCGTACTGTTGATTGGTTACATCCAATGGACATAGAAATATATCTATAATGCTAAGAGTGCAGTTGTCGGTCTTTAGTGGAGTGTTCGACAGTTAAAAGATGGTGAATAATGTAATTAAAGAGTTTAATTAATTATTCATGTATCGTTGGAACTTCAAGCTAGTCCATAAGGTCCTAGCTCAAAAGGATTTAGTTAAGAATCGGTTTTTGGGTTAATTTGAATTGTTCAAATTAATAAGAGAGATTGATTATATATGATATAATTAAATTGTTTCAATTATATATGATATAATTGTCATAATGTATTTGATACATTATAGTTTAATGGGAGGAAATAAATGTTTGAATGAAATTCAAATATATTTTCTATGAATGTAATTCATAGTTGTTAAATTTAATACAAATATGATTTATATTAAATGTCATAAAATAGAGAAAATAAATTATAGTTTATATTATACATGATAAAATATTAAAATTATAGGTTATATGTTATTTTTTATATAACATATTATTTAATATAAATATAATATGATAAGTTATTTATCATATTTATTTATATTATTTAATTATTATTGGAATAATAAATTCCTTTTTTCTCTCCAATCACTTTAGTGGGTGGCTATTGATTTTATGGCAAGAGGAATAAAAGAAAATTTGTTTTCTCTTCTTTCTCTACGGCTAACGATTTTTAGATTGCAAAATGCATGAGAGTTGCAGAAAAGTTATGTGTGTTCTTTCAATCTTCTTCCTCCACATCCAAATTATCCCTCCAAATCAAAATAGTCAGAGCCTACCACTCTTGGATTCTCACCTTGAGAATACCAAAGGCTTTTTGTAGTGATGTCCCTATTAGTGTTCGAGATATCTTGAAAAAGGTCTTCAAGAGTTGTTGTATCTATTCGAGGCTCGTGACTGTTCGAGGGAGTTTCAGGTTCTTTAAGGGTAATGTATCTTGAACTTTTTTTCTTGTAAAAAGCATGTTGTAGTTTAATGTAAATGCATATATAATTGTATGTTTACTATAAATTATGTTTTCAATAATGAATGAAATTTGGACAATCCGCTTACGCTGAAGGATCTCTTTAATATGAGTTCCTTCACTTAGTCCGATGGTTTTTTAGAGCGTTGGAAGAGGGTCAATTAAAACCCTTATTTTCCCCTTATTTTTCCCGTCGCCTCTGTTGCTTCTCTCTCTAACCCTTGGTTTCTCTCCTCTCCTCACAACCGTTTTTCCCTTCCGTCACAAATCGACTGCCACTACCATCAATTGTTGTCGTTCGCTGTCAGTTGCCATTTGTCTCCGCCGTTCGTGCAGTGGCTTAGTGTTTTGTCGGTTTGTTTGGGGATTTTCTTGGTTCCTTCCATCACTTTGACTATTGCCTAACTTTCTCTCTCTCTGTGTGTCACTTTCTACCTTTCATATATTTCCCTTTTAGTACTTTTTGAACTTTTCAAAATATGAACTATTATGTTTGGAATTTAATATAAGTTTTATAATTTAAATACGATAAATTGAACATTTTAGATTTCCTTCTCTCAAATTATAAAAGGAATTAAATAGTGTCATGCAATTTGGATAGATGGGCTTGAACTACTGGGAATATCATGGCTGAACAAACTCTCCATATTTCATTCACTTCCATAGTGTAATTTCAAGCTAAAATAGCTTTCAAGATAATTTTTGTCGACGGTCGAGTCATAGATTAAACATCGGAATAAGAAATCATCTCCCGATGCCAAGTGGAACTGTGGGCATAAGTTGACTTCTCCCAACGGTGAAAAATTATTCTTACCGTCGGGATAAATAACTTTTTCCGACGGTATAGCTTAGGGTTGGCAAAAGCCTTTTAGGTCGGGGATAAATAAACAAGGCTTTTTTAGGTTGGGAAAGGTTTCTCGACGACGTTGTCCCGATGATGCTGTCGACGATTGGATTACCATTGGGATAGTTTTTCCGACGATTTTTTCAACTTTTTTCTACGGTTTCCGTCATCGACATACGTTCAAATTCTTGTAGTGTCAATTTGAACATTCTATCACAGGCATAATCTTTTTCAAAAAAAAATTTTCTTTTCATTATCACATATTGATCAAATTTCACAGTCTACTTAAAACCAGCTTTATTAAAAAGATATCTCAACATTACTTTGTTTCTCATGAGGATGCGTAAAGCACAACTTTCAAAATTAGAACTCTTCTAGATTCACACCTAGCTTTACGCCATAATTCTATTTTTATGTTTATTTTAAATATTAAAAATGAGTGGGAGAATGTTGTAACATTTTTAATATTTTATAGCTTTTTAAATATGACTTTCAAAGTATTAAAGTTGAGTTACAATTTTGGGTGTTTCTTTATTAAAAAAAATCATAACTAAGTTAAAAGATTTTCATTAATTACTTAATTTTGTAATAAATATTATTAGATTCAAATAGCCTATAAATACCTCACTTACCTTATTTTGGAAGGGACACACAAGAGAATATTTGCTGTACTGGTGGTTGATATAAATAAATTCAATACACATTGTAGAGGGTTTGAATCTTCTTAAATAGGGTAAAATATATACCCCTCAATCTAATTGTTTAGGTGTTTCTTCAATTTTTGTTTCTTTCCTTCTTTCCTTTTTTTTTTCTTTCTCCGGTCTTTGCTTTCAATTTTTTTTTCTTTTTTTTCTTTTTTTTTATCCAATTTTTTCTTTAAATTCGTAAGAATTATTAGGCTGAATTTCGTACACATTATTTGAAAGTACCCAATTCATAAGTGCATTAACACCAACAAGCCAATCATCAAGTTTGATTATTATAACGAAACATTAAATATAAATTGTAAATGAAAATGGATTTGAAAGAAACTATTTTTTTAGTCCACAAATTTGCACCGTTTTTAAAAATATTTCTTAAAAGTTCGAAATAAGAAACGAGAATAATTATTAAACAAGTTTATTTCTCAAAAAATGAGAAATGTGGACAATATCAGACAGGTCAATAGTTTTTTTTTTTTTTTTCTTTTTATAGGACTTTAAGAGTATGATGTCTATCAGAAATAAACTTGAAAAAATACCATAGATGACCCAAAATGAAGGGCACAAATTGAAATATTTGTGTATTTGTGTACCGTAATATTTATTGACAAAATCAAACGAAGAAGAAGGGTTTGGTTTGGTTTGGTTATTTGTTGTTTTTACGAAAGTGCCCTTTAGAGGTATTGAAAAGAAAAAGGATAGTATGAATGTTTGGAAAGGACAAGGAAAGAGAAAATAAGGTGGTCTTCGCTATCATTGATAGAAGCTACCACTGATAGCAAGCTATTGGTGATAGAAGCTAACACTGATAGCACGTTATCAATGATAAAAGCTACCATTAATAGCACGTTATCGGTGATAGAAGTTACCACTGATAGCATATTATCGGTGATAGAGAGTTATCATTGATAGCATGATATCAATAAGATCATTGGTAGCATGATTTCATTGAGATCATTGATAGCATCTTATCAGTAATGTTATCAGTGAAAGAAGCTATCACTGATAACCACGATATGGGTGATATTAATGATATCGGTGATAGAAGTTAGGTGAAATCTATATATTGAGTTTCTTTGAAAGTTCATGACTAGACATAGAAGTCTATCATTGCTAGCCTTAAGTGTTAATATTTCAAGGTTGATTCTAATTGATAAAAGTCTATAAGTGATAGCGATTGATAGCTACGATCAGTGATAGCTACAACATAAGATTATTAGTGATAGCTACTATGTTAATATTTGAAAGTTGATAGTCATTTATGAAAATCTATCAGTAGTAGCCACTGATAGTTTTCCTTCATTGGTATAACTCAATCTTTCAAAATTGTTTGTTTCCTTTCGATGTTGTAACTACTTATAAAAGTCTATCATTAATAGCCACTGATAGTCTTAACTGTTAATATTTTAAGATTGATTCCAATTGATAAAATGTATCAATGATAGCCACTAATAACTTATAGTAAATTAAAAGCTAATATTTCAATATTATATTAATCTTTCTCAAATTGTGAAAGCTACCACTGATAGCAACTATCGGTGATAGCAATTTATAGCAGCTATCATTGATAATTTTCAAATTGAGAAAAACGGAAGAAGCAAAATGGTGGCTAGACATGGGCTTTTTAGTCTCTTATCATTTTTTATTCTATATGCAATTATTTTATTCTTTACTATATATTCTATTATTTTAGGCTTGAATTCAATTTATGCAACTAGCCCTATAATATAAGTCAATTAAACTCCCAAATGTTCATAAGTCAATCAATTTAAACCTTTCATTTATGATTATCTTTGAAAATCATCCATGCATTGATTCTCAAATGCGTGTAGAGACTTTTCAAATGTCAGGCATACAAAATGGACTATTACGACCTGTTTACTTCACAAAATTTTTCATAGAATTTCAAATAGACATTTAATATCTTGGTTTATTTCACAGAATTTCAGTTTTTAATACCCTTAGGTATTATTATCAAGGAAACTTCAAAACCTATATGATATAGGTTTTTTAATACCCTGCAAATGTGTGGGATTTTTATGTCTGAGAAATGACCAATAAAAATATAGCTTAATTAATTAATAAACTAATATCAATTATTCAATATTATTATTTTTAGGGTTGTTTTTAAATATAGAAAAATAAACCAAAATATTTACAAAATATAACAAATTTTAGAATATCAACGATAGACGTTGATAGACACTGATAGATTCTATCAGTGTCTATCAATATCGCTATAGATACTGATAGAAGTCTATCAGTGTCTATCAGCATCTATCATTGGTGATTCTAAAATTTTGTTATATCTTGTAAATATTTTCAACCGTTTTACCATTTCAAATTATTTTTCTTATTTTTAATTAATTATTAAATATAAATATATTAATTAGACTTAATAAATTCCTATTAATATCATTACCATTAATATTTTATGTTATCTTAACTATTTAATATAAATTATAATTATTATTATAATTATCAATATTTTGATTAATTTATAATAATTAAGTTAAATTAATTAATATAAAAGTATTAATTTATTTTTATTTATATTGATTAAATAATGCAAAATTTATTTGATGACTATACTAATTGGTCTCTTGTATTTAATTAATTACTTATTTAATTTTGGTTTCTATATACAAAACTGGTAAATTGAACTCATATATTTAACTTCCAAACATTAATTGTCTTGCATATCCAAACACAAATATTAATTATCCTAGACATTTAAAATTCAGACATTCAAATCCTAAATATTTAATATTTATACCTATGAAACAATATGTGCGATTCAAATGGGCCCTTAGAGTAAATGCATGATCTTTTCAAAAGAAATTCGGACTAAAAGTCTAGATTGATTATTTATGAAAGTTTGAGAGTTTAATTGATACACTTATAAGAATGAATTAATATGTGGAGTTGAATAAATGAATGTAGCCGATAAATATCAATTTTTTTTCTTTTTTTGCAAAGATATTGTAATTAAAGTGTGGGATGGGGAATCGAATTTCAAACCTCGAGGTCGATAATAAGGTACTATTCCAGTTGAGCTACGTTCATGTTGATCATAGATATCAACTTTCACAGAAAAAACTTCAACCGATTTATATTCTGTCACTTTTGACCGCTGGACAACTCTTTCCTTCTTGTGTTGAGGCCTCTTCAATGGGTTATGGGAAGGAGGATTGCGCCCCAGCGCTTGAGAAAACTTTGTCAAAGGAACTCGTTTCATCTTTATTGACAGACCAAAAAGCAAAGAAAATCAAACATCTCATAAGGAATTTTATGGCCTCACCATAAAATTATGTTTGTCCGTAGATCTCTCTTATGTTTATATATTCATTCATTAAAAAGAAAATAAAGTTTATTTCAAAAATCTAGTAGAAATAAATATGAATTATCAATTCGAGTAGTGGTTAAGACAAATATATATGTGTCATTTTATTTTCTCAAAAATCTTGAAAAGATGTTTCAAGTAATTTTGTCCAAGATTAAGAAGTTCTCTTGATATAAAAATACACCGTCAATTTTGAAACTTGAAATAGTAGTTTTATTGCTAATGTATAATAATTTTCAATTTAACATTCGTACTTGGGGATTTATTAGAAAAATTATTGTATTTTAAAAAAAAACAAATGGAAATGGGAGCAAATATATATATAAGGATATTTACAAATATAATAGTGGTTTTCTAAAATTGCAAATATAGCAAAAAAAAAATGAAACCAGATTCCTGATTTTTATTTTCACAATTTTACTCTCATTTACGTATCGTATCTTATATACTTTATATTTTGGTATATCAGTTACCTGATATACATTATATTTGTTCTATCAATCAGTTGATATACTTTATTTAAAGAATATCATTTATACAAGTGAAATATCAAGACTTTAATTGTGTTTGATTAACATTGTTTATTCGATTATCATAAATATTATTTTGATCTTTTTTTCACGTTGATATAGATTATTTTCTAACAATTAGTTCAATTTTGATGTTCGTGGTAAATTGTTAAATGCATTAAGTTTGTCAAGTGATATATCAAATGTAAATTATATTAGTTAATTTATTTTGTTTTCAAAATTTTGATATGATTTTAATGATATATAAGTTATATTTAATTTGGCATATCAATTGTATAATAAATATTTCAGATTTCTTATATTAATTGAATGATATACCTGATTTAGAAAGAAAAAAAAAAAAACATATCAATGATATTGCTAATATAACAAATATGAAGTATATCATTTATAGAATGAAACTTAAAGTTTAACACTAGCATTTCAATTATATATTAGTACTAATTCAAAATGAATGCAAGTAGATCATTAGTGTATCAATGATATATCATAATGAAAATTGTAATGCTAAGTATTTGGGGTATTAGTAATTTATCAACATTCATTCATATTTTATTTGAATTGTAACAAAGATACATCAATAGTATATCAGTAGCCATTGAAAATGCATTTCATATACATTTTAGTGTATCAATAGCATATCACTCATGATTTAAATCCATTTTAAGTATTGTATTGATATATTAGCAGTATATCAATACTAATTCAAAATTCAATTTCAAGTGTTTATATTATTAGTGCATTAATAGTTATAGTTAGGTAGTTATTCAAAATTCATCTAAAAGATAACCAAATTTATCAATTTGCATCAATCTCATAAAATAATAATAATAATAATAATTTGTAGTATATCATTAGTGTATCACTAACATATCAATATTTCTTCTAAATAAATTTTTAAGTATAACATTGGTGAACCAATAGTTTATCAACGTTTATTTAAAATGGTTACTAACATAATGAATTTAACCATTATAAGTTGATTATAATGTATTAGAAAAATAATATTCTATAATAGACGAATAAGGATTGAAATTAAGTCAAACGAATAATAGTAAATAAACAAACACTTCTTAACTAATAAAAATGGTTAATGAATGATAAATTTTGTAGATCTATTGTATAATTTATATATTTTATCTTTGATATATTAATCAATTGATATAGCAAATATAAAGTTCAGATATAAAGTTTATCAGATATATTATAAATATACATATTGATATACATCAATAAAGGCGAATTTGGAATAATAAAGACGGAAATATGCTTTTATTTTTTATTATATTTGTAAATTTGAAAAATCGTTGCTAAATTTGTAAATTACGAATGGTTTTTTTCGCTATTCTTGCAAGTGCCCAAAAAAATTAGAAAAAAACGAAGCGTTAGCAAACCATTTAGGTAAAATGAGTAGGTTTTTTTGTTTTTTTTATTTTCAAGAGGCATTCTAGATATTTTTTTAAAAAAATTTATTAGAACACATCTCTTCAAGAGACCATTTTTTTTTTTATGGGCATTAGGATGTGTTGATACTTAATTTTTTTTTAATTAATTTTTCAACCGAAGTTTGAACATTTTTTTTAAATGTTTTTAAATATAGAAAAATAAACTAACTTATTTACAAATAGAGTAAAATTTCATTATCCATCAATATAGATAGTGACATTTTGCTATGTTTGAAAGTATTTTCATTTATTTTTTAAAATAATTATTTTTATTTTTATTTTTAGAGTTAGATTTAGTATTAATACTTTTGTTTCTTTCATTTGATCCATTTCTCTGCTTTCGATTTGTGTTTCTTTGTTTTTTTTAACCCAGGTTGTTTAATGCATTTTTTTCCAACTTGTGTGTTTTTATTTTTTATTTTTTATTTTTTTCAACTTGAGTTTTGATTCTTTCTAAAAATATTTAGAGTTAGATTTGAAATTAATACTTTGTTTGTTAAATTTAATGTTTTGTTTTTTTATTATTTTTAATTTTTAAAACTTTTTGGTGTTGATTATTGTTTTTTAAAGTTATAGATAGTAAGGTGAGGTCAATTTGACAAAGGTTGAAAAACATTTTTTTACAAAGACGATTCACTTTTAATGTTCGAACAATTTTTTTCTTCATTATTTTGAATTTATTTATTTTATATTAATTTAAATTTTGGTTTCTTTTTTCATGGATAAATGGTTAGTTAGTTATAAATTATTCAAATATAAAAACAACCTTTTGCAATTATAAATTACAACTAAAATGTTTTTATTCATGACTAGAAAATGGTTCCCTATGACATTTAAATTGACCTTGTTGAGTTACACACAACATTTCACATTTACCACGACCTCATACATTTGGTCGTTGACCCTTCACTCTAATGTATATATACCCTCACTATGATGTTGGTATGTCGCTTATTGCTAATGAACATCATGAACATGTGAAATCTAGCCTTCTTCCATAGTGAGAGCTGTCGGAAAAAGTTCAAATGTTGACGATGCTGCATCAATGAAATTAGAGGTAAAATGATTGATTGGAGTTGGTGGAACTTCATTCACATCATCATGTTGAATTGGAACATCTTCTTCTTCATTGGAAACATCTTCATTAAAATATCAAACTCAATATATGAAAGAGAGTATCGAAAGATCTTCCATTTATATTTTTAGGTTTTTCATTGTTTATTATGTACTAATGAAACCAAATATGAAATTACAAATAAAATCACTAATAAAATACCATCGATACAAAATATGTCACATCTGTCTAGCTGATATACAACTAGTCGAAGGCGTCTATTTTTTTCTTTGACGAGTCTTACGAGAAACACATTCACTTTTTTTTTTTATAGTTCGAAGGAATGCAGCTCTTCAAGAGATGCATTCAATCTACCTTCATTTTTCTTTTGTTTCACATTTGAATTTTTCGTCAAAATTTTGAAAATTTGGCCAACGATTGGGTTAAATGCATCTCTTAAAGAGATGTAAACAAAAAAAAATTACCCATTTCATCTAAATAGTTTTTTAACATCCTATTTTTGTTAATTTTTTTAATTGCAATAATTTTTCAATAACCCCAAAATTTTTTAGTACAACAACAGTAGGGGTAGGGAATTGAATCTTCAACTTCTCGGAAGGAAGATCATGTCAATTATCGTTGAGCTAAGCTCACTTTGGCAATTACCAGATATTTGGTTAGACTCAAATTTCTAATATATATGTATATATTCATGAAAGGGAAATTGGAGTATATAGCAAGTTATGAGGTTTCAATTGGAAATATGGCGAAATCTAGATTCATTCAGACTTTTAACAAATAAAAAAGCAATCAATTTCAATATGTTTGATACAATGATAAAAAACCAGAATAAAAGCAATAGCAATAAAAGCCTAATTATCACAAAAAATAACAGAGCAGGGTATATACAATCTGTAAATCTCAAAATATATGATAAATCCAAGCAATCTCACTGGAAACCATAGCCAATGCACAATATTCTACTACAACTAAAGATTGAGAAACAGTTCCTTGTTTCTTTCATTTCTATGAAACTAAAAAACCCCCAAGAAATATGCAAAATCTGATAATTGAACGACGAGTATCTAAACAAATTATAACCTTGAGGAAGGGGAAATATACTCTAAGCAGAAGTTCGTTCCATAGCAACAATCTCCTAATCATTGCCTTTTTTCCATACATCGAATTTAACAACTTGATGGAAGTATGAAGGTTCAAACACAGTAGTGACATTCAAAAGAAAATGTCGATGATTGGAAGCAAGATTGTCACATATGAAGTGGTTGTTGATAAGATAATAAAAGGAATCTTGTAATGGGTGATTAAGCAAAAGCATGCAATGATAGTCCTGTAGGAAAGCAGGACGAGAATGTGGTATATTTGAGCGCCTCAAAATAGTAGAAGCAGGAGCAACATTCTGTAAAGAAGAATCAACATAGGGCACATCAGTAGTAGAAACAGTTGGAGAATCAGTATCAGAAATACAAGGATCTGACTGTTGAATTGTAATAAATACTTCACTATTATCACCAGCAATAAAATCATGTTGAAGGAGTGATAATGACTACTGATGTATCATCAGCCACCGACGGATCAGAAATATCAGCTTCAGGTACTGTAACAACAGCTGGTGTATGATCCAAAATAGGACATGGAAGGATAGTCACCAAATATTTGATTTACTTCAAGATTCTTTGGAGCACCTTTGTTATGAAAAGGAAATGAAGACTCATGAAAAACAACACGACGAAAAAAATAAGGATTTGATGTTTTTGGAAGTCATAAAGTTGATATCCTTTCCTTCTGGGTGGATAACCAATGAAAACACAAGGACGAGCACGAGGTTCAAACTTATTTCTGTGGTTTGTTAGAGTGGACACATAGCAAAGACATCCAAACACCCTCATGAAATCATAATCAACTGGCTAATCATGAAAAAGGTTAAAAGGTGATTTGTTGGCTAATAAGGGAGATTGAGTTCGATTGATGATATAAGTGGCAGTGAGGATGCAATCACCCCAAAACCGTATAGGAACTCTGGACCAAAAGAAAAGAGCTCGCAGCAACAGAATTCTGTTGAGGTCCTTCGACATAAGAAAATTGATGTATGGTTCCTTTAGAAGCCAAGAAATCAGTGAACGGTAACTCGGGAGCATTATGTAAACAAAAGACTTTAATGACCTTAGAGAATTGAGTCTCAACCAGTTGGAAGAAGTGTTGGGTTAACCACTCTTCACTAGGCCCAAATATTCAAGATCAACACTGGAAAGATGAAGAAAAGGCTAAGAAATATTTTTCCAAATCCTCGATGATCGATACTCGATGCTCGATATCTTCCTACTCGATGCTCGATGAGAATTCACTTCTTTCTCTAACGAGTCTCTATTAAATCCTCGATGGAACTCGATGACAACTAAACTGATACTCGATCTTACTTGATGATTCTTGATGAATACTCGGTGTGACTCGAAAGTGAAAGCGATCAACTTAAAGCTACTCGATAACAAAGATCGATGCACGATGAACTCGATACTCTGTTATTCGATACGATTTGAAACGAAATTGTATGGCGCGCGATTTGCAGAAAGATTGAAAACGAATGAATAAGAAAGATAAAGGCAAGAAGATGAGACACAGAGGTTTACGTGATTCGGCAAGATTGCCTACGTCTACTGGAAGATTCAAGTTCTCTACTATTTGAAGATTGCGTACAACTTTTGTTGTTTACAGAAAACTAGGAAAAATATGATAACTCTCTATTTTTGTTTAAAGATCGGAGGTATTTATAGAGCATACCAACTAACCGTACATCACAAAGTTAGTTATAAGAAAATAAAAGCTGAGGTATTTGAGTCACAACTTCTTCAAATTCTCCACCTTGACTCTAATGCCTTGCAATCTTCTGATCTTCCTGATTTTGACCATTGTGTCTACCCTGTGTCTGGAAGCTTGAAACCAACATGTTCTAGACATTTAACTAATTTTGAAACAGGTTTTGTTAACATGTCAGTTGCATTGTTTGAAGTATGAACCTTTAGAATTTCTATCTCCCCTGTCTCAATTTTATCTGTAATGAAATGATGCTTGATATCAATATGCTTAGTTCTAGTGTGGTAATGTGGATTTCGGGACAAATGGATAGCACTTTGGTTGTCACAGTGGAGTTTCACCACTGTTTGATCTATTCCAAGGTCTTTCAGCAATCCCTTAAGCTACAATGCCTCTTTGATTGCTTCTGTTAAAGCCATATATTCAGCTTCTATTGTAGATAAGGCTACTATAGGTTGTAGTATTGCTTTCCAGCTGATTAGATTAGAACCATAAAGGAAAAGGTAACCTGTTAAGGACCTCCTTTTGTCAAAATCACCAGCATAGTCAGCATCCACATGTCCATAAAGTTCTAAGTTTGGTTCAGCTGATCTTTGGTGGACTAATCTTGAGTTTTTAGACCAAACCAAGTACCTTAGGATCTATTTAGTAGCCTCCTAGTGTCTCTTACCAGGGTTAGACATATATCTACTAACTAAGCTAGCTGAATATGAGAGATCAGGTCTGGTAGAAATCATTAAATACATTAGGCTTCCGACTGCTTAATTATAAGGTATGACAACCATCTGTTTTTTATGTTCTTGGTCAGAATCTTTAGGAAGTTAGCTGAGGAAAGCTTAAAGTGTTGAGCAATAGGTAAGCTCATAGGTTTAGAATAGACTTCTCTTTGTTCCTTTGAATCTCAATTCCTAGGACCTTGCTTGCTTTCTGCAAGTCCTTCATATTAAACTCCCTTTTTAAGATGTTGTAAACATGGGTTAGATCTTCTTTGGACCTACCTGCCAGCAACATATCATCTACATAATATGAGTCAGTAAACCTTGTCCTTGTAAGAACTTGTATTTACATAAACACATATGTCAAATGAATTTCTTTTGAATCCAATGCTAGAAATATAGTCATTGAATCTCTTATACCAGCATCTAGGTGATTGTTTTAACCCATAGATAGACTTGTTGACTAGCAATAAAAATTTTCTTTTCCTTTAACTTCAAATCCTTTGGGTTGTGTCATATAGATTGTCTCCTTTAGATGTCCATGAAGAAAGACAGTTTTGACATTTAATTGATACAATTCTAAATTATTTTGAGCAACTAAGGATAGAAGAAGTCTTATGGAAGTTTGTTTAACAACTGGAGAGAAAATTTTTGAATAGTTTATTCCTTCCCTTTGAGTGAACTTCTTGTAACCAATCCTTTGAATCTCAATTCCTAGGACCTTTCTTAAGTTTGAAAACCCATTTAGAGGCAACTGGTTTGTACCTTTAGGTATAGGAACTAAAGACCAAGTGTCATTCACCTTTAGTGAATGCATCTCCTCATTCATAGCTTCTATCCAATCCCTTGCATCAACGCAACTTGTTACTTCTTCAAAAGTTATTGGTTCTTAGTTAGTAGGAGCTACAACAACATTTAAAACCAGATTCATATAGTTTATTTTAGTATATCTAGCTGGAGGATTAATGGTTCCCTTTGTCTATCCCCAGCTAAGACATACTGACTTAAATCAGGCTGCTCACTTGTTGTCTTCTCATATTCCCCTACATTTTCATCAATTTCTCCTGTGTCACTAGGTTGGCTAGACTCTATTGGTTGCTCAGCGGGTAACTCCACCTCAATTCCTGTGTTGGAAGACTCACCTTCATCCTCAAGCTTTTTCTCCTTTTGCATAAACATCTTCTCTTCCCTAAAGGTGATGTCTCTACTCACTATGAACTTCCTCTCAACCGAATGCCACATTTTAAACCCTTTGACACCCTCTGTAAAGCCTTGCAAACATGCACTTGACTACTCTAGCTTTTAACTTTCCCTTATTATGGTGTATAAACCCTACACATCCAAAGACCTTGAGGTTATCTAGGTTAGAAGGATGATTAGTTCACTTTTCCTCAGGGGTAAGTAACTCTAAAGATGTGTGAGGGCACCTATTCAAGGTATACACTATATAGGCTACAACTTCTGCCCAATAATTTTTACCTAAGATAGCATCAGAGAGCAAACACGTAACCCTTTCCATTATGGTTCTATTTAGCCTCTGAGCAACCCCATTTTGTTGAGGTGTATACCTCACTGTTCTATGCCTAGTTATACCATTCTCACTATAAAATTTGTTAAAATATTCATTGCAAAACTCAAGCCCATTATCAGTTCTAAAGTATTTTTACCTTTTAGATGTTTGATTTTCTATCATGGCTTTCTATTCCTTAAATTTTCCAAAAACTTGGTCTTTAGTTTTAAGAAAGTATATCCGACTCTTCCTAGAAAAGTCATCTATAAATGTTAGGAAGTACCTTGAGTCACTAAGGCTTGGTGTAGAAGATGGTCCCCATTGGTTAGAATGGACATAATCCAATGTACCTATGGTGGTATGCTGAGATTTTGTGAAACTTTGCCTGGTTGCTTTACCTAGAATGCAATGTTCATAAAAGGAAAGTGTTCACTGAGACCTTTGGGCAGTGTACATTTTTTGGACAATGTTTGCATCCCTTTTTCACTGATATAGGATAGTCTTTTATGTCACAAGTCAGCCTTTGTTAAGCTTACTGTTGAAACCGTGTAGGCACTTATCATCATCTCTACTCCTCTCACAGTATAAAGGTCATTGACCTTTTCACCAACCAGCACAATCTTAGATTCCTTAATCACCTTAAGAACTCCACATTTTTCTCTGCATTCGCATCCAATGGAGTCCAATATACCCAGAGATATCAAGTTTCTCTTAAGCAAAGGTACATGTCTCACATTTCTTAGAAGCTTGATTGATCCATCCTTTAGCTTCAAGGATACTAAACCAATCCCTTTGATCTTGCAGGCTTCATTGTTTCCCATGTACACAGATTCTCCATCTATATCCTTGTAAGTATTAAACCAAGGTCTGAAAGGTATCATATGATAGGTACAACCAGAGTTAAGTACCCAGTCATCATTCTCAAGAGGACTGATTTGGTTGGTTTGATTTCTAGTGGAGGATAAGGGATCAGAATAAAATGAGGAACCTTCAACCACTGAAGCTTCTAGTTGTTTTCCCTTCTGATCCTTCTTTTTTTCCTGATTTTTTCGTTTCGAACTGTAGCAATCTCTCATCAAGTGATCTTTCTTCTTGCAGTAGTTTCATCTCAGCTTGGTCTTAGGTTTGTGCTCTTCACCTGACTGGTTTTTATTCCCTTAAACTGATTCTGCTTGTTCTTCCCCTTGACAAAGAGCCCCTCTATACTAGGCTGCTCCTTTTTTACTAACTGAAACTCCAATTCTCTATTTCTTAATGCTGAAATGATGGCATTAGTGGTAACTGGTTCTCTACCACATTTCAAAGCATTCTTCACCTCCTTATAGGCTTCAGGTAGAGAGTTTAATAATATAAAGGCTTCATTCTCATCGCCAATTTTCTCGCCAAGGCTCTTAAACTCATAAACTATCCCCTTGATCTCATCCAAGTTATCTGAAAGAGGCTTGGCAGAATTCATCTTGAACATGAAGAAATAAAAGCCGAGGTATTTGAGTCACAACTTCTTGAAGAGCCGTGGAATAACATAGCTTAAAACTTACTATGCATAAGATATGTCCAAGTATATTTTGAATAGTCATCAACTAAGGTAAGAAAAAATATATATCTATAGCATGATAAGTTGGAGATGTGAATGGTTCCTATGAAGGGCGAATCCCATGCGGAAGCGATTGATCGTCTGTGCTTTTAATATGTATTTCGAATTTATAGAAAAATACAGAGAAATTTAAACATAATTTAACTAAGCATGCTTTACTGTGAAGACTTTCAAGGAGAAAGAAAATACCTTTGAAAATAACTCTTCAATCTTCTCCAATTATTCACTGTGATCATGACCTCTTCAATTCTTGGATCTCGAACAAGACACCACCACCAAGTCTTCCCCACTATTCTCTGGCAAGGAATAGATTTGTGGGAATCTCTTTTGGAAGCTTTTTATAGAGAAACCTTTTCTCTGTAATTTGAGAATGTTGAGATATTGAAAGAGAATCAAGACCGTGAGTTTTTGTGAAGAATCATTCTTTTGTGTTTTTTTAATAAAAATGCAGAACCCTCTCCTGCATAACAAGTGAGAGAAGTTAACTTTCCCGCAACTCTTGCACGTTAACTTTCTTGTAACTGCAGGGAAGTTATTATTTAATTTATTAAATTAAATCAAATTTAATTTAGTTTAATTAAATAATTATTAGTTAATCCAATTAACTAGTATTAGTTAATTAAATATCATATATTTAATTAATATTACATAATCATATTCAAATGATTTTTCCTCTCATAAACTATAGTTATAATATGAATCTCATTCACATTAAATTTAATTTATAGTTTTGATATGAATCTCATTTATATTAAATTTAACATAAAGTTTTAATATGAATCTCATTCATATTAAATTTAATATACAATTTTAATATGAATCTCATTCATATTATATTAAATCTTATTCAAATACATTCTTTTTTCATATTATATAGTTTGATTTTGAATCTCATTCAAAATTAACTTTATAATATAATGAATCAATATACATTATATTAATTGTATCATATACAATTAACATAAATTTCCTTATAATTTGAACAATTCAAATTCTTCCAAAACTAAATAATCCTTATTTTATCCTTGGTGAGCTAGCAGGGAGGCCTAATGGACCTACAAATTAGAAGCTTCAATGATTCAATATTAATTAATTAAATTAATCAACATTCATTAATTATGAGACACTCCATTAAAGACCCATAGTTGTGCTTTTCTCATTGTAGAATATTTCATTGTCCATGGATATAACAATTACCAGTAAGTCAACCCTTCACGAACAACTCATAATTACAGTTGGGTTAAGTTACTGTTTTACCCCTATAATTACCTTTTACTCCTTAAGTCTCACTGATTCTCTAATGAACCATCTGTTTTTTGTCCTACCATAAACAAATCCCTCTCGGACCAATGAGAGAGAGGGACCCCATTGTTCAAGAGCAGAAGTCAGCACTTAAGGAAACAACTCATCTACTTACCTTAAAGATGGGAATGAGTGAATTCCATCTTATATAACTATGTTCTCAACTCCCTACTCGGATAAATATCCAAAATTGTAGGTTTATCGAGTCTGCGACTCGAGCCACCCTCACCCATACAAATCAAAGGACTACCCTCATAAACAGGAGTTCATAACTCAGTTAGGATTGAGGTCGAGTTACCTATAATCATCCTGTGAAATGTTAATATCTTCGGTCAATGGCGTTATAAAGAGAGATTAATCATTTCGCAATCTAGTCTTATACAAACTCTTTGTATAGGATACCTTGGATCTTACTACAGACCATTTAGGTTATTATTTGAACATGATCCACCTATATATCTACCCATACTGTTCAAGTTCCATAAAATAAATTTGGATCTTAGTTTATTGGATTGTTACACAAGTCTAATGATCAAATAAAAAACTATTTATTTTATTAAATAAATGAATTTGAACTATACATTACAAACCACAAGATTTAACTCACAATTTCCAATATCCCAAACATCACAATGAACTAAATAAAAAATACATGAAGCAACATGATTGTTGGAAGTAAAAGATAAACGGTATTGCTTTGCGAGTCTATCTATGACAAGGACTAGTAGGTTTGTCCAACACAATAAAGTATCAACATGAACATTACAAGAAATGACATAATGTAAATCAACTGTAGAATGGTTTTCCAAAGACTTATTAGAATGAGAGAGGAAATATAAGCCATTTAAACAGTCAGCCTTGTCAATCATATATGATTTGAATCTGTCCTACATAATGCACGAGTCAACAGAAAAACTGAGTGACACTGATTCATCCTTCAATAAATAATTTATGGAAATCGGGTTGTAGTCAAATTTGGGAACAACATCTCGCAAAAGGATGTCGTCAGAAAATTGCACATCACCAATGAAGGAAACAAAAACATGATAACTAGTAGGTAAGATTACGGCGACATTTTTTGCCTTGCACCATTAGTGTTAAGTAGATGCCTTAGCATGAGTGTTAAGTAACTCCATTAGGTGAGAGACTTGTTGCAAACTGAGGCTAGCAAAAAAAAAAAAAAAAAGAAAATTGTCTATGTAGATTGACTAATTGAATTAACTTTAACTTGATTTGAAGATGTTTTTGTTTAAGAAATGTTTGAATTTCTAAATTTATAGTCAGATAGATATCCATGTAATTTATAGGATTTATCCACAACGTAACATGACCTTTTATACCACAGTTAGAATAAGTAGGTCGCTAATTGTATTATTTTCGAGATCGATCAATGGAGAATTTCTTATAAAAATCATTAGAGGCGGCAAGCTATGTGACAGATTCAACAGTAGAAGGAATATATTTCCCCGTGTTCCTAATAATTGTCAGTATTCTTCTTGAACAATCAATGAGGTTTGATTAAAAGGATTTATCTCTCAGACTAGCATGTGACTCATTTAATCCCATAAGAAAAATCATAACAAGTTTAAAATTGAAATGCTAAATTAATTTCTAGATTCCTCCACAAACACACTCATGAGCAGGTCGATAATCAAAAAGGTTTTGCCATATTGCTTTTAACATTGTGGAATAAGCTTCGATTGAAAGCGTACCTTAGTTTGTGGTAATCAAAAAGGAGTTCACACGTGCACACAAACACGGTAATTGTAATAGAATTAATAAGAGAAGTCAATAAATACATATACTATAATAATCTGAGCTTAAATAGTTGGCTTAAAAAATAAAATAAACACAATAATATCCATGAATCAAGGAACCATATAAGTAGATTTCTCCATCCATCATTTAGAAGTGTAAGTTTTCGCCTCCAAAATCCCTTCTACCGTCAATTTCCTTAGGAAAAAAGATCGCAGAGGTGGCCTAAATACAGAGAATTTTGCAGAGGTGGCCTAAATGTAGAAAAATTTGAAGATGAAGACGAAGAAGAAAAAAGAGTTAGAGAAAAGGAAAAGAAAGAAACGCAGAAAAAAGAAAAAGAAAACAATGCACTAGAAAGGAAAAATGATGAAAAAAGAAAAAGACGAAAGATGAGATGAAGCAAAAAGGGTTTGAAAAAAAACTTCTGAAGGTGCAGGTTCTTGTCAAGACGAGCAACAAAGACAAGAGAACAAGAATACCAAGGGACCCAATGAAGAAGAAGACCAACAGACAATGGTGGTGCATCATTCCCCAATCTCTGGTAGACCTAGCAAAGGTCACTGCCCCCAAGTGTAGGTGTTTATCATCGAACTAGGTTACTAACTGTTGTGTGTCTTTATTTGTTTACTTGTTGTTATTTTTGTTGTTACAGTTGTTGTCAGTGCTTTTTGTTTCACCAAATTGGGTCATCCTATTGCTTTTTTCACATTATTAAATACCTCAATAGAACTAGAGGTAACAATTACTAAATTCTAGTAAAACCAAGAAAACGTACTTAGCTTGTAGAAAAACTATCATTCCTTAGCTTCATCTCTTTGACCGATGAAGACTAATCTTACTAGTTTTATACCGAATCATATCCCATCTTCATGTGCACATGTAGATAATTCCCGACTAAACATACTAGAGTACATTGAAAATTTCCATCAGTGTACATTGATAATTCCCATCAAACGCCTTTGTCATATGTTAGCAATTCAGGGTACTTAGCCAGTGCTTGGAAACTCTTTTATTCCAAACCAGTCATAAAACCTTATTCAATTGTCAAAAATACTTTTTAGCCCTTTTGTTAGGAAATCATAAATAAGTCATGTTGGACTAAACATGCTGACATGCCCGAAAATTACATCGTTAATAAACTTCAAACATAATCAAAAGAAAATTTGTAAAACCACCGAACTACTCCTATTACTACTAAAATATAGCAACAGTGGTAAGTGCAGGGTCGAACCATAGAGAAGCGAAAAATTAATTTCCTTTTGGATTAGATTTGACTGTGGTAAAACAGTAAAAAACCGGAGTTTTGGTTTTTGGTTTTAGAATTGAAAACATGCAAGAAAAGGAAATTGCAAGGGATATATGAAATGGTAATGGATTCATCTAGTTCTCGGATCAAGTAGTCATTCAATGTAATTTAAATCATTGTTTTCCGTCGTAGTTTCATGTTATCGAATTATGCATGCATAGCTACCCAATTGATTCGAGTTAACTAATCTCTACAAAGGTCGACAATCAATTAATTCGAAACCAATCCAGCATCCTAATTTGTAATTAAGGCTGAAAAGACTATGCCCTAACTAACCTACATACTCCTAGTTGGTCCTTAGCGGCCATAAAGGACTAGAAACACATGCATTAAGATTCAGGATTCAACTATGTTCATTAAGTTCAAGAAAGCCAGGTTCAAATAATCAATTTATTCTTTAAATATAGATTAAACATGTGATGCAAAGATGCAAGATCAACATATACACCTAAGCATGTTTATCTAATCAGTGCTACAAGGGTAAATTCAAAGCATCGACGATTACAAGGATACGTGCAAGCCTGAATTTAACTAGCTGAGATATGCATTCGTGATAGGGGCGTCAATCCATCACACAAAAACAAATATAAATCATGCGAGATTTAAAGAAAAACATAATTCTAATTTAAAGCACAAAATTGAACAGAAAACTCATCAAAATACAGGAATGCTTGATCCAAGAACTAAACGAAAGATTACCTCATCAATTCATAGACAAACCAATGGAATATAATCCAAAACATGTCCATAATCTAAAAATAAAATAAAAAACTAACCTAATGATATTGAAAACATAAAGAAAAAAAGAAAGAAATCAAGGCCTCTCCTCGGCCTCCATTGAAGAACAATACAATTTTCAAAATAATTCGACCTAAAATCGTAGAGGATTATTTATAGGAAAAATTAGAACTTGTCGCAATACTAGAAATAGCGTGCAACGCTTATGTGGCTGAAGAGGAGCGTCAAGCTGGAAGTCCAATGCTAGGCCGTAGGTCTCTCACGCACGCGCTTCGTTCTCCGTCTGTCAAAGATCGTAGTGTTGCAACACTGATTGGGAGCATTGCAACGCTACCCATTCTGTCACAAGCATTAGGGTTGGAACTTTGTATGGCGTTGTGACGGTGGCACTACAAATATTCACAGCGTTGCACTACTGCCATGCTCATCAAGCTACTACCTCCAAGCGTCAGGGGAACGCCAAACTTAGGCGAATCACGAGCGTTGTGATGCTTCAATAGGGGCATTTTGGTCTTTTTAACTTCTTTGAAGCCCGGATGCTCAAATCAACTCTAAATTGCTTCAAATTAACCCCGATCTGCTTCAAATTCCCAATTCTATGTATTGGTTGCTCGATACCTACAAAATAGGGAAAATAAATATGTAAAATTCATTAACAAGCCTGAATTAATCTAGGAATAATAGCTCTTTTTGAGAGCTATCAAACACCCCCAACTTAATTCTTGCTCGTCCCAAGCAAGGTAGAGACAAACAATCAAATAACATACAAAACAATTAAAGACATGTTGGGTTAATTTGCAATGTTGTTACTCCAGTCTCAACAGTCAAATCGAATGAAATTTGAAATCAAGAATGAAAATCAATTATGATCAATCAATGAAGCACAAGTTTAAGAATGGTTCTTAATCTATTCATGCATGAGTGAGCCTAGAGTTTTGCTAGTTAAGCTTGCATAGCTCAAAAAAGTTTTATAAAGTCCTCATCTCGTTTACCCCCTACATTGGCTCCGTTCGATCTTGAACATATCACACTTGTAAAATAGAGGGCAACATTAAGACAAGGGTACCTAAACTCACACACAAAAAACATAAAGGGCATTTATTTTACTTATAGGGCTAGCTTTCACACCCCACCGCCAGGTACCTGTCACTCTTTTGTCGGGGGCACTAACTAGACACGGTGGAGATGGCTTTTTTCACCTCTATCCATGCACACACACACACTATTGTTTTTTTGCAGGCACGCTAGCATATGCCTTATTTTTTTTTATGGTTTTTTCTATTTTTTTTCAGAGTTGCAACTAATTTGCTTTTCTTTATTTTTTTTCCTCTCTCTCTCTTTTTTTTTTTTTTATTCACAGTAGGCCCTATTTTATTCCCTTTGTCTAGTTTTGCTCTAAAACAAGTATAGTTACTCCTAAGTCAAAGGTGGACCTTTCGGGATGACAATAGAAATACAAACCAGATAATCCAATTCTAAACATTCAAGGCTTAACTTTCACAAAACAATGACTTAAAAATGCATGATAGATAAGAAATTTTTTTAAATTCTGGCTAAAAATCATGATCATGCATTCCTAACGTTCTTTCTGAAAGAGTTAAGCAACATGCAGCAAAAGTATCAAGGATCCATAAGCATTCTAATTCACTAATTTTGGCAAAAACTAAAGCATGCTCTTCTCAAAAAGTGGGTTTTCAGAACATACCTTTGATGAACTCTCCAAGAAAACGTCTATTCAATTGTTGCCTTCACTTGTTTTCAACATGAACCACCTCAAAGCCTTCCCTACTATGCTCTTGGAGCTTTAGGCAGAGTTTTCGGACTCAAGAACAACTTGAAGATGTGAAGAAACCAGAAAAAAAAACTCACAGCAGCCCGACTGAAGAAGGCAGATTATTCTTCAGAAAACTTTCTCTCGAAATTCTATATTCTCTTTTCTCCAACAACTCCAATCTTCTTTATATATATTTGAATAACATGCAAAGAGATGGAGTGCATGGCTTGAAGCTCATGCTTGGAGAATCAAAGTAGAGAAGATAATGGCTTTTGTGTAAGCATAACGATGATGGTAATGGAGAAAACTCATTTTCCATTTTGTAAACCATGCAAACGAATTTCCATTTTCTTTTTAAAACATAAAATGACCTTAACCATTTTAATTCAAATTTTGATTTTCTTAAACTAATTTCATAAAGTAATTTAAAAAAGTAATTAATTTAATATCAAATATTAAATTAATTTTTGTACAATAATCATCTTTATATATTTAAATCATATTTAAATATTTATTCTCTTGTTCCATTTAATTTGAACGTTTCAAATTAATTTCTCAAGCTACCCTAAAGCCTATCAATTTACGAGCTAGTAGGGGGACCTCGCGGACCCACAAATCATGGGCTTCAATGATTCGAGATTAATCGGCTAAACTCATTAGTCTGATCTAACCCCCATTCGTTAACTAATGGGACACTCTACTATAACCCATAGTTGAACTGCCCTCACTGTAAATATATTATGTCTACTTAATAACCATAATCAGTAGATTGTTCATAATCACAGCTAGGTCAAAAATACCGTTTTACCCCTGTGACTACATCTTATTCCTTAAGTTCCTACTGATCCTCTAATGAACAATTCTGATTCATAATGTCTATGAAGCAAATCCTTTCTCTATCATGAGAAGGCGGGGCTCCAATTGTTCAAGACCTGGAGTCAGTATTTAAAAAAAAAAAAAGCATTCTAACCCTAAATAGGGTAGGAGTAAATTCCATCTTGTAAGGCTATGTCCCCAACTATTCATCCGGTCTTATCCCCAAAATGGTAAACTTATTGAGTAGTGCTATTGGACTACTCTCACCGTTTCAAATCAAAGGATAATCCAGAACAAACAAGAGTTCATAGCTAGCTCAGGATTAAGATCGAGTTAACCTAGGTTATATAATAAATGAAATAGTCAGTTTTAACAGTAAACAGTCGTTATAAAGAAAAGTGACTATTTTCATGGTCCAGTCTATATGCAAACTCATTACATAGGATGCCCCCACTCTCATGTCTCAACATAAACGATCTGTGGATCACACCGTTTGTAGCATCTTACAACTTCTTGTAACAACTACAGAGTGGGTCGCATTTAATAGTGTTACCAGGATGAGACACCCAATTTCATCCATATACTCATTTGACCATTTAGGCTATATACTGTCAACTTGATCCTGTTTATGTCACTACATAAAGTTACAGCATTCAGACTATAGCTAAGGATGCATTAACCTAGGTTATATAATAAATGAAATAGTAAGTTTTAACAATAAACGACCATTATAAAGAAAAGTGACTATTTTCGTGGTCCAGTCTATATGCAAACTCATTGCATAGGATGCCCCCACTCTCATGTCTCAACATGAACGATTTGTGGATCACATCATTTGTAGCACCTTACAACTTCTTATAACAACTACAGAGTGGGCGGCATCCAATAGTGTTACCAGGATGAGATACCCAATTTCATCCATATACTCATTTGACCATTTAGGCTATGTACTATCAACTTGATCCTGTTTATGTCACTATGTAAACTTACAGCATTCAGACTATAGCCAAGGATGCGTTTATTGGATTTTCATGATAAGATGCAAAATCAACAAGTCATTGTTATTGATAAAATAGAATGTTTAACACGAATTGCGAGTTCTAGGACATTCCCAACACTTTCATGCAAATTTCATTAAGGGAAAAGTGTGTCATAAACTATCATAATAACAACAGAGCAAATAGGCTAACAAGGCAATCAAGCACACAGCATACTATCCAATGGGTACCCCACCCCCAACTTAAAATAATACATTATCCCCAATGTATCTCAAGTAAAGCTCAAAAAGAATAAAAACAAGGGAACAGAAAACCTCCCCTAATAACAATGTCGCACACGGAACGGTGGTGGTAGGGCATCTCCTCCTCACTCAATAAAATTAGGCTTTGGAGAGACCTACAAAAAGAGGAAAACAAAAGAAAAACTACAAAAGAAGACCTGGTTACCTCCAAGAAACGTAAATTTTTAACATCGGTTACTCAACGCGACCTGTCCTCTATCAAAGCACAAAGAAGTTCTCATATTTCTCTGGTTCTTTCTTCGATGAGTCGATATGGCCAGGTAAAGCCATAAGGGTTCTCATCTTTTGAAAAGAACCAAACAGGTCGAATTTTAAATTTTTAATTTTTGTAAAAGGAAATAAAAGAAAAGACTCTGGGACTGACTGAACTGGAGAAAAAAAGACTTTGACTCAACTGACTCGTTGACTCGTGAGGTGAAGGTGAGCAAAATTCAAAAATAAGAGGAATACCAGTACAAAGAATAGAACGAGGATTGGGAGCCTCTAACTCTTTTACCTGAGATTCTTCCAAATTAAGCCCATACTCATACTTAAGCGCACAAATTTGTTCTTGGGATGGCAGAGGATAAACATCGTCATCTGAATCGGTCCATGCGTATTCCCTGACAAGGTCGACCTCAGTGCCATAGACGCAGGATGCCTCTGAATGATTTTCTACACACTCAGAAAGATCATTAGCACGTTCACACATTAAGTAATCCAACGTCTTACCCTTGTCGAAAATTCGAGGGACCAGCTGCTCTGCGGAATCATCGATGCAACTATCTCCACTGCTCACCTCGGCATTCTTAGAAGATGATTCCCAAGACTCCTTCAGTCTCCTAACTTATTCAGTGATCTGAGTGATGTGGTCACTCAGACTCTGAAGTAGCTCTAACCTCACATTCGAAATATAGATCATTCTACTAGAAACTAATGGGTTCTTGATAATCGTAGGGGTACTACTGCACAAACTCACCAGAGCGAATAGAAAGTTCCCTAACTATATCGTCCATGGAAATACCTGTGTGGGCAGACTCATACGACATCAACAACAGCGTTTGGCTAGGCCACTCCCAAGGAGGATAACATTCGCACTCAGGACCATGCCAATCTGTATTTGCATACTAGCCATAACTTGAACAATAGAGGTTAGTTCAAAAATTTGATCTCTAAGCTCACGAATCTCTCTTACCTCTAGTGTTTCTCGTTGTTCCGCGTAGCTCACTTGAAGCACATAAATGTTTATATCTTTTTCCATCGATTAGACAAAAAAGAAAAAAAAAAAAATTTTTTGTTTATAAATTTTAACAGTCAAATCAACTAAAAGATATTAATCGACTTTCTTCCTCGGCAATGACACCATTTTTGACAAGCTGAAAACTTACGTCAATAACAAGCTTCAAAATTGATCAAAAGAAAATTTTTAAATTTACCGAACAACTCTTATTATTACTAAAACGTAGCAATAGTGGTAAGTGCGGGGTCGAACCATACAGAAGCGAAGTATTAATTTCTTTTTGGGTTAGATGTGACCGTGGAAAAACAGTAAAAAACTAGGGTTTTGGGTTTTGGTTTTAAAACTGAAAACATGCAAGAAAAGGAAATTGCATGGGATATATGAAACGATAAGGGATTCATCTAGTACTAGGATCAAGTAGCCTTTCAATGTAAATTAAATCATTGTGTTCCGTTAAAGTATCATGTTATCAAATTATGCATGCATAGCTACCCAATTGATTTGAATTAACTAATCTCTACAAAGGTCAACAATCAATTCATTCCAAACTAATCAAGCATCCTAATTTGTAATTAAGGCTGAAAAGATCGTGCCCTAACTAACCTACATGCTTCTAGATGCAATTAGCGGCCATAAAGAACTAGAAACACATGCATTAAGATTCAGGATTCAACTATGTTGATTAAGCTAAGGAAAGCCATGTTCAAATAATCAATTTATTCTTTAAATTTACATTAAACGTGCGATGTAAAGATTCAAGGTCAACCTATACACCTAAGCATGCTCATCTAATTAGTGCTAAAAGGGTAAATTCAAAGCATGGACGATTATAATGATACATGCGAGCTTGAATTTAACTAGATAAGATGTACGTTCGTGATAAGGGCGTCAATCCATCACAAAAAAGCAAATCTAAATCATGCGAGATTCAAAGAAAAACATAATTCTAACTTAAAGCACAAAATTGAACAGAAAACTCGTCAAAATACTAAACGAAAGATTATCTCATCGATTCATAGAAAAACCAACGGGATACAATCCAAAACATGTCCATAATCCAAAAATAAAATAAAAACTAACCTAATGATACTGAAAACATAAAGGAAAAGGAAGAAGTCAAGGCCTCTACTCGACTTCCATTGAAGAACAATACAATTTTCAGCATAATTCGATCTAAAGTCAAAGAGGATTATTTATAGGAAAAATCAAGACAGCGTTGCAACTCTAGAAATAGCATTGCAATGCTTATGCGGCTGAAGGAGAGCGTCGACCTAGAAGTCCAACGCTAGGCTTGACGGTCTCTCGCGCATGCGCTTCATTCTTCGTCCGTCAAAGATCATAGCGTTGCAAAGCTGATGGGGAGCATTGCAACGCTACCCATTCTATCCACAAACGTTAGGGTTGGAGCGTTGCGTGGCGGTGTGATGATGGCGTTGCAAATATTCGCAGTGTTGTGACGCTCGAAGCAGCGTTGGAATACTGCCCTACACTTAAAGCTATTGCCTGAAGCGTCAGGTGAGCATCAGACTTAGGCAAATCACGAGTGTTGTGACGCTCCAGTAGGGGCATTTTGGTCTTTTCAACTTCTTTGAAGCTTGGATACTCAAATCAACTCTAAATTGCTTCAAAATAACCCCGATCAGCTTCAAAACCCCAATTCTACCTATTGGTTGCTCGATACCATACTAACGAGCCCAAATTAATATAGGAATAATAACTCTTTTTGAGAGCTATCAAACACCCCCAACTTATTTCTTGCTCATTCTGAGCAATGTAGAGACAAACAATCAAATAACAGTCAAATCGAATGAAATTTGAAATCAAGAATGAAAATCAATTATGATCAATCAATGAAGCACAAGTTTAAGAATGGTTCTTAATCTATTCATGCATGAGTGAGCCTAGAGTTTTGCTAGTTAAGCTTGCATAGCTCGAAAAAAATTTATAAAGTCCTCATCCCGTTTACCCCCTACACTGGCTTGGTTATCGACCTCGGACATGCCACACTTGCAAAATAGAGGGCAACATTAAGACAAGGGTATCTAAACTCACACACACAAAACATAAAGGGCATTTATTTTACTTATAGGGCTAGCTTTCACACTCCACCGTCGGGAACTTATCACTATTTTCTCGCGGGCCCTAACTAGACACGGCGGAGGTAGCCTTTTTCATCTCTATCCATGCACACACACACACTATTGTTTTTTTTGCAGGCACGCTAGCATATGCCTCATTTTTTTTATGCTTTTTTCTATTTCTTTTTTTCAAAATTGTAACTAATTTGCTTTTCTTTATTTTTTTTTTATTTTTATACACAATAGGCCATATTTTATCCACTTTGTCTAGTTTTGCTCTAAAACAAGTATAGTTACTCATAAGTCAAAGTTCCTAAATACAAACTAGATAACCCATTTTTAAGCATGCAAGGTTTTAATTTTGCAAAACAATGACTTAAAGATGCATGAGAGATAAGAAAAATTTTTAAACTATGGCTAAAAATCATGATCATGCATTTCTAACGTTCTTTCATGCAAATTTCATTATAGGAAGAGTGCGTCATAAACTAGCATAATGACAAAAAAGCAAATAGGCTAACAAGGAAATCAAGCACATAGCATACTACCCAACAAGTACCCCACCCCCAACTTAAAATAATACATTGTCCCCAATGTATCTCAAGTAAAGCTCAAAAAGAATAAAAACAAGGGAATAGAAAACCTCCCCTACTAACAATGTCGCACACGAGATGGTGGTGGTAGGGCATCTTCTCCTTGCTCAATAAAGATTAGGCTCTAGAGAGGCCTACAAAAAAAAGGAAAACAAAAAAAAACTACAAAAGAAAACCTGGCTATCTCCATGAAGCGCAAATTTTTAACGTTGGTTGCTCAACGCAACCTGTCCCCTATCAATTCACAAAGAAATTCTCGTATTTCTCTGGTTCTTTCTTGGATGAGTCGATATGGTTAGGTAGAGCCAGACAGTTCGAATTTTTAATTTTTATTTTTTTTTTAAAAGGAAATAAAAAGAAAAGACTCTGGGACTGACTGAACTGAAAATAAAGACTCGTGACTCAATTGACTCGACTGACTCGTGAGCTGAAGGTGAGCAAAATTCAAAAATAAGAGGACACCAGTACAAAGAACAGGACAAGGCTTAGGAGCCTCTGCATCTTTTACCTGAGATTCTTCCAAATTAAGCCCATACTTATACTTAACCTCATAAACTTGTTCTTGGGATTACAGAGGATAAACATCGTCATCTGAATCGGTCCATGCGTATTCCCTGACAAAGTTGGCCTCATTGCCACAGACGTAGGACGTCTCTGAATGATTTTTTGCACACTCGGAAAGATCATTAGCATGTTCACACATTAAGTAATCCAATGTCTTACCCTTGTCCGAATATCGAGGGACCAGCTACTCTGCGGAATCATCGATGCAACTATCTCCAGTGCTCACCTCGGTATCCTCAAAAGATGATTTCCAAGACTCCTTCAGTCTTCTAACTAATTCAATTAACTGAGCGATATGGTCACTCAGACTCTGAAATTCAGCTATTGATAACTAATAGAAATACAAGTTATTGTAGACTTTTATTTAAAATTATGAGGGCTAACAAGTAGAATATGCGGTGATTATACTAAGAATTCATGTGAAAAGTGAGCTTGCGTTTATCAACATTGAAAATCTCGGCTAACTCAATATTATGCGTTATTCTGCGTCCAAAAGTCTATTTTTGTAGCTATCGCAGGTATTGATCGCATGCGGTGAATCCCACTCCATCACAAGGTTGATCACGTACGTTCATCGCATGGATGTTGCGGCTGATAATCGCATGCGTCCATCGCATGAAGGTTACGGCTACATAGTAATAACCATGATAGAAGGGTGATCGCAAGGTTGGTGGAATGTGATGGTACTTCGAAAACCAAGCATGAACACATACCTTGGGAGTATAAAAAAGATGATGTTGACATTTCACCAACCACGCCGTTAGTAGTAGAGATTCAAAGCAGGTCCATCACGCCGTTAGTGACAGAGACTCAGAGTGGAACCATTAATATTTCGAGGATTGAGCTCTATAAATAGAGCCTTAGAGCCCAAATTCAAAGCATCCGAGCTTCTGCATGAAGATAGATCTTTGAGATCACAGATGAGAGCGTAAGAAGACATTCTTTGAGAGTTCTTCATTCCTTCACCTATTCCGAGTGACGACCAGAGCTTTGTCAGAGATAGATCCTGAGAGAGACTACTTCACCACCCATCCATGGCACCACTAGCAGCCTTGAAACACATCTAATGGAAGCAAGACATTGCCTACATCTAGCCCTCCATCTCTCTTCTATCTCTGTATTGTATTACATTTTGGCTTAAGACATTAATACATTTTTTAATCAATGCATCTCTTTATTTCCTTCAACTTCATCTTTATTATCTACTTCTTTATACTTTCATTGCAACAAACTAAGTAAGATTGCAAGAGTATCGGATACTTAATCATGCGACATAGATATATGAAGCATGTAGCAAACCACCAAGAGGTGTGCGTTGCGCGAGTATAGTGAGTAAATCCTCTTTGCTTAGTGTGAGGCTATACCAACGCTTGTCTATGAGCTGATCAGCGGTGACTAACTGCCCGAGAGGGTAAGTAGTAGCGGAACGCATTAAGCAAAGTAAGCAGTTTCCCTAGAGATAGGAATAATCTTATGTCAACCATGTTTTATGTGATTATCATGTCTTATGTATGCATCACTCACCCTTTGGACATACTTGAGAGAGTAGTCTAAAGATAGAATCTAGGCTTGAGAGAGTCGGATTAGAATTGCATAAGCAAGAAGTAGAAACTTAGACATAAGTTCTATTGCTATTTACACATCGCATGCGCCCTAGAAATATAATATGATGGTATGTGGTCACCTTGTTTTATGTATGCATCATTCATCGCATAAGCAAGAGTACAGACTTAGAAATAAGTTCTATCGACATTTTCGCATGTGCATCACATGCGTATATTTGTGTATAGCATAATCGCATAACTTGTATTGGCTGGGGTTACCCTTGCGATCAAGCTTAATGATGCGGTGAAGTCACCCCCTCCACCATTTTATCTATTTTTTCATGCATCTTATTACGCATTAACAATTGCCCGTCTCTACCAACTCTCATAGTTATACTTCCACTAATCTGTTTAGTTAGGAGTAGGAGTAGCGCATAGTCCTTTAACTTCATTATTCTTTTATTCATTGCCGCAGACACATTACTTCGCAATATTTAGTTACAAGTCCCTGAGTTCGACCTCGGATCACCCTGAGAAACTTGCGATCTCGTTATACTTGGCGAGAGAGCAAGAAAACTTGTGACAGGAATGTGTGGTCATCGCATATATTCTTGAATGCATATTGCGTATTTATTCTCCATTTTCCACGCATCAGCTATAACCTCACATTTGAAATAAAGGTCATCTTGCTAGAAACTGATGGGTTCTTGATAATCGTAGGGGCACTCCTGCACAAACTCACCAAAGCGATTAAAAAGTTCCCTAACTAAATCCTCCAAAGAAATACCTGTTAGGCAGACTGATACGGTATCAACAATGGCATTTGGATAGGAAACTCCCAAGGAGGATAACATTCGACTCAAGACCATCCAAATTTTGTATCTGCATACTAGCCATAACTTGAACAATAGAGGTTAGTTCAGAAATTTGATCTCTAAGCTCACGAATCTCTCTTAACTCTGGTGTTTCCCGTTGTTCTGCATAGCTCACTTGAAGCCGATAAATGTTTATATTTTCTGCCATTGAAAAATAAGTAGACAAAAAAAAAAAAGAAAATATTTTTTTTTGAGTTTAATAGTCAATTCAACTAAAAGATATTAATCGTCTTGCTTCCCTGACAACGGCGCCAGTTTTGACAGGCCTAAAACTTACGTCGTTAATAAACTTCAAACTTGATCAAAATAAAATTTTTAAAATCACCGAACTACTCTTATTACTACTAAAACGTAGCAACAGCAGTAAGTGTGGGGTCGAACCACAGAGAAGCGTAAAAATAATTTCTTTTTGGGTTAGATATGATCATGGAAAAACAGTTAAAAATCGGGGTTTTGGTTTTTTGTTTTAAAATTGAAAACATGGAAGAAAATGAAATTGCAAGGGATATATGAAACGGTAAGGGATTCATCTAGTTCTCGAAATAAGTAGCCATTCAATGTAATTTAAATCATTGTTTTTCGTCATAGTATCATGTTTTCAAATTATGCATGCATAGCTTTCGAATTGATTCGAATGAACTAATCTCTACAAAGGCCGACAATCAATTAATTTGAAACCAATCAAATGTCCTAATTCGTAATTAAGGTTAGAAAGGTCGAGCCCTAACTAACCTACATGCTCCTAGATTCAATTTGGTCCTTAGCGGCCATAAAGAACTAGAAACACATGCATTAAGATTCAGGATTCAACTATGTTGATTAAGTTCAGGAAAGCCATGTTCAAATAATCAATTTATTCTTTAAATCTGGATTAAACGTATGATGCAAAGATTCAAGGTCAACCTATACACCTAAGCATGCTTATCTAATCAGGATAGCATCGCAACGCTGATGCAACTAAAGGGAAACGTCAAGCTAGAAGTCCAATGCTAGGCTTGACGGTCTCTCGCGCGCATGCTTTGTTCTCTATCCATCAAAGATTGTAGCATTGTAAAGCTGATGAGGAGCGTTGCAACGCTATCCATTCTATCCACAAGAGTTAGGGTTGAAGCCTTGCGTAGTGTTCTGACGGTGGTGTTGCAAATATTCGCAGCGTTGCGATGCTCAACGCAGCATTACAACACTGCCCTGCACTTCAAGCTACTACCTCCAAGCGTATGGTGAGCAACAGACTTAGGCAAATCACGTGCGTTGTGATGCTACAGCAGGGGCATTTTGATTTTTTTTAACTTCTTTGAAGCCTGGGTGCTCAAATCAACTCCAAATTGTTTCAAATTAACCTCGATCAGCTTTAAATCCCCAATTCTACCTCTTGGTTGCTTGATAATTACAAGATAGGGAAATAAACACATAAAATCTACTAAAGAGCCCGAATTAAGCTAGGAATAATAGCTCTTTTTTAGAGCTATCAAACACCCCTAGAATAATAGCCCGAATTAAACTTATCCGGAGCTAAATAGGTGTCGTTAGTTCTACCTAACCCGAAGCAAACAATACTTATAAAGCTCGAAAAACAACCTAACTAACTCGTAATTAAAGTGGAAGTAAGAGGTCGATCCAAAAGAAAATGTTATTTAATATTTTCTTTAACCAAGCTTAACTATAAAAGCTGTAAAATGGGGGTTCTTTATTAAGACTAGAAACATGCTAAAAATCAAAACATAAACAATAGTTGGTACCAAGTTTAGAAAAATCTTTCTTCTAATCCAAGTTAGACGCTCATTGCATTTCTTATCATTGAATTCTAAAAATTTAATTCAGAATCAGATTAAGCACGCGACTACTTACATAATCTAGATTAATGTGGTCTCTACAAAGACGGACAACTAGCATAACCTAGTCAAGAAAGCGTCCTATCAATGATTAAGGTAGAATAGCCATAACCCTAATCTATCTGCATGTTTCTACCTCTATTGGGTTCCTTAGCAATCATATAGAAGAGAAAGCACGTGCATTACGTTCTAGGATTCAATTGTGTCGATTAACTGTTAAGATAGCTTACTGAATTAACCAAATTTTCTCCAAATCTAGTAATTAGTGCATCCTAGGTTAGTCACCCATTCAACACACAATTACTATTGCCTCTTGGAGATCTTGGCTAGACATTCTATCGAACATATTAAAAGCAACGTATTCAATTATGAGTGAATGTGACAAAACCAAGCATCTAGGTTAAACATGATCAATATATAGATCATTCAATATGCTTCAAGAATTAAATCCAGATTCAAGAATGCTCAAATTCATATTGCTAATGATAAAGAAAAGTAAAAAACTCAAAAGAATTTGCAAGAACTCTTGAAATAGAAACAAGATTCAATTACTTCATAAATCCATAGACAAATTCATGAAGAATTACAAGTTATTAATTACAAATAAAAAAGAAATCAAAATCTAACCTAGGTAGAAAACAAAATTACCATAGAGACTAATTGATACAGAGAGAAATTCCAGGCTCCATCGAAATCGTACTTCCCTGTTTCAGAAAAAATGAAAGAAAACTATTTATAGTTGCAGGGACAACGTCATGACGCCAAGGCCAGTGTTGTAATGCTAAATTGTAGAAAAGCCAAAAAGCCTTGGGCTAATGTTGCAACGCTGCGCTGATGCTTGGTTGCGCAAGACGCGCGGAATGAATCGCGTCAAAATCCAGAACATTGCAACGCATCGAGTTTTTGCAACAAAAAGCGAGCGTTTTGTTTAAACTCGATCCTCGATGCACGTTGATGCTTTACTCGATACACGATGTTGGATGGCCTTTACTTGATAGCCTTTACTCAATGGAATTTACTCAATGAAAAATGAATAAGAAGAAACTCGATAGTACTCGATGACTCGATGCTTGATTACTCGACAGCCCTTACTCAATGGTTGATTACTCGACGATACTCACTGGAATTTACTCGATGCATTACTCGATGGTAAGAAATATAGAATACTTGATGCTCGATAGCCTTTTACTTGATGATACTTGATGACATTTTGGTAATTACTTGATTCTCTTTAATTTATTGATTTTCTTGGTCATTTTTATCTTTTTGGCCCAATTTTCTTATAATGACTCTTAAATGCCTCGGGGACCATTTTACCTAAAAAATTAGCATTTAAAGCAAATAATCAACACAATTTTAGGGAAATTAACAATGAAAATATACATTCTTTAAAGACCTATCACTAAGTCCTTCCAATGCATGGTAGCTTCCTCTCAAGTCAAATTAACCTCCAAGGAAAGCCTATCGCAATGTATTGGTTGCTCGTCCTCAAGTCAAGCTAACCTCCATAGTGAGCTCTCTCCAACACAAGGCTTCTTTGGATGCATGGTTTCCCTTACCATGCATTCAATTTCCCTCCAATTCCTCCTTTCTTGGTTTTTGGACTCTTTCCTTCTTTCTCCAAGCCTTAACTCCTTTGATTCCTATTCATGAGTTGACATTCCCTTGATCATGCTTCTTTTTCCAACGCATGGTCCTCTTTGCCCTCACCTAGCTTAGCCAACCATCTCTTGTCTTTCCCTTTTTCATTACCTAAACCACATGGTTGCCCCCTCTTGGCAACACTTAGCAATTTATTTCCATGCTAAGTACCTTTGTGTGCAACAACCTCCTAAAGCATAACTATCCTAAACATGGCCAACTCAACCCTTCTTCTTCAAACTTTCCCAAAGCCAATGCAAGCCATGCTTCTAAGCACCTTGAGTCAGCCTTCACAAGTCACTCCACCCCAAAGCATCTTTAGGGAAAAGTTTCAAGGTTTACACCATAGATATAACCAATCAATAGCCAGTTGACCCTTCATGAATTGCTCATAACAATAGCTAGGTCAAATTGCCATTTTACTATTGTAGTTACATCTAACTTCTTAAATACCATTGATCCCTCTAATGAACAGTTAGCTATAGTCCAACTATAAACTAGACCCTTCTCTAGGAAATGAGAGGGCGAGGTGTCTCATTGTTCAGACCCGAAATCAGCCCTTAAGGGAGCATTTCATCTACTTACCTTCAGGACGAGAAGGAGTAAATTTCATTTTGTGTAACTATGTTCCCATCTCCCTACTCAGAAAAATCTCCAAAATGTTAGGCTTATTGAGTAGGCGAATCTAGCCATTTTCATCCATACAGATCAAAGGATCACCCCTCATAGACAAAAGTTCACAACTCACTTAGGATTAAGATTATGTCACCTATGGCCATCCTAGTGAAATATTAATCTCTTCAATTAACGGTGTCATAAAGAGAGACTAATCATTTCGGAGTTTGGTCTTATACCAACTCCTTGTATAGAATTCCCTACTCACATATCTCCACATGAACGATCAGGATCAGATCGTTTGTAACACCTTACAGCTATTGTAACAATTACAATACTACATGTTGGGTTTTATGCCCAAAAACTCATAGATAGTAGATAATTTATTGTCATCAACAAAAATTTATCGATGTTATTTCAATAAGAATTATTGATTGTGTTGTATTAGTTTTGTCTTAATAGCCCTAAATCCAATAAACTAACATCCTAGGTTGTGTTATGAGTCTTGAACAGTATGTTAAGACATACGAGGATCGATGTTCAAGATACAGCCTAAAGGGTCTATAGAATAAGGATAAAGTTGGATACCTTCTCCTGGTGATACTATGGATACAACCCACTTTGTAGTTGATACAAATGCAATGATCCAATGTGATTCGTGTAGGTGACATGCGAGTGAGGGTATCCTATGCAATGAGTTTGCATAATACAACTCCATTGACTAGTTATGTTTCTATTTCAATAGGATGACTTAGACAACTTAGTCTTAATCCTGAGTATATTATGGATTCCTATTCACAGGGTATTGTCCTTTTATTTGTATGGGTGAGAGTCGCCAGTTTGCCGACTCATTAAACCTACCATTTTGGGGACAAGATCAAGTGGGTAGTTAGAAACATAATAACACAAGATAGATTTCACTCATTCCTCACTTTAGGATAAGTAGATGAGTGCTCCCTTAAGTAATGTCTCCGAGACTTGAGCAAATGGCCCTACCTTCTCACTAACCCAAGAGGGGTTTATGTTTAATGGTTGGACAATAAACAGGTTGTTCATTAGAGAAGCACTGGTACTTAAGGATATAGAGGTAATATAGGAGTAAAACGATAATTTGACCCAAACAGTATTACAAATACTTGTGAAGGACTAACTTCCTGTTATTGGTCTATATTTGCGGACTCATAAATATATCTGCAATGAAAAAAGTGTAGTTGTGGGTCTTTAGTGTAGTGTACCTACAGTTAATGAATATTGATCAATGTGGTTAATGAGTTTATTCAATTAATCTCATATCATTGGAGCTTCTGATCTATGGGTCCATTAGATCCCCTTTCTAGCTCGTAAAGGGTATTGAGATAACTATGTCTTGAATGGAATTTAAAATGTTCAAATTCACTTAGGGAAATAGTATAAGGTTTGGTGATACATTATAATATAAAGTTTATTTTTTAATTAAAATTTACAATATAAATTTAATTATGGATATGATTCAAAATTAATTTATGAGAGAATTAAATATTTGATGGGGTTTAAATTTTAATTTAGTATGAATTGGATTCATGTTCAAACTATAGGTTAAAATTTAATGCGTATTAGATGCACAATAAAATAATAGGTTATGAGAGAAATACAATTGAATATGATTCAAATGTAGGTTAATTATGTATGTGATAATTAATTAATTGGAGAATTAATTAATTAATTAATTAAAACTATGGGTTATGTGAAAGAGATTCATTTAAATATGATTTAAATGAAATTATTATTAAATTGGATTTAATTAATAATTATTTATTAATTATTTGATTTAATTTGTTAAATTAAATAATAATAAGATTAAAAATAACTCACATATGTGGCAGTTATCAGAGACGTGGAACACTACCCATGTTTACCACTATTTCTCTTCAATAGTCTCTCATGCCTTATATACCTACAAAGGTGGGAAAAAAATAGAGATCACAAAAAGATTTCTTGAGAAATAATCTCTCTAGAATTCTCTCATAAAAATTACACCATTTTTCTAGTTTTGAATTCCAAATTTGAGATTGATTCCCACAAATCAATAGCCTCAATTTCTTAGAGAATATGACGGTTTCCAAGTGGTGGTGTTCATTTTTTTGGCCACTTCATAGTATAGGGGGGTTCGTGTCATTGAGGGCAGTGTCCCAGAAGGACATGCACTTAAATGTATTCAAATTGGCCACTTCAGGGAAGAATGTCCCAGTTTGTTAGGGAACAGGAATGTGTAAGCAGGGTCTAAAGGCACGAGAGGAGAAGTAGCTAAGCTATAAATGTTGACTTCCAAGTGTTAACTATGTGGATAAAATTTTAGAATCTTCAAAGCATTTAAATTAATGTAGTGACTAAGGTGATAAGTAAAATTATGTATAAGGTTGTGTAATGACCAGTAATTGTCGTTGAAGGTAGTGAGAGTACTCTATATCAGCTAAGGATAATGACAATGAGAGTATGAGCAAAAGGGCTTTACCTCAACTAAGGCATAAAGAGGACAAGTTAAAGTATGATGTTTAAGGGAAGTTGAGGAAAAGTTAAATCATATATGAATTCAATAGGGATGTTTTAGTATGAATGCGAGCAGTGTATGATCAAAGTTGAGGTTCAATAGGAAGTACAACCTCTATCACGATGTTCAAGTTTATGATTTGAATTGAGTCTACTTCTTAAGTACTGAAAGGAATTTAGATGTTAAACGTGCAAACTCTTGCTTTCCTATGTACCTATATTTGCAAGGTATTATGATGATTCAATGTATTATGCAGCTAACTTAGTAAGCATCACTTTTTGTGTACTGAGGTTGTATGTATAAATGTAAAGAGAAAGAAATTCTCAAAGTATTCTAATAAAGTGGAAGAAAAAATCCCTAAGTGTTAATGCCTAAAGTTAGCTGAACTTGATAGAAGAAGGGTTAAGTGATACGCTAAGGAGAAAAAACGAAGTTCTCCAATGGTAAGTTTGAAAATAAGAGAAGTATTGAATGAGGACTCTTGGGCGGATTTGAGAAATTTTAGCACTTAGTAGAATTTTAGAAGATTTAAGGAGTTGCCTAGGAATTGGCCACAAGGCTCAAAGGTAAAGGTTGAGCATGGGTTGTTGTATGTGTTGGCATAGAAGACGCATTGGCCAAAGAAGATTATTTTAAAGTTACAATAGACCGATAAGCATGTTGTCAACTGCCTAAGGCAAAGAGCTAAAGGTAGCTCTGAAAGAATACGTATTAGAAACATTGAGGTAAAAATTTTGACTAAGCGTGGAACTATGCTTTGAGGGAGGCAGTAATACTTAGAAAATTTCTAAGTATTGAAACTATGTTGTGAGCTTAGCAATAGAATGTTCTTTGGAATAAAAGAATAGAAGGAAGTTGGGCAAGTATTTGAAGGAAAAAGGATGAGACACAAAAGTTGAAAGCATTGTAGGCTAAAGCCAGAATTTGGCTAAGTGCTCAAACTATGCTGTGAACTTTGAGAAGCCTAAGGGGTATGAGTTGGCCTGTAGATAAAGTATGAGTAAGATTGACTAAGTGTTGAGGATGAGAGTTGAACGCATGAGTCCAATAAAATGGAAAATTTGGACAAAGTGTTAGTAAGGGAAGGTACAACACTACCATTGAAGCATGGAGGACAAGTTCAACCATTCTTCCTTGAGTTGAACGCAAGCCAAGGCCAAAGAACCTCTTGGACGTATAGTGCATGCAAGAGTGGAAGATTGAAAGTATGATGAGATTGGGAAGAAGTTCTCATAAGGGAATTTATTGAATTTCAAGGACAGAATTCTTTTAAGGGGTAGGTAAATTGTAACCCCCGAAACTTCTCCCTACGGATTCTCCAAGGTGGAGTGACTTGTGAAAGTTGGTCGAGGTACTTAGAAGCAAGGCTTACGTTAGCCTTGGGAGAGCTTGAGAAGGAAAGCTTGAGTTGGCTAAGTCAAGGATAGGTATGCTTTAGGAGGTGGATGCACACAAATATACTTAACATGAAAATAAATTATTAAGTGTTGTCAAAAGGGGCCAACCATAAGTTGGAGGTAGTCCAATGGGAGGAGAGTGCATCTGACCTTAAGCTAGTTTAGCAGGCCATGTGTGGTAATGAACAAAGGAATGACAATAGATGGTTGGCCAAATTAAGTAAAGGTAAGGAAAATCAAACCATGCGTTGAAGGCACTGTCAAGAGGACGCTTAATGTATAGGAAGGAATCAAGGAGTTCAAGCATGGAGAAAGCTATCCTTGGAGCATAAGTAAAGCATAGGACAACCCCTTGGGAAGGAGTTACACCAAGAAACCCTAAGGAAGGCCAAGTGGATGCATACCTCAAGAAAAATAGCCTACTTGGATGGATAACACAATTTGAAACACAAGAACTATGCTTTGGACTCAAGTAGAGAAACCATGCTTGGAGGAAGAGTTTAAAATCTAAGGAATGAGGAAAAGAGGGAAAGTTGAACACATGGCAAGGGCTACCATACATCCAAAAAAAGCCTTCGGATGGATAAAATTAATGCATCATGCATTGAGTAAAGGATACCCAAGGATTAGGGCCAAGTAGAACATGTAAGACACCTTAAACAAGCCTCATGCGTTGAGACTTATGCAACAACCATGCATTGAAGACATCCATGCATTGAAAGGAAATGAATGGTCAAGGAAATAAGGTATGTCATGAGGTGAAGGGGCCTCACTTTGAAGGATTTGGCTTGAGGAGAGGCAAACCATGCGTTGGTTGCCTTGCCATAGAGGTTAAATGGGCTTGGAGACACGTCATGCATTGAGAAACTTGAAACCTAGTGATGCATTGGGAGCAAAGGAACATCTTTGCATTGAAGCAAGATCCCATGCATTGAAAGTGAAGTTTTGGGCAATAAAAGATACATAACATAGCTAAATCTTGAGGTGGCTTCATGAGAGTTAGCCAAATTCGAGGAAAAGGTCAACTAGGGAGGTTACTTGGTAAGATTGAGGAAGCTAGAATTCATGCAGAATTCTCTATAAATATGTGTTGTGGAAAGAGGATTGGTTTGGCTCTTTTTAGTCAACCAAAAGAGGTGATCTTAAAGCCACCTAAAAGTGGGATAAGTGAGGAAGAAAATTTGGGGCTGCTGAAAGAACACTTCAACGAATTGATGGTAAAAATCAAAGAAGAATCAAGGTAGTATAGATTCTAAGTTCAATCAGGTAGTTTGTGATGTTTGATAAATTTCGGGCTCAAGAAGAATTAGGAGCTCAATTTTAAGGTAAGCTAGATCAAAGAATGTGTAAAAAGTTCATAGAAGGAAGATTTGGATTTTAATGAATAGATTTTGAGTTATATGTTCTGAAAGTGGAACCTGAGATTTAGGTGATGGCGAAGCGAGTAGCTGACTAAGGGTTGAAAGAAGCAAGCGATGTGAGCATTTGGCTTATGATAAGAAGAATATTTTCAACTAAGTTGAAGCTCTTTGAGTGTAGAATATAACCCTTGGCTGCCTTAAGAAGATTTGGCGAGAAAGATGCCCATAAGTGAAGAGAACTCGATGAAGGTCAGAATTCAAAGCATCCGAAGTATGCTGAGGTATTTGGATCATTCTAAGCTCTAGAGGAGGGATTAGAGGCTCAAGTTTGATGGTAAGCTTCCTGAGACAATTACTAACAAGTTTCATGAAGGAAGTATTTGTAATTCGAGCTGGAATTGATGCTATAAGTGTTTTGAAAGGAAGGAAAATAGGAAGGTCCATGTGCCCTAGGAGGGACCATGCATCCAAGGAGAGACCATGCGTCCAAGTAGGGACCATGTGGCCAACTATGCTATAGAATGAAGGAGTGTGCATTGGCCTAAGGGATTCTCAAGACCTAAAAGGCTAGGAAGTGAGCTATGTAAGTGTGAGTGGTTGCTAACTCATAAAGTATTTCAAAATTTATGTTTTTACTAGTTTTTAGGTTTTAGCATGTTTGAAAATGATCAAATATAGCATGTTTGATAAATGAACTCATAGAATGCTTTAGATGAGTTAGGACTCAACATGTTTAAGTTTTCCTAAAAGCCAAAGTTGGATGCATAGAGAGTCCTATAGAACTAAGTGTTAAACTCATGTTTTATCTAAAGCATCAAGGTTTAAAAAGGAAGCTAAAGCATGAATTTCTTAAGAAATCTAGATGATGTTCGCTAAAACACATGGTTTAATGTCAAACACCATGCATGTCAACGCAAGGTTGAGGTTATATGAGTTAGTTTCATAAACTAACCATTCCTATATCTTCAAAGTATGTTTTTATACAAATGTTTTACTAGAGAATTCCTTAAAATAGTTCTTATGCTTAGTTATGAATGATTTTCTCGAAGTATTCCAATGCATGACTTATAGTGAACAAATTACTCATGAGTTTTATACATGATTTCATTTGAAAGAGGTTAGCTCAAATGTTCTAGAGCATGATGTTTTCATTATGTGATATTCGATGCATGCATTCCTAAGGATTATATGTTTATTTGATGATATTCCCTCAAAATGATGTGTTAATGAGGAATGCTATTTTAGAGTTTTTATGAGAAATATGTTTTAGTACCCTAGTTATGAAACCCGACACTAAAGGTTGTGAAGGTATTAGGGTCCCCGTTACCGAAGGAGATGAAGGCATATAGGGTTGAATCCACCCTAATGTTGAAGAACACAAAGGTAACCAGGGGAAATCTCTACATGCATGTAAGAGTATTATCGACGTTGGTGAAGTAGAATTCCACCTCAACTAAGGTTTTCGACGATGGAAATATGAGCAAGAGGGGCTCCACCCAACTAAGGTTTAGAAGGGTACAAAGATTTTATATAATTTATTCATAAGATGTTTTTAGGGTTTTTAGAATTACTATTATCATATGATAATATTTTATTATTTGACGAGCTTACTGATAAGTCTGTTTTAACCCTAAAACTATGAGGATGTTTTCAATGATATTTGCTTTATGAATCTTCTAATTTAGCATATTATGTTCTAAGTCTGGAAGTCTATGATTTAAGTGGACTTTGGTTTTTACTAAATTATCTGGGAGTCCAACATTTTTCCAGATGTGCACAAAGGATTTTTCTAAACTAAAGCTAGAAGAGCATGTTAATAATTTTGCAAGTTGCTTACAAAATGATTTTCCATAATAAAAGCTTATTTTCTTAAACGTGCCACTCACTGAGCTCCTCAGCTCACGCTTTCCATTGTTTTTATTTTTCTCCCCTAAGGTAGTAGGACAGATCCAGGATTCTAGGATTGCCGGTTGCTTGACAAAGAAAGTTCAATCTGCCACCGTTGTAAAAGTGTTTGTTAGTCAAGTGTTAATCTGGAAGTGGTCGATAATTAGTTAGCCTCTACAGAATTAGAGTCAGGGTTTGGCCTATAATAAGCTATCTCCTGAATGATGATTTTGTAATTAGAGTAATGTGATGATGAGTTAAGTTGTATCCTGTGATAGAATTACTGATGAGCGGGTTCACAAAGTTAAGCCCACAGTAATATAGACTCATAAGATGTGAGGTTAATATATTCAATTGGCGGTAGATGTCATAAGAGAGTTGGCATCTACTGTCTTCACACCTCCTCTTAGGTTAAAAAGGTAATCTTTGAGAAGATGTCAAATGAAGAGTGTCAAAAAAATTAACATCAATCGACGTTAAGAAATTCAAAAACCATAATCTAGAAAAGAAACTAAAAACTTTAAACAATCATAATTCAAAATCTAAATCCAATCAATAGAGACAAAAAATTTTGTTTCAGATTACTTAAATAGAACTTGATTGTGTATCCTCTTCTCACACAAGAACAAGAATTGCTTGAGTCCATGCCTCCTCATGAAACTTGAAGATAGAGGAAAGAAATTATCGCTACACTGTTGAGCAACAATTGAACAGCACAATTGAACGGTTTCAACAATTGAATTGGAGACGATGTGTTAAAGAGGGGAAGGGAATTAAGCCCTAGAAAATGGGAGACAAAACGAAAATGAAGCCCTAGAAAATTTTTCTTTTCTAAATGACGAAAACATCACATCCTTTTTTTCAAGGTTTTAAAATTCCTTTGTGTTAGGAATGTTCTAGAACTCGCAGTTCGTAAATTTTGTGTTAAACATTCTATTTATTAATAAAATATTATTGAGTATTTTATTCAATAAAGTCATTGATATTGCATTTTATAATAAAAATCCAATAAACAAATCCATGACTATAGTATGAATACTTTAACTTTATATGGTGACATAAACAGGATTAAGTTATTGTATGTAGCCTAAATGGTCTATAAGTATATGGATGAAGTTGGGTATTTTATCTTGGTAACACTATTGAATACATCCCATTTCGTATAAAGATACAAATGATGTGATCCACAAATCATTCATGTAGAGACAAGTGAGTGGGGGCATCCTATGCAATGAGTTTGCATAAGACTGGACCTCGGAATAGTCACTTTTCTTTATAACGACCGTTTACTGTTAAAACTAATTATTTTTAAACTCAAAAGACCTAGGATAACACGGTCTTGATATTGAGCTAACTATAAACTCCTGTTTATTTCTAGATTATCCTTTGATCTACATAGGTGAGAGTAGTCCAACAACACTGCTCAATAAGCCTTCTATTTTGGGGATAAGACCGGGTAGATAGCTAGGGACATAGCTATGCAAGATGGAATTTACTCCTACCCGACTTAGGGTTAGCAGATAGGTTATTCTCTTAAGTTTGATACCTAGTCTTGAACAACGAGGCCCCGCCCTCTCTTGGTAAAGAGGGATATAATTTATAAATGGTATTACAAATCAGTTGTTCAATAGAGGGTCAGTGGGAGCTTGAGGTGCAAAATGTATTTGCAAGAGTAAAATGGTAATTTTGACCCAGTTGTAAATACGAACGACCCGTGAAGGATCGACTTACTGATTATGGTCGAAATGGACAGAAATATATCTACAGTGAGGAGAGTGCAACTATCGAGCTATAGTGGTGTGCCTTGATAGTTAACGAATAGTAATTATTTCGGTTTAAAGAGTTTAACTAATTAATTACAAATCATTGAGTCATGATCTGTAGGTCCATTAGGTCCTTCTACTGGCTCATAAATTAGGATAGCAAATTGAGTATTAATTGGGTGAATTTTGGAATTAGGGTTATCAATTTGAAATGTTCAAATTCAATTATTAGGGTTTTTCAATTTATTGTATTTGATACAATTAAATAAAACCGTTTAATTTAGTTGAAATTAACAAAATTGGAGAATCAATTAATATCTAAATTATCATTTAAATATGAAATTGAATCATATTGGTGGAATTAGTGTTTTATTGATTTAATATTAAGATATTAAATTAATATTATTTTAATTAAAAGGTTTAATTAAAATAAAATAAAATTAGTTTTATATAAATTAATTTTTGAATTAATTTGTAAAAATAGTTTTAAATAAATTTTTTTTATTTAAAATCAAAATCAAAATCAATTTTTGAGAAATTGATTAAAAATAAAAGAGAAGTGAATTTTTCCAATCTTGGAAAAATCCACCATCTCTTAATGATATATCATCAAATTCCACCAAATTAACTCCAATGAGGAGCTGCCCACCATGCAACCCTATGTGTTTGCATGAAATCAGTCTATAAAATGCATCTTCATGCATGGATTTGAGTAGAGCAGCTGGGATTTCTAACTGTTATGTTGAAGAGTTGAAAACCTTTCTCAACCCACCTAAAGTTCATCATCTATTCAGTTAGTTTGAGTGTTTCCACCACATATTCCTTCTTGAGCCTTGTGGAGAAGATCTTGGTGGTGGTCTTATTGAAGTTTCAAACTGAATCTTAAAGCAATTCTGTTGAATTCGTGGATTAAGTCTTCAAAGTTAATATTTGCTTCAAACCCTCTTTTAATTTCACTTGAATAGCATGTTTACAACTCAAATTAAGTATAGTTAGAGTACTTATTGATTCTGATTTATTACGCTGCATGTTAGATTACTCCTTCAATTGGTATTAGAGAATGATTTAAGCACTCAATTATTGTTAATTTGAGTTTGGTGGGTGAATTTTTAAGCATGTTTGAATATGTGACTGATATGGTTTACATTCAACTTTGGCATTAGAATTCTCTTTGATTTTCAAATTAAATTTGTAATTAGCTCTTATTTGATGATCTTAATGTGTGCTCTATAGTATGTTTATTTGGAGTCATTAGAGTTCAAATTAGGCTGTAATTTGAAGATTGAAGCAAGCATGTTCGAGTAGAAACCTGGAGTTGAGCCTTCTGCCCAGGAGCGTCACGATGTTGCTCATCGAGCATTGCAACGGCATGGGCTTGCTGATGAACAGCATTGCAACGCTGGAATGGAGCGTCACAATGTTGTTCATCCCATGGGTTTTTTCTTCGTGCACTGCCTGGCCTGTTTGTGGGTTGAAGAAACCAGTTCGAATGGTTCTCCTCCAAACCGGTCCGGTTCATATTCCTATGGTGCCTTGGTGGTCCGGTTCAGACGATTCAGGTTCAATTCGGGTCGGTTCGAGCGGTTCTTCATCAAATTAAAGTTGTTTTTTATCTATTATTGTAATAATTTAGCTTATTTATTTGCTTAAAATGCCAAAGTTGAACCATATTAGTGTTATTTAATTATTGTATGCATTTGATGTGTATTATTTTTGGATTAAACATGTTTGTGCATAAAGTATGTCATTTTAGATTTAAAATCCCACCATAGGTAAACATGTTACATGCATTATTGTATGTTATAATTAGTTATAATATATAGTATGCATGTTTTAGGATTTGTTAAAAATTGATGTGTAATTGTTATGTTAATTTTTGCCTTTGAAGCATATTATGGTTGGTTTAAAGCATGTGTGTTTTATAAGTTTGTTATAAATAAAATTAGACTTTAAAATTCATAACAAAGATAAATAGCATGCTCGCTTAGGCTAACAACTAATTTTAACTGTTAAAATAGATTGTTACCTTATAAAATTTAGTTATAAACTCAAATTGGTTCATAAACCTATCTAAGGCTGGAGGTACTTAAGTTGATGTTTACATAACACCTCCTACCCTGGGGATTATGACCGAAATATTGAGCATTGTTAACTAATTTTATGATCTTGTGTGAGTGATGTGAGGTTTAAAACTAGTTTAAACACCTAAACATTGTAGGTTAATATCCAAATATAAACGTTATACTTGGATAAAATCACATAGACTTAGGTTCTTCTTAATTAGCCATAATAAAACCTAAGTAAATTGAATACCCAAACATTTAGAACACTTCAGTGGGAGATTAACAATATATACGATATAAAATTAATATAATAGCTTTCATGCCCCCAAGAGTTCACACCATGAGATCCATGCTCAACTTCGTGTCGCTTTTACCGCGACTACTCCATACGAAAAGTGTTTGCATGGGTCAATAACAAGGTGAATGGGGGAAGTAGTTCATAGTAAATGGGTGAAGGAAATGTGTCAAACATTTTCCTACGGTCTCCCACATTAGTTTGAACCATGAGATTCCTATGTTGCACCTGTTGTCATTTTTAGGCGGCATTAGCTAGTTAACCACGGCGATTCTAATGGAGGGTTGTAACAAAGGATTCAGAACAACCCAAGCTTTAGAAATGATACGGTCTTATAGTTCCGTCTTGGATATTGTCTTAATCTTAGGGGCATGTTCATACCATTATATAAAATCTGAAAAATGACAGGTCACACTTATAAGAATTACTTATTGTTAGTAAAGAACTTGACCGAAAATGATAACCAAAAGAACTATAGAAATAAAGAGTTATTCTGATATAGTATTTGGTCAGAATTGTCTTGCTTCAGTGAAAGAATTTTTTACTGCCCCACGGTAGCAACTATTCTAAATTACTAAAGTATCGTTGCAAATAAATAAATATTTTTGAGTACTTTATTGTTTTTTGCTAAAAAATTGGATTTAGATGCATAAGTTTAATAGAATTTGTTTAATTTTTTCAACAATGTCAAATTCAATTATATAACTACTTGCTTTCGATAAGTTTAACGGAGAATGATATTTAAATCGAAAATCCAAAAATAATACGATATTAGTTGTGGATGATTTGAGGTTTGTGTTGACAGAGGAATATCCTCCAATTCCCAGTACAATAATGAACCGAAATGTTTGGGACATCTATGATCGGTGGATTAGAGCTTATATGTTAGCAAGTATATCTGATGTACTTAATAAGAAACATGAGGTAATGCCCACTGCCCATGAGATAATGGTGTCGCTCCAAGATATGTTCGGGCAACCGTCATCCTCTGTTCGACATGAAGCCATTAAGTATGTTTATAATACTCGCATGAAAGATGGTACCAATATTAGAGAACATATTCTCGATATGATGGTCCATTTTAATATTGCTGAGGCTCATGGGGCGATGATAGATGAAATTAGTCAAGTCGGTATGATATTAGAATCTCTCCCAGATTCTACCTTTCAGAACCAATGTTGTTATGAAAAAAATCACTTACAATTTGACTATACTGTTGAACGAGCTACAGACATATCAGTCTATGATCAAACTTAACGAAAATGAAATAAATGTTATTTCACGATCTAAAAAGTTTGTAAAGGATTCTACGTTTGGAACAAAACCCGCTGATAGAAAGAATTTTATTCCCTCTTCTTCAAAAGACAAGATTATACAAATGAAGAAGAAGGGTAAAGGGAATAAGAAAACCACTGTAAGAAAAACAAAAACAAAAACAAGGCTCCCAAAGGGAATTATTTCCATTGCGGAGAGGATGGGCACTGGAAGCGTAACTGCCCAAAGTATTTGGCAAAAAAGAAAGCGGAAAAGGCGGACCAAGGTAAATCCGATTTACTAGTAGTTGAAACATGTCTAGTGGAGAATACTAACCTAACCTAGATATTAAATTCAGGCGCCGCTAATCATGTTGCACTTTTCTACAGGAAACTAGTTCTTGGAGACAACTTTTTGAACAAGAAATGACTTTCAAGGTAGGAAGAGGAGAAGTCATTTCGGCTCATGCAATGGAAAATGTCAAGCTATTTTTTGGAGAATCTTTCATCTTACTTAGAAATGTATATATGTACCTAAGATGAAAAGAAACTTAATCTCCATTTTCTGTCTGCTAGAAAATATGTACAAAATATCTTTTAAATCTAATGAAGTGTTGTTTTTTAAGAGGTGTTCATATTTGTGCTGCAAGACTTGAAAATAACTTGTACATATTAAAACCAATTGAAGCAAAGGCCATTTTAAATATAGAGATGTTTAAAACGGATGAGACTCAAAATAAAAGACGGAAAAATTATCCTAACGCTTATCTTTGGCACCTCAAACTTGGTCACATAATCTCAACAGGATTGAAAGATTGGTAAAAAACAGTCATCTAAATCAGTTAGAAGATAGTTTTTTACCTCCATGTGAATCATGTCTAGAGGAAAAAATGACAAAAAGATCTTTTTCTGAAAAAGGTCTTCGTGCCAAAGAACCTCTCGAACTTATACAATCAGACCTATGTGGTCGGATGAGTGTAAGCACGAGGAGGCTATCAGTACTTTAATAACCTTTGATAAAAGTAGGTATTTTCAAGCATTTCTTAAACACCTTCGATAAATATTAATAAATTTTTCTTAGATAATGGGTATTGTCTTTTCAAAGGTTTTTAATAATTTTGGTAATAATATATATTTTTTTCTAAAAACATTAAATGATAATATATTTTCCAAAGGTTTTTAAAGTCCTTTAATAAATGCTCTTTTTCCAAAGACGTTTAATAATTTTGACAAAAAAAATAATAATAATTCTCAAAGGTTTTCTAATAACCTTCGATAAAGAATAATTTATTTTTAAAGATTTTTGAAGTTATTTGATAAATGTATATTTTTTCCAAATGGGTTTAATACCTTTGATTAAAAAAACTAATATTTCTTAAACTTTTTCTAAAAACCTTCAATAAAAAATATTGTATTTTTCAAAGATTTTTAAAGTCTTTCGATAAATGTATGTCTCTTTCAAAGGTATATAATTGAAAGAGTTAAACAACATGCAGCAAAAGTATCAAAGATCCATAAGCATTCTAATTTGCTAATTTTGGCAAAAACTAAAGCATGCTCTTCTCAAAAAGTGAGTTTTCAGAACATACCTTTGATGAACTCTCCAAGAAAACATCTGTTCAGCTGCTGTCTTCACTTGTTATCAACGTGAACTACCTCAAAGCCTTCCCTACTATGCTCTTGGAGCTTTAGGCAGAGTTGTGGGACTCAAGAACAACTTGAAGATGTGAAGAAACCAGAAAATACTCACAGCAACCCGACTGAAGAAGACAGCTTCTTCTTCAGAAAATTTTCTCTCAAATTCTGTATTCTCTTTTCTCCAACAACTCCACTCGTCTTTATATAATAGATGAACATGCAAAGAGATGAAGTGCATGGCTTGCAGCTTATGCTTGGAGAATCAAAGTAGAGAAGATAATGTATTTTGTGTGAGCATAAAGATGATGGTAATGGAGAAAACCCATTTTCCATTTTGTGCAATATGCAAACGAATTTCCATTTTCTTTTTAAAACATAAAATGAATTTAACCATTTTAATTCAAAATTTGATTTTCTTAAATTAATCTAAAAAATTAATTAACTTAATATCAAATATTAAATTAATTTTTGCACAATAATCATCTTTATATATTTAAATCATATTTAAATATTTATTCTCTTATTCCGTTTAATTTGAACATTTCAAATTAATTTCTCAAGCTACCCTAAAGCTTATCCATTTACGAGCTAGTAGGGGGACCTCACGGACCTACAGATCATGGGCTCCAACGATTCAAGATTAATCGGCTAAACTCAATAGTCTGATCTAACCCCCATTCGTTAACTAATGGGACACTCCACTATAGCCCATAGTTTAACTCCCCTCACTGTAGATATATTATGTACACTTAATAACCATAATCAGTAAGTCGATCCTTCACAGGTTGTTCGTAATCACGGCTAGGTCAAAAATACCGTTTTACCCCTATGACTACATCTTGTTCCTTAAGTTTCTAATGATCCTCTAATGAACAATTCTGATTCATAATCCCTATGAATCAAATTCTTTCTCTATCATGAGAAGGCGGGGCCCCGATTGCTCAAGACTTGGAGTCAGTACTTAAGAGAACAACCTTTCTGCTAACCCTAAATAGGGTAGGAGTGAATTCCATCTTGCAAGGCTATGTCCCTGGCTATTCATCCGGTCTTATCCCCAAAATGGTAAGCTTATTGAGTAGTGTTGTTGGACTACTCTCACCATTTGCATATCAAAGGATAATTCCGAACAAACAGGAGTTAATAGCTAGCTCAGGATTAAGATCGAGTTAACCTAGGTTATATAATAAATGAAATAGTTAGTTTTAACAGTAAACGGTCGTTATAAAGAAAAGTGACTATTTTCTTGGTCCAGTCTATATGCAAACTCATTGCATATGATGCCCTCACTCTCATGTCTCAATATGAATGATTTGTGGATCACATCGTACCTTACAACTTCTTGTAACAACTGTAGAGTGGGCCGCATCCAATAGTGTTACCAGGATGAGATATCCAATTTCATCCATATACTTATTAGACCATTTAGGCTATATACTGTCAACTTGATCTTGTTTATGTCACTACATAAAATTACATCATTCAGACTATAGCCAAGGATGCGTTTATTGGATTTTCATAATAAGATGCAAAATCAACAAGTCATTGTTATTGATAAAATAGAATGTTTAACACGAACTGCAAGTTCTAGGACATTCCCAACACTAATAACGTTTGATAAAATATATTTTTTTTCGAAGGTCTTTTAAAACCTTTCAATAAAATATAATATATTTTTCAAAGTTTTTAAATCCATTTGATAAATCTATATCTTTTTCAAAGGTGTTTAATTAACTTTTGATAAAAGTAAATATTTATCCAAGATTTTTTCAATACCTCCAATATATATTTTTCAAATGCTTTTACTAATTTTTTACAAAATGTTAGCTCGATATTCGATGCAGAACTCTAAAAAGAGTTTATTTCCTTTTAGGCACATGGTTCACTTGTCTAAGGAACAGTGTCTTAAGACACCTTAAGAAGTTGAGGATATGAGACTTCTCTATGCCTTAGTTGTGGGTAGCTTAATGTATGTTATTGTTTGCACTAGGCTAGACATTTGTTATGCAATTGGAATAGTCAGTAGGTACCAGCCCAATCCAGGATTAGACCACTGAACTGCGGTTAAGAACATCCTCTTATCTTAGGAGAACGACGAACTATATGCTCGTGTATGGAGCTAAGGATTTGATCCTTGTTGGATACACCGACTCTGATTCTCAAACTGACAAGGATTCTAGGAAATCTACGTCAGAATCAATGTTCACCTTGAACAAGGGAGTTGTAGTATGGCATAGTATCAAGCAATGATGAATTGCAGACTCCACTATAGAGGCTGAATATGTAGTTGCTTGTGAAGTAGAAAAAGAAGCAGTTTAGCTTAAGGAATTCCTAAGTGATTTGGAAGTCGTTTCGTGCATGGACTTACCCATCACATTATACTGTGACAACAGTGGGGCAGTAGCCAACTCTAAAGAGTTTTACAGCCACAAACAAGGAAAGCATATTGAGAGGAAGTATCACCTGATATAGAAGATTGTGCAATGAAGAGATGTGATCGTCACAAAGATCGCTTCGGAGCACAACATCGTTGATCTATTTACAAAGGCTCTCTCGACTAAAGTGTTCAAGGGTCATCTAGATAATCTAAGTCTACGAGATATGTACATTGTATAATCTAGGGTAAGTTGGAGATGTGTAATGGGTATGTAGATGTCCTAGTTTATTGTATTTATAATTACCATTCCCTTTATTTTGGGTTATTAATGAAAGGATACGCGAGTACCTATTGTAGAAGTGATTCGTCTTAATTCTAATTTTACATAACATATAGAAAATATAAAAAACAAAAATAAGATAGGAAAAATCTATTTAGCATATATTTATGTAGAAATTAAATAGGAAAAAGTGATTCAAAAGTCATATACCTTGGAGACTAATATCTTCTCAATTACTCTCTGGAACTCAAACACAACGAATGTTATGATCGTAAGAACACAACAATCAATTGAACACCATCACATGAAAACCTCGTTATTCTTGGGGTAGAGAATCGATGAGAGCTATGGGCTTCAAGATTAATTTGGAGAAAACATTTGAAGGAAATAATCAGAGAACAAGGCAATATCACAAGCACACCAAAATCTACACAGTTTAGGTGTATTTATAAGTGTGCAAGAGGAAGATGAAAGAACAAATCCATTCATCTTCCATATGCCAATTAATGAAAGAATATGAAGAGAAAATGTTATTTAAAATCAATTCTCTAATTATAATTATTTAATTAAACAAAAAACTAATTTTTCTTTAAATAATAAATATACATAAATTAACAAATTCATTCATTTTCCATACGCCAATTAACGAAAGAATATGAAGAGAAAAGATTATTTAAAACCAATTCTCTAATTAAAAAATATTTAATGAAAAAAACTAACTTTTCTTTAATTAATATATATATATACATGAATTAACTAATTTGATGTTATATATATATAAACGAAACACATTCTCTCATTTAATCAACAATATTTATTATGGATCAAATTCATATTAATGTTTGAATCATATTCAAATAATTATTTTTCTCTCAAATAAATCCTTATATTATAATTTATCATATTATATTATATCCCATAATTATATCTTATATAATCAATTCCCTTTATTAATTAGAACGATTCAAATTGATCTAAATTAACTCGATTCTCACTTATCTCAAATGAGCTAACGAGGGGACCTATGGACCTATAGTTTGAAGCTCCTATAGTAGTCGATTAATTAATCAAACTCTTTGATTAAATTAATCAAATTCCATTAACTGTTGGGTCAATCCACTAAAGACCGACAGTTGCACTCTTCGCATTACAGATATAACTCTGTGTTCATTAGATATAACCAATCAACAGTGCGTCGGCCCTTCACAAATTACTCTTAAGTACAGCTAGGCCAAAATTACCATTTTGCCCTTGTAGTTACATCTAACTCCTCAAGTACCACTGATTTCTTTAATGAAAAATAAGTTATAGTCCAACTATAACCTAACCCCTCTCAGACCAAGAGAAAGTGTGGCGCCATATTATTTAAGCCTTGGAATTAGCCCTTAAGGGAGTAATTTCTCTACTTTCTCTAACTATAGAGAAAGAGGGAATTTCTTCTTGTGTAACGGTGTTCCCAGCTCCCCAATCAAACGAATCCTCAAAATGGTAGGCATATTGAATCGACAAAACCGGCCACTCTCACCCATGCAAACCAAAAGACCACCTTCATAGGAAGTTCACAACTCACTCAGGATTCAAGTCAAGTCACCTATAATCATCTTGGTGAAATGTAAGTCTCTTCTAACAATGGTGTTATAGAGAGAGACTATTCATTTCGTGGAATCTTATACAAATTGTTTGTATAGAATATTCTTGTTCACATGTTTTCACATGAATGATCAGGATCAAATCATTTGTAGCATTTTACAATAATTGTAACAACTAAAAAGAAGGTTGAATTCATAGTGTTACTAGGATAAGGTACAACCCAACCTTATCCATCTACTACAAACCGTTTAAGTTATCACTTAAATATGATCCACCTGTATATCTATACATACATGTTTAAGTTTTAGAAGAGAACTCTGGATCTTATTTTATTAGTTTTTATGGGTTAATGCAACTAAATATCAAATAAAATACCTCTTATTTTATTAGATAAATAAAGTGTTTGTACAAAACAATTACAAACTACAAGACCCACGAGATTCAGGACATCAACTCCAACAATCTCCCACTTGTCCTAAAGCTAGTGGGGTGTACGGAATGAAAGAACAAATAAGTACAATGTACAAAAAAAAAAAACTAGGACATACAATACGCATCTAGTAATATCTCTCACTTGCCCTAGACTAAATGAGACATGTCTCGTAGACCTAGACTCTCCAGGTGACCCTCAAACACCATAGTTGTAAGAGCCTTTGTAAATGGATTAACAACATTGTGTGTTGAAGCTATCTGTGTGACGATCACACCCCTCGATGCATAATCTCTCGAATCAAATGATACTTGCGCTCAATATGTTTTTCATGCTTGTGGCTCCTAGGCTCTTTGGAATTAGCCACAACACCATTATTATCATAATAATGGGTGATAGGTCTTGAAAAGTATGGACCTACTTCTAGTTGAATCGATAAATTCCTCAGCCAAACAGCCTCTTTGTCAGCTTCACAAGCTGCTACATATCTGCCTCCATGTGGAGTCGGCAACGCACCCTTGCTTGGTGCTTCTTCAGACTACAATCCCTCCATTAAGAGTAAACACTGATCTTGAAGTATATTTCCTAGAATTCCTATCAGTCTGAAAATCAAAGTTAGTGTATCCTGTAAGAATTAAATCCTTAGACCTATACACAAGCATGTAGTTCCTCATTCTCCTAAAATACTTGAGGGTGGTTTTAATAGCAGTCCAGTGATCTAATTCTATATTAGACTAATATCTACTGACTATTTCTACTACATAGCAGATGTTAGGTCTAGTAAATAACATCGCATACATCAGGCTACCAACAATCGGTGCATAGGGGATCCATCTCATTTCCTCAACTTCTTGAGGTGTCTTAGGACACTGTTCCTTAGACAAAGAAACTCCGTGCCTGAAAGGTAGTAAACCTCTCTTGGAGTTTTTCATCAAATACCTAACAAGCATCTTGTCAATTTAGGATGCCTGAGACAAAGCTGGTGTTTTGTTATTACGATCTCTAAAGATTTGAATGCCCGGAACAAACTGCGCCTCTCCCAAATCTTTCATTTAGAATTGGGTCGTCAGCCATTATTTTATGCCAGTTAATAGTCATACAACATTCTCAATGAGTAGGATATCATCTAACATATAACACTAAGAAAGCTACTAAACTATTGATGATATTCTTGTAAACACAAGATTCATCAACGTTTTGATCAAAACCATAAGATTTGATCGTAAAATCAAATCTTATACTCCAAGATAGATAAACTTGTTTCAGTCCATAAATAGACCGATTAAGCTTACAAACCTTTTGCTCTTGACCTTAGGTTATGAATCCCTTGGGTTGCTACATATAGATAATATTCTCCAGATTATCATTAAGAAAAGCAAACGTTTATTTGCCAGATTTCATAGTCATAATATGCAGCAATGGATAGGAGTATTCATATAGACTTTAACATGGCAACATGTGAGAAAGTCTCCTTATGGTTAACTCCTTCAACCTGGGTATAACCCTTTGCCACTACTCTAGCCTTGAAGGTTTGCACCTTATCATCTGCACCCCTTTCTCTTTTGAAGATCCATTTACAACCTATAGCTTTTACCTCATCAGGTTGATCTACAAGATCCTGAATTGAAGTACATAGATTTCATCTCGAGATTCATAGCTTTGATCCATTCATCTTTGTCTACATCTTCCATTGCCTTCTTATATGACAATGGATCATCAACATCACCATCAGATATGATAGCTAAGGTTTTTGTTAAACACATATAACGAACAGATGGGTTCAAAACCCTCTTACTACGTCAAGGTTCCCTCAATAGTTGAGGTGGATGTGCCAACTAAATGAACCGACAAAACTCTTGTTGATGTACTTGGGTCTTCAACAACTCTTGTTGACGATTCAGTAGTTTTGCTGAAAAGTTCATTCAATACTATTTTACTGTGTAGTTTGTGCTCCCTGACGTGGTCCTCTTCTAAGAATGTAGCGATTATTGATACAAATACTTTATTATCTTTTAGATCATAGAATTAACCACCTCTCGTATCCTACAAATAGGCACGATTTTGAACAAGGTTCCAATTTCTTAGGATTAGCCTTAAACATATGTGTTGGGCAACCCCAGATCCTAAAATAGCATAAACTACCTTTACGGTCATTCCATAATTCCAAAGGTATTTTAGAAACAATCTTGGATGGAAACAATTCAAAATATAAGCTAGATTTTGTACTACATATCCCTAGAACAAATCAGGTAAGAGAGCATAAGTCATGATGGACCGAACCATGTCTAACAAGGTTCAATTTCTCCTTTCAGATAAACCGTTCTGTTGAGGTGTACTGGATGCTAAGAGTTGGAATTCAATTCCATGTTCCATCAAATAGTTCTAAAATTTTAAATTATATAATCTCCATCTCGATCAGATTGAAGTGTCTTTATTGTTTTACTTAGTACACTTTTAACTTCAACCTTGTACTCTATGAACTTTTCAAAAGCTTTAGACTTATGTTGCATTAAGTAAATATACTCATACCTTGAATAATCATCTATAAAGATGATGAAATACTCAAAGTCTCCTCTTGCCTTAAATTCATAGGACCATAGAGATCTGAAATACAAGCTCTAAAGGTTCTTTGACTCTGTGACCTTTTCCAGTAAAAGTTTTCTTAGTCATTTTGTCTTCAAGATATGACTCACATACTGGTAGAGAATTTTTTTTCTTACTCGCTTAGAAGTTCATTTTTAACTAACCTCCCATTCCTATTGAGATCAATGTGACCTAATCATAGGTGCTAAAGATGGGTGTTCTCTTTTGGAGAAACTTTTTGTCTTTTGTTTTGAGTTTTCGAATTTCTAAATAATTCAGTATTAAGGAGGGTCTTTGATGCTAACAGCCTTAATACATAAATATTACTCTCTACCTTTGTAGAATAAATTCCAACACCATTTTTGTAAATAAATGCTTTATTCACTTTAAAATTCATAGTGTATTATTGTTCCAATAGGCATTTTATTGAAATCAAGTTCCTTTTTAAATTAGGAACTACATAAACGTTTTCTAATAAAGGATAAGATTTCTGTAAACAAAGTTGGCGTCCTTCTACTACCACAGTTGAGACGACATGCCTAGTTCCAACCCGCATCGTCATCTCACCAATCTTCAATTGCTAATTCTCTGAAATGAAGAACAAACATGGTTAGTGGCACCTGAATCAATAATCGCATTTGCCTTGTTTGGCCTTCTTCTTTTCTGCCATGGGATAATTTTTCTTCCAAAGTTCCTCCTAATTGCAATGGAAACATATTCCTTATGCAGCTTTTGTTTTCTTGCCCTTTTGGGCAATAGTAGGGTTAGCTTTCCTCAAGCCTCCCTTTTTCTTCTTCCACATTTTGGAGTTGAAGGAAGAAGGTGCAGATTTCATTCCAGAGGTCGAACCTCTGTAGAAATTTTTGAAGGACGAGGCAACATTTACCTCACCCTTCTATTCTTTGACTTTCATCAAGGATTGATATGTCTACAGCTCATTGAGTAGGGTGGTCAAGTTGTAGTTAAGCTTGTTCATAATCGCATTACTACAAAACTCTAGGAAACTTTCAAGTAAGGATTTCAGGATGAAACTAACTTGATTGGCCTCATCAATGACAGACTCGTTCATCTTCGCTACGTTAATGTGGATCATCATGTTCATAACATGTTCACGAACAGATGTCCCTTCTTTCATTCAGGCATTGAATATATACTTGAGAGTGTCATGCTTGAGTTGTGAAGACGATTGTCCAAACATTTCCCTCAGGGACTCCATGATCTCATGGGCAGTAAGCATGGGCTCATGCTTCTTGACTAAAACTTGATACAAGCTAGCAAAGATATATGCTCGGGCCTTTTTATTCGCCTTTACCCATCACTCATATGCCTCTCTAGCATTTCAAGTTGCATTGGTAGCTGAGGCTTGAGGACATTCCTCAACCAGGATGAATCGTAGGTCATCAATAATGAGAACCATGTTAATAATATTTTTTTAGCTTGTATGGTTATCGTCATTTAATTTACCAGCAGAAAGCAAGTTTAAAAAGCATTTGTCATTTTGAAATTGATGAAACCATACAATTTATTTATATTAGTTATTAATGCACTACCCAACTAGATAACTAATCAATCTAGCAAAAATTTAATGTGCCTTATGTGACATCTATTTTGCAATGATGCTTCATTGAGGCAGGGTAAAAGTCACTGTAGGGTAATCAATTACCCCTTCACTGAATTGAGACAATCTCAACTAATAATCACACTAGTATAATCTTATTCCTATAATTATTAGTCACCATTGTTTGGTCTAAAAGATGTTAGCTTGCTTAACATTTTCTTGTGAGTGTAACCCCTCATTTTAGATTTTAGAGTTCTACCCCAATGAGCCAACCATAGGGGAAAGCCGATTTAAGCAAAAACTAAACAATCCTATTCGTTTCTGGAGTTTGAAAATAAATGTATGCAAATGTCATCTGTAGGAGGACATAAGCAAAGGTGTCTCGAGGTCGAACATAAAAGTTTACATCAAACTAATGAAAGAGACCATGGGATGTGTTGACACACTTCCCTCTCCCACTTACTATAAACACTCGCTCCATTCACTTTGGTACTAAACTATGCAAACACCAGCCATAGGGGGACACAAGCAAATGTGACTCGAGGTAGGTCTCACGGTGTGAACGTTCAAAGAGAAACGTGAAAGGAAAAAGAATAAAGTATCATATACCCCATTTCCCTCTTACTGAATGTTTTATCTAGGGTGATTACCTTAGAAAATTCGGTTAATAATTTACTAAGTGTTTGTTAAAATTTTGCTCAAAGTAATATTTGCGTTGGATAGTTTAACAATGTCGATTTATATTCATTAGACACTTTAACAAACATGAATCACTCATTGCATGTTTGTAACAAATCTATCTAATTCACCTTCTAGGTCAATTCCTAGGTAGAGGTGTTCCATTTCCGTCAGCTTAAATACCCCAGCCTACTATCGTTAGACAAAGGTCCCTTATAGATACGTTTGTTACAAAATTAATCTTTTGTTCAAAAACTCAATTTAATCCTATTAAACTGAAATAAAATATTAAACCTATTTCTAATTGAATTAGAAAATTATTTAATATAGGTCTAATTATGAAATCAAAATTTTAAACTATTTTATTAAAAACCTACGTTAGCGTGCACTTTTTTCATCACATTACATACATAACACTTATATATTAAAGTAACGAAATATATATATATATATATCCATACGGTTAAACTATATAGTATAACAATTATAATATAAATGATGCATGAACATGCTTAATATGGATCAAATTCTTATTAATATTTGAATCATATTCAAATAATTAATTTTCTCTCAAATAAATCTTTATATTATAATATATATATATATTATAGTATATCTTATAATTATATATTATATAATCAATTCGCTTTACTAATTTGAACAACTCAAATTAATCTAAATTAATTCGATTCTCACTTATCCCAAATGAACTAACAAGGGGACCTTATGGACCTATAGTTTGAAACTCTAATGGTATTCGATTAATTAATCAAATTCTTTAATTAAATTAATCAACTTCCATTAACTGTCGGTCAATCCACTAAAGACTGACAGCTGCACTCTTGGCACTATAAATATATTTCTAGATCCATTGGATATAACCAATCCATAATGCATCGACCCTTCACAAATTGCTCGTAAGTATAGTTAGGCCAAAATTACTATTTTGCCCCTGTAGTTACATCTAACTCCTTAAGTACCATTGATCCCTCTAATGAACAATAAGTTATAGTCCAAATTTAACCTAACCCCTGTATTTTGACCATTGATCCCTGTATTTTGGGGCAATAAATTACAATCGAGTCTGTATTTGTTTAAGTTTTTTAGTCGCTCTGAGGCTACAGAAGAAGGGCTGCAGTGCGTTGTGATGGAGAAGACAAAATAGAGGATGTCGCATCGCGTAGCTAGAGTTAAACGACCGTTTATATTTTGTTATTCGATCGTGTAGCCTTTGCTAAACGATTGCATAGCTAATGTTACGCAATCGTGTAGAGTTTGTTACCTGATCGTGTTACATTGGTTGCATGATCGCATAGGCGCTGGCTTGGTAAACGATCATGCGGTATATGATACTCGACGCATCCTTGCGTGCTAAAGGATCGTGTAGACTATCATGTTCATTGCATAGTCATTAGCTACATGATTGCATAATATATGATACTTGATGCATGAATGTTTACTAAACAATCGCATAGACTTTTGTGCTCATCGCATAGTCATAAGCTACGCAATTGCGTATAAACGATCGTCTATACTCGACGCCTCGCTTCTCGACGATTGGGCGTTTGCTAAACGATCAGCTGCAAGGGTTCTTGGTGGAACGATTCGAGGCGAGCAGTTCAAGACCCAGTTCACTTGTTCCAAACCGATGGACTTATTTTGTAATAGATTAGCCTTTATTTTCTGGTTTTAGAGATGTTCTATCCCGATCCATCAATTTTAGTTTAAATATACATGTGATGTATGTTTATTTTATATGCCATAATGTATGTCATATAGTTTTAAAACCCACCATAGGTTATGCATTTATTTTCATGCATCATTCTATATTATAAGTGTTATAATATACTAGTATGCATGATTTAAATTACATAAAGCATATTCATGCATCATATAATATAAGAGTTATAGTATATGTATGCATGCATTATAGCACATCCATGCATCATTTATATTATAAATGTTATAATATAAGGTTGAATGGTTGTATGGATGTATGCTATAGCATGGTTCATTACTTAATTATATAAAAGTTATATATTAGTAATGATGAACATTGCATGAAGCATGACACTACCTTAGGTTAATTTATAATTGTTATAAATAACTTATCTATGTCTTTCATGTAATGATTGGTTATGATTGTTTTATTTCTTATAATTGTTATAATAAATGAAATTATAATTAAAATCAGTAATAAACAGTTGTATGCAAACCTTAGGCTATAATCATTTTTTAAAAGTGTTTTAAAATATGATTGAGATAGACCTAAGATCATGTTTCTAATGAGATTAGAAATTTAATTTTAATCTTTTAAATCGGATTAATAGGATTAAATTGATTCCTAATAAAAGATTAAATATGTAACAAATGTATCTATAAGGGACCTTTTGTCTAAGGCTGGTTCTGGCTAGGCTGGGGTACTTAAGTCGTTGGAAACACCGCACCCCTACTTGGGAACCTACCTGGAAATGTGAATTAGATAGATTTGTTACATGCATGCAAATTTGATAAAAGTTTGTTAAAGAGTTTAAAAAGACTTGAATCAAAGTTGTTTAATCATCAAAGACAAGTGTTGTTTTTTAGTAAATTAAACAAACACTTAGATAAAATAAGTACCTGTATTTTCTAAGTTAATTAACCCTAGGTAGAACACTCAGTGGGAGGAAAATTGGTATATGATACTTTACTTTTACCTCTACACGTTTCTCCCTAAAAGTTCATACCATGAGATCTACTCTCGACCTCGAGACACCATGGGTGTCCCCTTATGGGTGGCATTTGGGTAGGTCAATATCAAGGTGAATGGAGAGAGTGTTTATAGTAAATGGGAGCGGGACATGTGACAACATATCCTTCTGTCACTCTCATTAGGTTGGATAAAGTTTCATGCATCACCTCGAGGCATCGTGGGTGTCCCCCTAAAGGATGGCAATATTGCATGACGCTTTATTTGATCTCCAAAAATGGATAGAGTTGTTTTAGTCTCTTGTTTTAATCGGTTTTTTCCTAAGGTTGGCTCATTAGGGCAGGACTATAGAACCTAAAATGAGGGGTTACACTTACACGGAATTGTTAAGGATGTTAACAAATTCTGGACCGAACAACGGTGACTATTAGTTATAGTTACAAGGAGTTGTTTCTATCTAATGGTTGCGAATGTCTCATTTTAGTGAAGGGGCACTTGATCACCCTAAGGTGACTTTTGTCCTACCTCATTGAAGCATCATTGGAAAATAGATATCACTTAGGGTACACTAGACTATTTTACTAAAATATGATTGGTTTTCTAAAAATGGTTTAATGTAAGTAGACTAAATTAAGTTTGTTTTTATTTCAGCAATTTATATGGCTATATCTACTCTTAGTTTACTTGATGCCAACAAATTAACTGGCAAAAATTACGCTAGTTGGAAAAACAAGATCAACACGATTTTGACCATCGATGACCTACGTTTCGTTCTCATGGAGGAGTGTCCTCCTATTCCACCTCCTACTGCTCCTCGAAATGTTCGGGAAGCATATGAATGCTGGACAAGGGCAAAAGAGAAGGCCCGAGCATATATCTTGGCAAGCCTTAACAAAGTCTTGGCCAAGAAGTATTAGCCCATGCTCACCGTCCGTGGGATCATGGAGTCCTTGAAGGGATTGTTCGGACAAGCGTCTGCACAGCTCAGGCACAACGCTCTTAAGTACATCTTCAATGACCATATTCAAGAGGGGGCATCTGTTTGAGAACACATTCTCAACATGATGATCCACTTCAACATGGCGGAGATGAACGGGTCAAGAATCGATGAGGCCAGCCAGGTTAGCTTCATTCTAGAATATTTACCAGAAAATTTCCTACACTTCCGTATTAATGCTATTCTGAATAGGATTGACTATAGTCTGACTACCCTACTCAACGAGTTGCAAACTTTCCAATCCTTGTTGAAAAGTAAGGAGAAGAACGGTGAAGCAAATGTTTCCTTATCTTCTATAAAGTTCCATAAAGGTTCGACCTTAGGAACTAAGTTTGTACCTTCTTCCTCCGGCACCAAAAAGTGGAAGAAGAAGAAGAAGGGTGGAAAGGGGAAGGCTGCTGCTAACCCAGGAGTTGCTGCTCCAAGGGGTAGACAACCAGTGAGGGTTGACAAGGGAAAGTGTTTCCATTGCAACCAGGATGGACACTAGAAGAGGAACTACCCCAGATATTTGGTAGAAAAGAAGAAGGCCAAACAAGGTAATTATGATTTGTTTGTCTTGGAAACTTGTTTAGTGGAGAATGATGATTTTGCCTAGATTATTGACTCTGAGGCCACTAATCATGTATGTTCTTCATTTTAGGGAATTAGTTCCTAACGGCAACTTGATGCTGGTGAGATGACGATGCGAGTTGAAACCGAGCACATCGTCTCAACTGTGGCAGTGGGAGGTCTCCGGTTAACTTTACAGAACAAATTTATCATTCTGAATGATGTATATATTGTTTTTGATTTAAAAAGAAACTTAGTTTCTGTAATGTGTCTAAGAACACAATTATCAATTAAACTTTTCTTTTAATAAAGTGTTTATTACAAAGAATGGTGTTGATATATGTTCTGCTAAACTGGAAAAAAAATTGTATGTACTAAGGCCGTTAATAACAAATGCCCTCCATAACATAGAGATGTTTAAAACTGCTATAACTCAAGATAAACGACTTAGAATTTATCCTAAGGAAAATGCCCAACTTCGGCACCTAAAACTAGGACACATTAATCTCAATAGGATTTAGAGGTTGGTGAAGAATGTACTTCTAAGCAAGAAGAAAATTATTTACTTGTGTGTGAGTCATGCCTTGAAGGCAAGATGACTAAAAGACCTTTTGCTGGAAAAGTTCATAGGGCCAAAGAACCTCTAGAGCTAGTGCATTCAGACCTTTGTGGTTCAATGAATGAAAGAGCTAAGGGAGGTTATGAATATTTCATCACTTTCATTGATGCTTATTCAAGATATGGGTACGTTTATTTAATACAACATAAGTCTGAGTCTTTTGAAAAGCGCAAAGAATTCAAGGCTGAAATTGAGAACGCATTAAATAGAACGATTAAAACACTTTGATTTGATCGAGGTGGAGAGTTTATGGATCTGACTTTCTAGAACTATTTGATAGAACATGGAATAGTATCCCAACTCTCAGCATGTTAGCTCTCAAAAAGAGCTAATATTCCTAGCTTAATTTGGGCTCGTTAATAAATTTTATGTGTTTATTTCCCTATTTTATACATACCGAGCAATTATGAGGTAAAATTGGTGATTTAGAGCCACCAAGAAAACAAGTATTGAGCATCAAGGAAGCGGGCAACGAGTATCAAGTAGCAAGCAACAAGTATCGAGTATCTGGCAGAACATTCAGTGTTGCAACGCTCTTGTCAAGCCTTGGTCCAATGCTCACTCGATGCTAGAAGGTAGTAGCATCAAACGCAGGGCAGTATTGCAATGCTTCCCCAAGCGTCGCAACGCTCCAAGGTTGAATCAACGTCAGCGTCCCAACGCATCTCAAAGCTTCACTCCAACATTTAAAGGCAAAAGCATCAGCGTTGCAACACTTCTTTAGAGCGTTGCAACATTACAAAGAATGACAGACATAGAGCTGAATGTGCGCGCAACCTAGCATTGTAACGCCATTCCAAGCATTGCAATGTTGTGATGAATCCTATAAATATATCTCATCAGCCCTAGGTCAGAATATGTCGATTTTTAGAGGTCGAAGTTAGACTTCCTCCTTCTTCCTTTTCCTTCAATTTTCAATGTCTATAGGTTAGTTTTGATTTTTGTTTTGGGATGTAATCGATGGATTGGAGGTTCGCTCTTGATTTTTCTATAAATTGAGAGATAATCTCTATCGAATTTGTTTGAGTAAGAGCCTCATGTTAATTTCTTGAAGGTTTTCTAATCAATTTAACTGTACTATTGTGAATTCTTTGAATGGATTCATTTTAATATTAATAGAGTTTCGATGAATTCTTCTGACAAATTAATTTGTTGAAATTCTTGTATGCAAAATCATTCTAGCATATTCATAATTGACTGATTAAGTTGCACACATTAGAATTGCATGTTTAAGGTCTAGGCTTTTTCTGGCCAAATTCATGTATGCCCTAGTATAATCCTTCCCAAATAAATCATGCTATAAGATGTGGTTGTCCGGCTTGTAGTATGTCTCAACAATTGAACCCTTTCTTAATGTTTTTCAATTTTAACTCGTATGTCACTGAGCAGGAAAATTTTAAATTGAATTAGGGCTAATTTAGATTTTTATCAAAGTTGGCTAATTGGGCTATTAGAATTTCTAATAGATTGAGAGGTTGACAGATTTAGTGTAATTAATTGATGTCTAATGAAAGAAATTGCATAGGAACTCTCTCTTGCTCTAGAAATTAGATAGACTTCTATCCTAGATTACATTTACCCTTTTATTTCAATTTCACGCAATTATCTCTTCCACATCAAAACCCTTCATTTATCGCTCTAGTTAGAAAAATTAACTTAACGAAACCAATTGCGCTTTTCTACGGATCGACTCGGACTTACCACTATTGCTACATTTTAGTAGTGATAGGAGTAGTTCGGTATTTAAAAATTTTCTTTGGACCAGACATGGCGCTTATTAACGATGTAGGTTTCGAGACAACCAAAGCACCTGGTACACCTCAGAAAAAAAGTGTATCAGAAAGGAGAAATCGAACCCTATTGGACATGGTTTGGTTTATGATGAGTTATGCTTTCTTATCTGACTCGTTTTAGGGTTATGCAGTAGAGACTACATCATATATCCTAAACTGCATTCCCTCCAAGAGTGTTACCAGAACATCTTTGGAGTTATGGAATGGTTGTAAAGCTAGTTTACGTCATTACAGAATCTAAGGTTGCCCAGCCATGTGCTTGAGGCTAATCCTAAGAAACTGGAACCACGTTCAAGGTTATGCTTATTTGTAGGCTACCCTAACGGAACGAGAGGTGGTTATTTATTTGATCCTAAAGAAAAAAAAGTATTCGTATCGACGAATGCTACTTTTCTTAATGAATACCACATAAGGGAGAAAAAACCCAGAAGTAAAATCGTGTTGAATGAAAATTCCAAAGAAATTACTGAATCTTTAACAAGAGTCATTGAATAGCCTAGTACCTCAACAAGAGCTGTTGAAGTAGGTTCATCTAGTAGGTCAAATCCACCTCAAATGTTTAGGGAACCTCGACATAGTGGGAGGGTTGCGAACCCACATATTCGTTATATGAGTTTAACTGAAATCCTAGCTATGGTAGCTGATGGTGAGATTGAAGACCCATTGTCTTACAAGAAGGCAATGGAGGATGTTGACAGAGATGAATAGATTAAAACCATGGATCTTGAAATGGAATCTATGTACTTCAATTCAGTATGGGATCTTGTAGATCAACTTGATGGGGTTAAACCTATAGGTTAAAAATGGATCTACAAGAGGAAACGGAGTGCTGATAGGAAAGTGCAAACCTTCAAGGCTAGACTGGTGGCAAAGGATTATACCCAGGTAGAGGAAATCGACTATGAGGAGACTTTCTCCCCTGTTACCATGTTGAAGTCTATCCAGATCCTTCTATCCGTTGCCTCATATTATGACTATGAGATATGGCAAATGGATGTCAATACTGCTTTTCTAAATGGCAATCTTGAGGAGACCATTTATATGGTACAACCCAAGGGATTCATAATCCAAGGTCAAGAGCAAAAGGTTTGCAAGCTTAATCAGTCAATTTATGGACTGAAACAGGTATCTCGATCTTGGAACATAAGGTTTGATACTACGATCAAATCTTATAGTTTTAATCAATTGATGAGCCTTGTGTATACAAGAAGATCATCAACAGTTCAATAGTTTTTCTAGTGTTGTATGTAGATGTTATCCTACTCATTGGGAATGATGTAGGTTTACTGACTACAATTAAGAACTGGCTAGCGACCCAATTTCAAATAAAATATTTGGGAGAGGCTCAATTTGTTCTGGGTATTCGATCTTTCAAGATCGAAACAACAAAATGCTAGCACTGTCTTAGGCGATGCAGAACTTCAAGAGAGGTTTATTGCTTTTCAGGCACGGGGTTACTTTGTCTAAAGAATAGTGTCCTAAGACACCTCAAGAGGTTGAGGATATGAGATGGATTTCCTATGCATCTATTGTTGGCAGTTTGATGTATGCGATGTTATGTACTAGAGCTGACATCTGCTATGCACTGGGGATAGTCAGTAGATATCAGTCAAATCCAGGATTAGATCACTGGACAACCGTTAAGAACATCCTCAAGTATCTATGGCGAACAAGGGACTACATGCTTGTGTATGGTTCTAAGAATTTGATCGTTACAGGATACACGGACTTTGATTTTCAGACTGATAAGGATCCTCAGAAATCTACATCAGGATCAGTGTTCACTTTTAACGGAGGGGCAGTAGTATAGCGAAGCACCAAGCAAGGGTGCATCGTAGACTCCACCATAGAGACTGAGTATGTAGCGCTTGTGAAGCTGCTAAGGAGGCCGTTTGACTTAGGAAATTCTTGACTGATCTAGAAGTTGTTCCAGACATGTCAAAGCCCATCACACTTTATTGTGATAATAGTGGTGTTGTGGCTAATTTTCGAGAGCCTAGAAGTATCATCTCATCCAAGAGATTGTGCATCGAGGGAACGTGATTTTCATGAAGATAGCTTCGGAGCACAACGTTGCTGATTTGCTTACAAAGGCTTTCACAGTTTTAGTGTTTGAAGGTCACCTGCAGAATATGGGTCTATATGAAAGACCATGGCTAGACTAGGGCAAGTGGGAGATATTGTACTGGGCGTGTTATGCCCTAGATTATTGTTTTATGTACTTTTTATTTCATTATATTGTACACCCCTCTAGCTTTAGAACAAGTGGGAGATTGTTGAGGTTGATGCCCTAAATCTCGTAGAGTCTTATAGTTTGTAAACAATCTATGAACAAACTCTTATGTGATTAATAATATATGATATTTTATTCACTTTGTCTACAAAATATGTGATATTTTAGTCGCATTAACCACAAACCAATAAACTAACATCCAAGGTTATCGTTGTAACTTAAACATGTATGTGGAGACATACGGGTGGATCATGTTTAAGTGATAACCTAGATGGTCTGTAGTATATGGATAAGGCTAGGTACCTTATCCTAGTGAAACTATGAGTATGGCCTGCTTTGTAGTTGTTACAAATGTTGTAAAGTACCACAAATGATCTGATCTTGATGATTCATGTATTAGACATGCAAGTAGGGATATTCTATTCAAAGAAGTTTGTATAAGACCGGACCACAAAATATTTAGTCTCATTATATAACATCGTTCATAATAGAGACTTACATTTCACCAGGATGACCATAGGTAACATGACCTGAATCCTAAGTGAGTTGTGAACTCCTGCCTATGAGGGTGGTCCTTTGATTTGTATGGGTGAGAGTGGCCAAATCACCAACTCAACAAGCCTACCATATTGGGGATTCGTCTTATTGAGGAGCTGGGAACACAACTACACAAGCTGAAATTTACTCCTTCGCCAAAGCAGGGATAAGTAGATAAATTACTCCCTTAAGGGCTAATTCCGGGTCTTGAACAATGTGGCGCCACACCTTCTCCTGACCCGAGAGGGGTTTAATCATAGTGGGACTATGATTTATTGTTCATTAGAGGAATTAGTGGTACTAAAGGAGTTAGATGTAACTACAGAAGCAAAGCAATAATTTGGCCTAGTTGTACTTACGAGCAATTTGTGAAGGTTCATCGTACTATTGATTGGTTATATCCAATGGACACAAAAATATATTCGTAGTGTTAAGAATGCAGCTATCAATATTTAGTGGAGTGCCCAACAGTTTACAGATGGTGAATAATGTAATTAAAGAGTTTAATTAATTATTCATGTACCGTTGGAGCTTCAAGCTACAGGTCCATAAGGTCCCCTTGGTAGCTCAAAAGGATTTAGTTGAGAATCAGTTTTTGGGTTAATTTGAATTGTTCAAATTAATAAGAGGCATTTAAGTATATATGATATAACTACATTGTTTCAATTATATATGATATAATTGTCATAATGTATTTGATACATTATAGTTTAATTGGAGGAAATAAATATTTGAATGAGATTCAAATATATTTTCTATAAATGTGATTCATAGCTGTTAAATTTAGTATAAATATTGTATGTGATACAATATTAAAACTATAGGTTATATGTTATATTTGATAACATATAATTTAATATAAATATAATATGATAAGTTAGTTATCATATTTATTTATATTATGTTATTATTTTGAACAAAAACTTCCCTCTTTCTCTCCAACTACTTTAGTAGGTGGTTATTGTTTTTGTGGCAAGAGGAATAAAAGAAAAGTGTTTTCTCTTTTTCTTGAACGACTAATGTTGTTTTTTGGTGAACGATTGAGTTTACAAAAAAGTTTTGTGTGTTCTCTCAATCTTTTTCCTCCAAACTTAATCTATCCCTCCTAACCAAAATAGTCATGGCCCACCACTCTTGGGTTCTCACCCCAGGAATACCAAAGGCTCATTGTGGTAGTGTCCTTGTTACTATTCGAGATAACTTGAAGAAGGTCTTCAAGAGTTGCTATTTCTGTTCAAGGCTCGTGACTGTTCGAGGGAGTTTCGTGAAGAAAGGTTCTTCAAGGGTAATGTATCTTGAACCCTTTATTTCTTGTAAAAAGCATGTTGTAATTTAATGTAAATGCATATCTATTGTATGTTTACTATAAATTTAGCTTTCAATAATTAATGGAATTTAGACAATCCGCTTCCGCTCAAGGATCTCTTTAAAAATGAGTTCCTTCAGATACATAGGTCTATAGTATAGGGATAAGACTAGGTACCTTTTCCTTGTAACACTATGGATATGGCCCATTTTATATTTGATACAAACGCAATGATCCAATGCGATTCGTGTTGTGACATGCAAGTGGGGTTATCCTATGCAATAAGTTTGCATAAGACCGAACCACGAAATAGTAACCACTAGATGCAACTCCATTGACTAGTTAGATTTCTATTTCAATATGATGACTTAGGCAACTTAGTCTTAATCTTGAGTATATTATGGACTCTTATTCACGAGGGATTGTCCTTTGATTTGTATAGGAGACAGTGGCCAATTCACCGACTCAATAAGCCTATCATTTTGGGAAAAGAACGAGGTGGGAGTTAAGAACATAATAACACAAGATGAATTTCACTCATTCCCGACTTTAGGATAAGTAGATGAGTGTTCCCTTAAGTGGTGTCTCTGAGACTTGAACAAGAGTTCTACCTCTAATTGGCCCGAGAGGGGTTTCTGTTTAATGGTTGGATACTAAACAGGTTGTTCATTAGAGAAGCATTGGTACTTAAAGACATAGAGATAACCTAGGGGTAAAATAGTAATTTGATCAGCTAGTGTTACGAACACTCGTAAAGGACTAACTTGTTATTATTGGTTTATATTTGTGGACACATAAATAAATCTGCAACGAGAATAGTGCAGTTATGGGTCTTTAGTGAAGTGTAACCACAGTTAACAAATATTGATTAATATGGTTAACGAGTTTAGCCAATTAATCTCATATCATTGGAGTTTCTGATCTGTGGGTCCATTAGGTCCCTTCCTAGCTCGTAAAGGGTATCGAGGTAATTATGTCTTGAATAGATTTTGAAATATTCAAATTCACTTAGGAAAATAGTATAAGGCATGCTTAACCTGAGTTATACAGTAGGTTGAGAATTTGAGTTCTCTGTTCTTATTCTGTCTATTTTACCAGTGTACTAATATTTTAAATTTTAAATTAATTACGAGTTAATTCTTGGTTCTTCCACTGCAGTAGGACATTTATCTCTATACTTACAGACCATTTAGGTTATTACTTAAACATGATCCATCTGTATATCGACCACATACATGTTTAAGTTATATTAAATAACCTTGGATCTTAGTTTATTAGATTGGGTTAATGCACATTAAATGTCAAATAAAATAACATCTTATTCTATTAAATAAATAATTCGTATACAAAATTTACAAACTACAAAATTCACAAGATTTAGGACATCAATCCTAACAACACCTTGTTGCAAAGCCGGAGCAACAATTGTACTCATTAATGGTAGAGCCGAAAACTAAATCAAAGAACCAAATCAAACAGCAACAAGAAGATCCAAATCAAACAACAACAAGAAGATCAAAATCGAACAAATTTCAAGTTTTCTTCAAAATCAAGAAGAAGCAACAATAAATAGTACTTTTGCATTAGGAGAGATCGACATGGATGCCATAGGCTTTAGTGAGAGGGAGAGCGTCAAAGAAATTAACATCAATTAACGTCAAGAAATTCAAAAACCATATATTCAGAAAAGAAACTAAAAAATTCAAACAATAAAAATTCAAAATCCAGATCCAATCAATTGAGACAATAATTTTTTGTTTCGATTACTTAAAAAGAACTTGACTGTGTATCCTCTTCTCACACAAGAATAAGAATTGCCTAAGTCCATACTTCCTGATGAAGCTCGAAGACAAAAGAAAGAAATTGTTGCTACACTGTTGAGCAACAATTAAACAGTGCAATCGAACGGCCTCAACAATTGAATTGGAGACGATGTGTTTAAGAGGAAAGGGAATTAAGCCCTAGAAAAGGGGGGACAAAATGAGAATGAAGCCTTAGAAAATTTTTCTTTTCTAAATGATAAAAATATCAATCCTTTTTTTTTTTTTCGAGGTTTTTAAATTCCTTTGATTAATATAGATTTTTTTTTTTTCACATCACTTTAATAACCTTCGATAAAAGTATGTATTTTTAAAGATTTCTTAAATATCTTTAATAAAGATTAAAACATTTTTCTTAATTAATGGGTATTATCTTTTCAAAGGTTTTTAATAATTTTGGTAATAATACATATTCATTGTAAAAAAATTATAAAAGGATACTATATTTTTCAAAGCTTTTTAAAGTCCTTTAATAATGTTCTTTTTTCAAAGGGGGTTAATAATCTTTGATAAAAAAATAAAAAAAAAATAAAAAAAAAAAAGGAAAATTTCTCAAAGATTTTCTAATAACCTTGATCATTTATTTTTAAAGATTTTTTAAAATTCTTTGATAAATGTATATTTTTTTTCCAAAGGGGTTTAATAACCTTTGATTTAAAAAAACTAATATTTCTCAAATGTTCTCTAAAAAAACTTCAATAAAGAATATTGTATTTTTTTTCAAAGTTTTCTAAAGTCTTTTGATAAATAAACGTCTTTTTCAAAGATGTCTAATAACATTTGATAATATATATATATTAAAGGTCTTGTAAGACCTTTCAATAAAATATAATATATTTTTTAAAGTTTTTAAATCCATTTGATAAATGTATATCTTTTTCAAAGGTCGATAAGAATAGATGTTTATCTAAGATTTTTTCAATACTTCCGATAAATATTATATTTATTCTTTTTAAATATTTTTATTAATTTTTTAAGAAAATTCAAAAGTTTATTCCAATCCTCTATAAAGATACATCTTTTCGGAAGTTTTTTTATAATAAGCGATAGAAAGTGGTTGAAATAGGCTACTTTCTTGTAGTGAACATATAGAGAGAAGGCACAGACGGGAGCTTCTTGGTCAGCGTCGCACTGAAAAAGAATGCTAGGTTACCATTCCTCTATTTTTTCATTTTTGCGTGTTAACTTTTTTTTTTTTTTTTTTAAATAGATTTGATCTTTTCTGTGTTTAATTTTAGATTGATTTAATAATTTTTGTGTATATAATTTTTCTTCTAATTTAACTTATTTTTTCTATTAATTTTCACCTTCCAAATTTTAGTTCAAATATAGTTGAATTAGTTCTTTGAACAAATGATTATAGTATTTATCTTCTTTCTTAGAATTTAAAATTCGTATTAATTATTGTTTAGAAGTTTCTAACTTGATTGTATGGAATTTGAATTTAATAGTTAGTTAGAGTCTTTTAAAAATAAAAAAAAATAAAAAAATAAAAAGAATTAATATATCATGAGAGGAGTATTTTGGTCCCATCAATGTTTAGGTGACGTATTAATTAGATCAATAGTATAAATGTGTAATCTTTTAAAATGTATAAGTAGGGGTGTTCATGGATTGGGTTGGGTTGAAAGACTTTTTAGACTCAACCCAATTGTTCGGATTGTAAATTTTTTCAACCCAAATAACTCTTATTAAAAAATGAACCCAACCCAACCATGAAATATTTGGGTTGGGTTGTTCGGGTTGATCGGGTCATTTATTTAAAATCTTGTTCTAAAAAGGAGTAAAACGTAAATATGTACAAATCTAATTTAATTATTTTCATATATTGAATTAAGATTAACTACTCAACTTCAATTTATATATTGCAAATTTTCTTTTTAAGAGTTATTGAAGAATAAATTATTAAAAAAATATTTGAATTAAATAAAATTAAAATCAATATATGTATAAATAATTGTGTTATAAGTAACAAAAAAAACATATTTTAAAATTAATAATAAATTCGAGTTGGTTCGAGTTATATTAAGTGAACCCATAAACCAATCCAACCTATAAAATTTTCATCTATTTGAATCCAACCCAACCTAAATGAGTCGATAATCCAACCTAAACCACACGGATTGGGTTGGGTTGATTTGTTTTTTCGAGTCATTGGATTTTTTGAATACTCCTATATATAAGTAGTGTATTTGGATTTATAGCTTTACTATTTAAGAGATAAGGTGGATCTACTAAATTTTTAAGTACAACGTAATTATTGTTTATCTTTTTTAATGTATGGGTCTCGAGAATCATGTTTTTTTTAAATAAAAAAAAAATTAGGAGTATTTTTGTGCTTTCATAACTACAAAGTAATGAATAAAAAATCGATTTTAATATTTTTTTCAATTTATAAAAGTTTTTGCTATTTTTACAAATAAAATTTTAAAATGTGTTATTTCTAGAGTTGACCCAAAATAATACATCTGATGGAGGCCCATATTCCAACTTCCAAAGCAAGTAGTTCCGCAGGAAGCGGAGCATGTAGCCGGAAATGTGTCGCACGGCAAGGCCCAAATACAGAACGAAACTGGCCCATGAACTCCGACATAATTCAAAATTCCGAAAAAGACCCGTTTTACACTACTTTAATTTATTTGTCTCTTTTTCTTTTTTTCCTTTTTTTGAGATGAGATTTTTATTGTTTTTACCATGAACTTATCTTAAATTTCCATGATACAAAATCGATATACAATCAACTATTTAATAATTTAATTAATTAAACATAATTTATTATCATAAACTAATTCAATTTAACAAAAAATTTGCATTAGGCTTTTTAGATAGTAAATATGTTAGTAAATACATGTTTGGGATTAATTTGAAATTGTTAAAATTCGTTCAAAATTATTTTGATATATAATTTTAATCACTCAAAATTAATTTAATATTTAAAACGATCCTTTTAAATATAATTTATATACCATCAAAAATAATTTTAAATTATTAAAAATATATGTAAGAGTGATTTTAAAAAAGACAAAAATAGTTTTACTTATTTTAAAATCACTTTCACAACACATCCTAAAATAATAATTTAGCACAGCATAAAGATTTGGACAGGTGCTGTGAAACAATAAAATAAATATGGTTGAATAATTAGTAGGATATGCACCAACTGTGAGTTGGCATTGCTGGGCTCTTGCCCCCAGCTGCCAGCTACTAAATTAATACCAATAAACTTAATAATCATAAATAATAATAATAACAATAATATTAGTTTTTATTAAAAAGGAAAAAAAAAAAAAAAAAAAAGCTATAAAGTTAGTACTAGTACAATAAGACTTCAATAATTCACTAGGCAAAACGTTAGGGTTATACACTGAATTAATGTCTTAATTCCATGAAGTTTTTCCTTTAAGCAAACGAAAGGAGAAGGATACGGGTTAGGCTTTTTTGGTAGGTTGCAATAAATAAATGCCTTTTAACAAATTCAAGAATTTATTAGGTCATATTTAATGCGTATCTCATTATGGTATGTTATTGATAACTTTTTTTTCTCCCTTGTAATGAAACAAGTGAAATAAATATATGATCTTGTCTCTATTTATTTATTTATTTATTTATTATTATTATTATTATTATTTTAAAAAGTTGCCTCTAATATTTATAAGGAACTTTGAATATTGATTTATTTTGATCTTTAAACTTTTGAAAATGTCTATTTTAATCCCTAAACTTTTAAGAAATGCTTACTTGGTCCTTGTTATTAAAATTTGGTTAATTTCTTAACAAAATGATCAGAAGACTTGTATTTTTGGATGACTGAACTACCAAGTAAGTTAACTATACTAAAAAAATCTATGGTTTCAATCTTGAATAAGGTGGTAAAGTGACTTTGTATGGGATAACTTGAAAGTCATTTTTTGTTTAAGATTTTTGTCGTTCACTATTTTGACACATTGGTAGTTGGTATCTTACTTCGTCTACATCTTATTCAACACATCTAGAACCCAAAAATACATGCGGCCTCACATTTCCATTTAAGATTTAATAAAATTGTAACTGCAGAGACTAAAATAAACATTTTTTAAAAGTTCAAGGAATAAAATGGATGTTTTTAAAAATTTAGAGACCAAAATAGAATAAAATTCAAAGTTCAAAGACTAAAATGAATTAATTTGGCCCAATTTGATATTATAATTCGGGCTAAAGTTCAGTTGAGCTTAAGAATAGGCTTAATTTGGCCCAAAAACCAAAGTATATCCAAGTCCAACTAATTGGGCCCGAGAACCAGACCCATGGACCAACCAAGCCCAAGCCCACAAGACTCACTAGAGAACTCTATAAATAGAGGAGCTCTCTTCATTTGTGGGGATCAGCAATTCCACATTCCAGAGAGCCTAAAGAGAATTCTCCCAACAATCAGAAGATTTCTATACTCCTAAAGTGCACACTCCTTGAAGACACAACTCTCTTAAAGATACAAAGACTCTTCAAAAACTTCGACTTCAAGCACATCATGCGCTCCACTTCTTTAAGTCATGCGTACACATTCAACTGAGAAAGAATCAGAGAATCAAGTACTAGAGATTGAACCACATCGTATCAAATCAACATCAACATCAACATCAACACAAGTTCAACTCCACGAAAACAAGTTTCTTTGGAAACCTCGTGGCACGCCCGATGGGACCATCTCTACCTCTCATCTCTCTCGTCATCCAAATTAACAAATCAACAAATGGCACCGAAGAAAACTGCATTCAAAGCTACCATCACAAGCAAAGCTTACACAGGACATGTCACCTGCAAGCATTTAAAAGAGATCATGTAGGAATAAGAACAAGATTTTATCCTCATAAAGAAAAAGTTGGGAACAACTGACAGGATCTCCTAAAGGGTAGATCTTCATCAGAGAAAATCCCTTGTTCGACAACTATGCTCCTTCTTCTAATCAATCAGAGAAAAAAATCACATTTTGATATAGTGTCTGTCATGATGATTGATGTAATGACTGAGTCGCCATGGAAGAGATTGAGAGAAAGATAAATTTCCTAATGAAAGTTGTAGAGGAGTGAGATCATGAAATCATTGCCTTAAGAGAACAGATGCAGGCTGATAAAGCTACTGAGTCAAGTCAAAACTTCTGTTGTTAAAGCCAATCATAAAAGGAAGACCGTATTATAGGAAAAACCAACCGCAATAATCAACTTCTGTTGTCTCCTTGTCGCTCCAGCAACTGCAGGATATGATCACCAACTCTATCAGAGCTCGGTATAGAGACCCGTCTCAGACTTTTTTTATGTACTCCAAGCCGTACACAAAGAGAATCGACAACTTGAGAATGCTTGCTGGGTACCAACCTCCAAAGTTTCAGGTGTTTGATGGAAAGCGTAATCCACAAAAACATGTTGCTTACTTCATCGAAACCTATGAAAATGCAGGAACTAGAGGAGATCAGTTAGTTAAGCAGTTCGTCCATACCTTGAAAGGAAATGCTTTTGATTGGTATACTGATCTAAAGAAGGAAGCGATTGATAGTTGAGAATAGTTGGAAAGAGAGTTCCTCAACCGCTTTTATAGCACAAGGCGTATTGTCAGCATGATGGAGCTGACAAGTACCAAACAACGGAAGGGAGAGTCAATCATCGACTATATCAACCGATAGAGAGCTCTAAGTCTGGATTACAAAGATAGACTCACAGAGTTATCCGTAATGGAGATGTACACTCAAAGAATGCACTGGGAACTTCTCTACATCCTAAGAAATTAAACCTCATACATTTGAGGAGTTGGTAACTCGCACTCATGACATGGAACTGAGCATCGCAAACAGATGAACTAAAGATTTCTTAGTCCCTGAAGGGAGAAAAAACAAGAATGAAACCAAGGGCACTGAAAAGATCGTGAATAGTGCCATAAAAGAATATATGGTCATTCATGTGATCCCGCTGAAATTTTCCTCCAAAGGAAAAGAAACAAAGTTTGAAAGAAAGCATAATGGCGGTGAAAACCGTCACCCAACTCTTAAAAGAAAACAGGAGAAGGTTTATCTATTCCTTGACTCTAATGTGGCAGACATGTTGGAGCAACTATTAAAGAAACAACTCATTCAATTTCCAGAGTGCAAGTGCCCGGAGCAGTTAGGGAAAGTCAATGACCCCAACTACTACAAATATCACCGAGTCGTCAATCACCCAGTTGAAAAATATTTTATGTTGAATGAGCTAATCCTAAAGTTAGCTCGTGAAAAGAAGATTGAGTTAGAGCTGGATCAAGTGGCTCAAACTAACCACGCTGCAATTACGGCAACTTCAAGTGTTCTAACATTATCTACGTCTTATGATGAAAGAGAAAGCTTGATCCAGTTTGAGACCTTCAAGCCTATAGTTGTTCGGTTTCAATAAGAGATTCTAACGACATATTCCCAAAAGAAAGATGAGCCTATTGAAGATAACGACAAAGGGTGGATCCTCGTGACTCGTCGAAAGAGATGATAGTCAAATTCCGCCTAAAAGAAGTTGTGCTTCCATCAAAATTACAGAAGAGGAAGTAAGACCAAGAGACAGAAAGAAAAAAAGAGGATATAGAAGCCTAATCTTAGTAAGGAAGGATACGAAGACTTCCCATAACTTCAATGGTGGTGACTTTAGCAGAATTCTTCCCAAAAAACTTCCTCGATAATCGTCTAAAGGAAATATTAGAAGTTACTACATGTCATGTTGTCAACATAGCTAAAGTCGACAATAATCATATAATTGTTGAGGGAGCCAATGATTCAAACAAAACCAAGCAAAGAGCTTCTGTCTTCGATCATATCAAACCTTCAACTATTCGATCTTCAGTCTTCCAAAGATTGAGTATGACCACAATAGAAGAAGAAACCAGTGCTTAGCATCTGCTTCCACTCGAACTTCAGCCTTCAAAAGGCTAAGTATCTCCATGCTAAAGAAAGATCAGCTTTCAACTTCTGCTTTTCATCGTCTCAAGATGGCAAGTGGTTAACATAAAAGAAAGATGAAAACATTGAAGGCAAAACCATTTCATGAAGAAAACAATGACGAAAAGATTCACTGTCATGTTCCTTCACACATGAAGAGGAAGTTGTCTATTGATATAAATACAGAAGGTTCCTTGATGGTGAAGTCAAAACTCACCATACTGACAAATCCTCTGAATGAAAAGGAAGATCAAAGCCATGTTGAAATGAAATCTTCTGAAGTTTAAATGTAGAAAAACCTTATCGTAAGAGTATATACTACATGTTGCTCCTAACCCGCATGAGCTTAAAAGGTGAACGACCCAAAAAAAAAAAAAAAGAATCCTGAACTACGTCATAACTTGATCCCTTTCTTCAAGGGTACGTAGGCAGCTTAAAGAAATTTAAATACAGTCCATCAAAAAGAAGTGGCACAATCACCCTACGTGTGGCGCTACAAAAAAAAATTAATGTCGTTCATCTCTACTGAAGGACAACAAAACAAATTGAAGATGTTCATCTCTACTGAAAGCAACACGACAAATTGAAGATGTTCATCTCTACTGAGGGAAACACAAAAAATTGAAGACGTTCATCTCTACTGGGGGCAATGTAACAAATTGAAGACGCATGTCATCTACAAGATACTGAAGGAACTCGTTTTACAGAGAACGTATGAGCGGAAGCGGATCGTCCAAATCCCATTTCGATTAAAACCAACATTTATAGTAAAACAGAATAGATTATGCCTCATAACTTAAATTACAACATGCTTTTGAATAAAAAAAAACAAAATTCAGATATTATACCTTTGAAGAACTATTCTTCACGTTAATCCCTCGAACTAACTCGAACACTTCGAACAGCAACAAACTCTTGGAACAGCAGCAAGAACTCGAACCAAAGGGAAATGATACTACCACTTGGTGATCTTGGTATTCTCGGTGTGAGAACCTAGGAGTGGTGGGCTCTGGCTATTTTGGTTAGGAGGGAGTTTGTGGTTTGGATGAGGAAGACGACTGAAGAGGGCAAAGCTATCACATAGCAAAGTAATTCAATCGTGTAGACCAAGAGCCTACGCATAGGCTCTCTAAGTTGATTGTACAGATTATCTCATAAAACGTGTAGATCTTTTGGAAAAAAATAAAATCTTATTTTATTTATCTCAAAAGCCACAAAAACCACTTAACTTCCCACTAAGGTGGTTAGAGAGAAAAAAGGGAATAATTATCCAATAATTAATAATTATAAATAAATATGATAACCAACTTATCACATTATATTTATAACCTATAGTTTTAATATTGCATCATATACAATATAAATTATAGTTATTTGTTTCTATTTTATGGCATTTAATATTTATCATATTTATATTAAATTTAAAAACTATGAATCTTATTCATAGAAAATATATTTGAATCATATTCAAATATTTGTTCCTCCAATTAAACTATAATGTATCAAATACATTATGTCAATTATATCATATATAATTAAATTCCCTCTTATTAATTTGAACATTTCAAATTAACCCAAAATCTTATTCTCAACTAAATCCTTTGAGCTACCAAGGGGACCTTATGGACCTGTAGCTTGAAGCTCCAACAGTACTTGAATAAATAATTAAACCGACATAATAAAACCGACAGCTACACTCTTCCCACTATAGATATATTTCCGTGTCCATTGGATATAATCAATCAATAGTACGATGACCCTCCACAAATTGCTCGTAAGTAAAGCTAGGTCAAATTACCATTTTCCCCTGTAGTTACATCTAACTCCTTAAGTACCACTTATCCTTCTAATGAACAATACATCATAGTCCCACCATGACTAAACCCCTCTTGGGCCAATAGAGGGTGTGGCGCTACATTGTTCAAGGCCTGAAATCAACCCTTAAGGGAGTAATTTATCTACTTATCCCTGCTTTAGGGAAGAAGTGAATTCCATCTTGTGCAACTGTGTTCCCAGCTTTCCAATCAGTCAAATCCCCAAAATGGTAAGCTTGTTGAGTCGGCGATCTGGCCACTCTCATCCATACGAATCAAAGGACCATCCTCATAGACAAGAGTTCACAACTCACTCAAGATTAAGGGCATGTTGCCTATGGTCATCCTAGTGAAATGAAAGTCTCTATTATGAACGGCGTTATATAACAAGATTAAACATTTCATGGCCCGGTCTTATACAAACTCCTTTATATAGAATATCTCCGCATGTATGTCTAATACATGAATGATAGGATCACATAATTTGTAGCACTTTATAACACCTACAAAGCGGACCATACTCGTAGTGTCACCAGGATAAGGTACCCAACCTTATCCATATACTACAGACCATTCAGGTTATCACTTAAACCTGATCTACCTGTATGTCTCCACATACATGTTTAAGTTACAACGATAACCTTGGATGGTAGTTTATTGGTTTGTGGTTAATGCACCTAAAATATCATATATTTCATAGAAAAAATGAATAAAATTTTAAATATTATTAATCATAGGAATGTTTGTTTATACAAGGTTTACAAATTATAGGACCCTATGAGATTTAGGGCATCAACCCCAACAGATACTACATAGGTTGGATGTGTACAATAAGGTTCTCGCTAGAAAATTCAATCGTCTTGTTGCTCACTTAAATAAAGAAGCAATGTTGGTGCTGCTTACTTCAAGTTCAAAGCATCACTCATTTATAGTTTGACTCTTCATCTTCAACTATAGGTGTTCTTCAAGATCAAGTTTAATTTTTTTTTCTATGCTTCTTTAAATTCAAGTTCGGTGGCTTCGCTGATGCTTCTTCAAATTCAAATTTGAAGGATTTGTCAATGCTTCGTCAAATTTATGCTCAGATGTTTCGTTGATACTCCTCCATCTTCAAGTTCAGAGGCTTCGTCGATGCTCTTCCATTTTCAAGTTCAAAGGCTTTGTCGATGCCCTTCCATCTTCAAGTTCAAAGGCTTCGTCGATGCTCCTCCGTCTTCAAATGTAGAGGTTTCATCAACGCTCCTTCATCTTCAAGTTCAAAAGCTTTGTCGATGCCCCTCCATCTTCAAGTTCAAAGACTTCGTCGATGATCTTCATCTTCAAGTTCAGAGGCTTCGTCAATGCTCCTCTATCTTTGAGTTCAGAGGCTCCGTCGATGCTTCTCCATCTTCAAATTCTTTGTCGATGCTTCTCCATTTTCAAGTTCAAAAGATTTGTCGATGCTCTTCCATCTTCAAGTTCAGAAGCTTCGTCAATGCTCTTCCATCCTCAAGTTTGGAGGCTTCACCACTTTCTTTTTGAAGTCAGCTTCGCTCCTTCTCCAAAATGTTGATGCAGCTTCGCTCCCTCTTCAAAATATTGGTGCAGCTTTCTTCCTTCTCCAAAATAGGTGCAACTTTGCTCCTCAACAAAATATTGTTGTAGTTTTGCTTCCTCCCCAAAAATGTTGATGTAGTTTCGCTTCTTCTCCAAAATATCGATACAGCTTCGCTTCCTCTCCAAAAATGTTGGTGTTGCTCCGCCTCATATGTGAGACCAAGTTTAGTTCACCTGGCTTTATCTTATACACGAGATCAACTCTAGTCTGCTTGACTCTGCCTCATATGCGAAATCGACTCCAGTCCGCCTGGCTCCACCTCATCCCTGAAAATCAAGTTTGGTCTGCTTGCCTTCATTTTATACGCTAGATTAACTTCGATTCGCCTAACTCCATCTCATATGCGAGATTAACTTTGATCTGTCTAGCTTTGCCTCATACGCGAGATCAACTCTGGTCCACCTAGCTCTACTTATATGTTAGATCAACTCTGATTCACTAGGCTCTTCCTCATCTCCAAAGATCAAGTCGGTCTGCCGCGAGATTAAGTCTAGTTTACCAACTCTGCTCCAAGGCTTGATGGCGTATCCCCCCCATCTTTAAAGCTCGATTGCATATCTGCCTCATCTTCAATGCTCGATGGCATATCCACCCCATTTTTAAGGCTTGATGTCGTATCTGCCTCATCTTCAAAGCTCGATGGCGTATACATCCTATCTTCAAAGCTCGATGTATCTACCTCATCTTCAAAGCTCAATGGTGTATCTAACTCATCTTCAAAGCTTAATGGCGAATTTTCCTCAACATAAAAACCGAATTAGGGTTTGGTTCACGTAGGGATGACTCCAGAAAGGTCTAACATTCCTATTATGCCACTCCTTGAAAAGTTTGGTGTAGCTTTGTTTCTTCTCTAAAATGTTGCTGCAGTTTCACTCCCTCTCTAAAATGTTGGTGTAACTTTGCTCCCTCTCTAAAATATTGGTGCAGCTTTGCTTCCTCTCCAAAATGCTATTGCAACTTTGCTCCCTCTCTAAAATGTTAGTGCAATTTCGTTTTCTCTCTAGGGGAAGATGATCCGACCCTCTCTTAGGGCAAGATGATTCGACTCTCTCTAAGGGTGAGGTGATTCAGCAAGGTCAAGTGATCCAACTCTCACTAAGGATAAGATGATCCAACCCTCTCTAAGGTGAGGTAATTTGGCAGGGTCAGATGATTCGACCTTCATTAAGGGTAAGATGATCCGGCCCTCTCCAGGGAAGATGACCCAGCTCTTTCTAAGGGTAAGATGATGCCTCTCTAAGGGCAAGATGATCTGGTCCTTTCTAATGGTAAGGTGATTCTTCAGGGCAAGATGATCCAGCCCTCTCCAAGGGAAGATGACTCAACCCTTTCTAAGGGTAAAATGATCTGGCCTTCTTTAAGGGCGAGGTGATTCGGCAGGGTCAGATGATCCGGTCCTCACTAAGGGCAAGATTATCCAGCCCTATCTAAAGGTGAGATAATTCGGTAGGGTTAGATGATCCTATAAGATGACCCGACCCGACCCTCACTAAGGGTAAAATGATCCGACCCTCTCTATGGAGAAGATGACCCGACCCTCACTAAGGACAAGATGATTCAGTTCTCACCAGGGGAAGATGATCTGGCCCTCTCTAAGGTCAAGATGATCTAGCTCAGATGAACCAGTTTTCCCTAAAAAAAAAAAAAAAAAAAAAAAAAAAACCTTTCCCTGAGATATATAGAGGTCAGTGAGTTAAGAAATAATTATTCTCCACTTATAAAAAAATGGAGGCAGGTGAGTAAAAAACGCAAATTTTCAATTTAAAAAATAGAGAAAAAGAAAGAAAAAAGAACATAGAAAAAGAAATAAAGTAAAAGGAAAAAAGAAGAAGTTTTTTTAAAAAAAAAAAAAAGAAAAAAGTTTTGAAAAGGGCTTTTTAAAAAAAGAAAAAAAACGTTGGAAAAAGGAAGAAAATAAGAAAGGAAAAAGAAACAAAGAGGAAAGTAAAAAATCTGGAAAGCAATAAGAAAAGGGAAAAGTAAAAGAATAACAAAATAAAAAAGAGAGAGGGAGACAATTAAAAGATTCTTAGACTCTTGAAGCTGCACACTCCTTGAAGATACAAGTCGACTTCGACTTTAAGAACATTACGTACTCCGTTTCTTCAAGTCAAGCGTATGCATTCAATTGAGAGGACCAAAGGATCATGTACAAATCAACATTAACATCAACATAAGATCAATTCCACGAAACAAGTTTATTCGAAAATCTCGTACGAACATCAACATATTTCTATTGAGTGCTAGCAGGACTGCAATGCACTCTCACCCAAAAGTTTTCCAAAACAAAAATTACGTCTTAGTTTTATATTCTTTTAATTCTTCAAATAGTAAGATGGATATTGATGTGAAATAATTTTAACTTCTAGTAATTAAAATTATTTTATATGCTTTGAAATAAAAATGGTTTTTTCACTTTCAAAAAGAAAATGTTTTACCAACTACCCTATCAAATTGAATTATCAACTTATTAAACAAAATGTAATTTCACCCAATTTGAAATAAGGACATACATTCTTATATTTTACTTTATATTAAATTATATAAATATTCCTTTTATTTTTGTTGCACCCTAAATTTTAAAAAGTTTCATTTTTAACCATTGAACTCTGCCATTGTTTTTTTTTTTTCTTCTTTTTTTTTTTTAAAAAAAAAGTATTATAAAATTAAATTTTAAAGACCTTTGAAGAGTTTTCCATTAAAATAGTAAATGGAAATTTACTTGACAACTTATATGTAAAAGTTTTAAGAAATACATGACATCATTTTCCAATATCATTTATATAAGTTGACATAACAATTAATGAAATTAATTTTGTGAATAACTTACAAATATATCAACAATCATAATCTTCTATACTATTAAAATTAAGTTACAAATAATGTCATGTATTATTGTTATCTTCAATTTTTACACATCATTTGTGACATCAATTTAGGAGGGAGAAGAAAAGACGATAAAAATGAAAATGAGAATGACAAAGAGGAAGAAGAAAAGGTATAGGCCATTGTTTAATCAACATGAGAGTTATACATTTTCTTTAAATTAGTATAGATATGAAAAATTAAGGCTATCTTTAGTAACCATTTTGTTTTTTGTTTTTTTTTTTAAATTAAGTCTATTTCATCCATATTTTTTAAAATCATCTTTCTTAAGTAAATGGTTGAATTCTTAGCCATTGAAAGCTACTTTTTTAAAATTCTCGAAGTTTGGCTTGGTTTTTTAAACCATTGATAAAAAGTAGATAATAAAGGAAGAATTTTGGAGGTAAAAGTAATGTCCATAGCCTTAATTTTCTAAAACAAAAACAGAAAACAAAATGGTTACCAAACAGGACTAAACTTTTCAACTAAAGAAAAGTAGTAATTGTTTTATGTACTAAAATTAAGGTTAAATTATAAAAAAAGGTAATTACTTTAAATAGTAAAATTGCTCGAAATATTTTTAAATATAGCAAAATGATATTGTCTATCATGATAGATAGTGACATTTTGTTATATTTATAAATAAGTTTGCTCATTTTTCGTATATTTGAAAACAACCCTAATAAAAATTCTCTTGAACTGTGAGCATATGTTTAAAAAATAGATTATTATTTCAAAAGTTAGAATATTATCTTTAGCCTTTTATATATAAATACTATCCATGGGATAAAAATTTGTAGATTTTTAGATGAAAACCATGACTTAGAATAATGTGACAGTGATAACAAAAATTTAGATCACTACATGCTCATTGTCACACTGTTTCAAGGGCTCGATTTTTCTTTGAAATTTTAAAGAATTCCTCCTCTAAGAATGATCATGAAAAGTTGATAAAAGTATAGAACCAAATGCAGATTGTTCTGCCATAGAGGAATCCACTGCCTTGAAAGTAAAATGGCATGATCTCGGTGCTAAATTGCAAGAAGCTAGTTGTTCCTCAAGGTTAATACAACATCCGATATCCGACACACATCGAAGAAATGATTGGAATCGAATGAAAAATAGCTCAGAAATAGCAAAAATATGAAAAAGATGAAAATTTTTAGATTTTCATGTATTTTATATTCTAAAAAAAATTAATTCCTTTTATGCAGGACAATTACCCAAACTTATTCATCCAAACAAGCAATAACAATAGCGCACACATAGAGAAAGTTTCTACTTCCACCATTACCACAATTTGGAATATATCTTGCAAGTCTTTGTATATATACCCCTTTGGTAAATTAAAATGTTCCATTGTGGTACAAATTACTACCTTTTCTTCAAAATACGTTTTATTTTTTCACTATGAATCATAGGCCTAAAATCAATTCCAACTATAAGATTGAGGTAATATTACAACTTGATAATATTAACTTCTATTTTTGGAAAAGAAGTAAATGGCAAAGTGGAGAGTATTATTAAGCTAACTAAAAATTGAAGTTGGGAGGATATTAGAATGCAATGGAATAGGACATGGGAATTGTCAAGGTACTTGGACTCAAACAGCCCATGTGAGTACCTTAGCCCAACAAGTGTAACCCATCTCATTTATTCTTTCTTTTCACGGCCCTTTCATCCCGCGAACTTATTCACCAAATTAAGTGTCAAAAGGAGATTAATGTTAAATCAAATTACAAAACTCTTCACGTGGAAATCAATTCATTTATTTACTTACTTCTCTTTTTTCTTTGCAAAAGAATCAAAATTCATTTATTACTAAAGTTTTAACACTTATATCCATACTATCACAATGAATCATCAAAAGTTAATTGAAAAAAATTTCCTAATTATGTGAAATTTATGGTACCAAAATATCAATTATGATAGATATGGAATGTCACACCAAGAATATAAAATAAAATCATGCTAAAATTTAAAAGGAGAAGGAGGGGAAAATGCACATGGAGTATATTAAATGCAGACAAAGGGCATGGGGTACAATACAATAAAATAAAGCTTTATTTATAAATATTCGATTCAATTATTAAAACTATATTTGAAGTTCAAGTGTTGGAGAGATACGAAAATGGAAAGTATTAATTAGTAAGTCATATTTCCGAATATGAACCTTAGGGAAAGAAAGAAGAAAATATATAATATATATGTATATATATTAAAAAAAAAAAAAAAAAAAAAAAGGCAGAAATTTCCAATTCCCAAAATGATAGAGATTGGATGGAGCCAATTTTCCAGGAAAAGCCGAAGATATGGGTGTGGATTAATTTGGTTTAGTATGGAATGTGATGTGAAGGTGTTTTTATGGTTCTTTTTCCACTTGAATCTGCTTTATCGTACGCCCATTTCAAAAGAATGTATCACTATCAATTTCTTTCGATTTTCATGCAATTTGCCTAACATTCAAATATTGCTGAAATAGAGTGGTTTTTTTTTTTAATTCATAAATATTTGTCATAATAAAATTGTTTTTGTTTCTCGTGTGATGACCGATTGTTAGGAACACTGATGCTATGTATATCTCTACAATGATATGATGTTGTATGAAAGAATTCTTAGGAGTCATTTGTTTCATGGGAATCTAAAATTCTCATGGAGTGAACGTTTGTTTTGCCTTAATGTTAAATGTTTAGACATTTTGAAAGTTTTGTAGATCTTTGAAATATGGATTTTTTGGATTCTCATGTTGAGAGCATCTTTTTTTTTACTTGGTTTAACTTATATATATATATATATATATAACACTCTTCTTTCTTTCTATTTTATAATTAAAATAAATACTGTCAAATGTGTATTTCACTCTCTCTCTAATTGTATTGTAGTTGATTTTATATTTTTTGAAAAGATATTCAAATCTAAATTTAAATTAATATATATTATTTTGTTGAGAAAAATAACAAATAAAATTGTAAATCTATATTGATTTGAAAAAATCAAATTAATAAAAATAAATATGTTATATAAGTTCAAACTATATTAAAAGTTAGTTATAAATTTCGTAAGGACATTCTTGGAACATTATGTAAATTTAAACATTCCATGTAAAAACCTATAAAACAAACATAGTTATCCAAGTATTCTCATATATCTTAAAAAATATTCATACGAAACAAACATGGTTGTCTAAGAATGTTAGACATCTATAATTCCGGACATCTATCACTCTGACCATCTAAATATTTCAGTTATCTACATACTTAAAAAACAAACGGCTTCTCATAGTTTTTCTTTTAGTTTCACTTAAAAGGCTTCATATCATCTCCCCCTTATCTAGCCAATGTTACTATGCTCGCATGCCCAACAATCCTTCCTTTAAACAAAGGACAATTGAATCTCGCTTTAAGTAGTCATCTATCTGTTTGGCTCTAATCCAACCCAAGTCTTCTTCTTCAAAGCAATCCTATTAATTTGGTAGAACTCAATCACATATCTCCACCATGACTATTTTCTTTTAAGGCTCACCACTTGTGTTCGACGTTTAAAGATTCTACCGACATAGTTAAGTCAAGGGCATGACTCTGATGCTACTTTTTAGAGACAACGACCCTCCACTCTATATATTTCTCCTTAATAATATGACATCATCCACTTTTGGCATAAACTCTCATGACTTTGCTCTAGTTTTACCTAAAGGGTCTCAAACCATTAAAGATAATTGTTCCTACTTATATAGACTAAAAATCATCCTTTTATCTAACGAATGCAAAACTTTGGTCGCACTAATATATATATATATAGATAGATAGATAGATAGATAGATAGGTAGGTAGATATATATTAAAATACTAACATTCGTGGGAAATTTGTTTCACGATATCATATAGTTATTTTAAGTTTATACCTTTAAAAGTGTGCATTTTGTTTAAAAGTCTTGTATTAATAAAGATGTCAAATTTTATAAATCTATGACCTTCTTCATTTCTTACTCATGTGAATTCAAACGTGAAGAATTAAAGAAAAAGAAAAAAAACTAATATTTTCCTTATTCATTTGAACAAAAATTTAGTAATTATTTTGAGCCTAAACTCAAAATAAGTTTCAATAGAAAGTGCATCTAAAGCTACATATCATCAAAAGCAATTACTAAGACTAACTTGGAAGAAAAATGCTAATTGATTGGCAAGATTAGTCTCAAACTAAAATCTAACAAAAAGAAATCTTGTGAAGTCTAGTTGTTAAATTTAAATCATAGTACAAAAATTTTAAATAGGAGTCAGCTTTGCAATTATTACAAGCCTTCCAACTGTTGAGGAAGCAATCAAATCTTCAAAAAGAACCCAAAATCTTATAACTATATATATATAATTATTTAAATATGAATTTCAAAATTAGAAGTATAAGCGTTAGGTAAATTTGAGATGGGGCATTCAGATTCAGTTCATGTTACTTGGGATTAGTGGTCTGCCCACGGTCCTAGATTCAGCCATTTTTATATAAATATTATTTCAACTTTTAAAATCATAAATTGGATTAATTAATTAATTTCCCCGATTTGGCATAAGCTGAATGTCCGCCGATCACGTTGCCTTTGCCTCTCTAAACAAGATTCTGTCTTCTGCTTTTGGCTTAATATTTTGAACCTAATTCACTGCTAGAGTAATATTATCATCCCCTAAATTCAGATTTGACCAAATTTGGACTCTCGTTTGACTTGAAACGAGATTGTAAGCAAAAAAGAAAAGACTGATGCAATAAACAAATTCAAAAGAAAATACTAAATATGATATAGATTTAGTTGAAAATACAAATAATAATAATAATAATACAACTCAAAAACTAAAGAGCCGCAGAAAGAACTGCAGCTTTTGTTGAATTATGGAGGTTCAATCCCTATACATTACATTTCCGCTCTGAAAACAACATAATAAGCTTAAAATTCCCCTGCAAATTCTACTATTTTTTATTGCAGAGACTAAAAGAAGATCCATGGCAATGTAAAAAGAAATATAGAAGGCAAAAGATTTTACTTCCTTGCTCTGTTTTTTGCTTTTCCTCTGTTTCTTCAACGTTTTAGGGAATTTTCCTTTGTTTATTCTTTCTCCGTGGACGATGAGAATTGACCAAAGGGAGATCCGGTGGGACAAGAATTGACCAGAAATTAACTTCAAGAAAATGTATGTGAGTGTCGGCCGGAAAGATGAAATAATTAATAGTAGGGTGGTGGCGGAGGAGAGGCGTACGGAACTCCGTAGATTGGTGGCAGTGGGCCTCCGTATACTGGAGTTGGAGGCGGCGGTGGGCTTTGGTAGATGACTGGCGGTGGCGGGCTTTCGTAAACCACCGGAGGTGGGGGTGTTGGGGATGGCGGTGGATACACACTGACTGGTGGTGAAGGTGAGGGAGGAGCTTGGTAATGGACTGGCGGTGGTGGGGAATAATAGTGAATTGGAGAAGACGGTGTTGGTGGAGGGGGCGGCGGTTCTGAATATTGAACATTTGGTGGGGGAGGTGGGGGAGGTTGTATGCAAGGAAGAGGAAGCGGCGACGGGTTTGTATGAACAGGGGGAGGGGGAGAATGAACAGGTGGCTGCGGCGATGGCGGCGAAGGGAATTTGGGGTGATTGAGAGGAGGGTTTGGTGAGTAAGATGGAGGAGATGGTGGATATGGGGACCGTGGGCAGTAGACCGGAGGTTGTGTAGATGGTGGCGAAGGGAAATCAGGGAACTGCGGCGGAGGCGGAGTGTAAACTGGGAATGGTGGTGCTGCTGGTGATGATGTTCCTGGAGGAGAAGGCTCCGTCGGCGGAATGCGGCCTTGTGGCGGTGATGAAGGTGATGGCTCGGATGGCGAAGGGGGAATGGCCGGAGTGTGACCTTGTGGCGGGGATGAAGGGGACGGCTCGGACGGCGAAGGAGGAGCCGGCGGAGTGTGACCTTGTGGCGGCGATGGTGGCGAGGGCTCCGACGAAGGTGGACCCGGCGGAGTATGGCCGTGGGGTGGTGATGATGGTGAGGGCTGAGACGGCGGAGACAATGCCCGGGGAATGGTGGCTGTCTCTTATACACATCTAGATGTGTATAAGAGACAGGACGAAGGTGGACCCGGCGGAGTATGGCCGTGGGGTGGTGATGATGGTGAGGGCTGAGACGGCGGAGACAATGCCGGCGGAGTATGACCTTGGGGCGGAGAAGAAGGCGACGGCGCCGATGGAGAGGGAAAATGCGGCGGCGAGGAAGGAGTTGAAGGGGTAGATGGAGAAGGAGGTGCCGACGGCTGCGACGGTGTAGTTGGAGAAGAAGGCGGCGACGGTGGCGATTGTGGTGACAGAGGAGGAAAATGGGGCGAGAGTGGCGGCGCCGGTGGTGCATTGGGAGAAATAGACGGCGAAGGAGGAGACACCACCCCTGACGGTGACGGAGGCGAAGAGGGAGAAACCACCGGTGGAGTAAATGGAGTAGAAGGCGAACCAGAAGTCGAACCACCACATTTAAACGCATTACAATCAACAGGTCTCGACGAGAACGCCCTACATTGCCCATTCGGCCGCTGCACCGGACGTCCAGCCAAACAATTCCTCCGATCACTAAAATCCGGAACCCTCGAACACGCCGGTGGCTCACCGGAGAAGAAGTTATTCGAGAACGTAAAGTTCTGAAGCTTAGGCAACTTACAAATACTCTCCGGAATCTTCCCAGAAAGAAAATTATTCGCCACATTAAGTTGCTCCAAACTCACAAGCCCTCCAAAAGTCTCCGGCAACGGACCCACCAACTTATTAGAACTAACATCAAACACCGTCAAATTCTTCAACGCCCCAATTTCCGGCGGCAAGCAAGAACTAAGCCCATTATTCATCATAATAATCTCATTCAGCCTCGTCATATTCCCCAAGCTCGAAGGCACACATCCATGGAACTTATTGTTCGCCAGCACAATCACCGACACCGGCGAGTTCCCAAAATTATCCGGCAGTTCAAATCTAAACCTGTTATGGTTAATAAAAATAGCATCTAAATCCTTGTCGAACAGCTCTCTTGGCACATTCCCTTCAAATTCATTAAACCTCAGATCCAAGAACTTGAGCATCGGAAGCTTGAGAACGACGTCAGGAAACTGGCCGGCGAAGCGGTTATTACTGAGATCCAATTCAAAAAGCAACTTGAGACGGTCAAATCTGTGGGGAAGAGTACCGCAGAATCTGTTAGAGTTGATGTGGAACAATGAAAGATCGGAAAGCAAACCGAGTTCTTCAGGGAGGTATCCGGCAATGTCGCCGTGATTGAGATCGACTCCGGCGACGGTACGGATTTTGGGGTTGTCCAATGCGGGAGCACAGAAAACGCCGAAGTAGCTGCAGACATTGGATCCGACCCAATTGGCAGTTTGATTAAGAGGGTCGGATAAAATGGCTAGTTTCCAAGCTTGAAGTGCAATGTAAGCATTTCTAATTCTGTCATTTTCGAAGACAAGAGATGGATCGACTGTGATTTGTTCGCCACGGTCACCGAACTCGTCTCTGTAGTAAAGAAGCTGGCGGTGGCGGATGAAGAGAACTTCAGCGTCGGAGAGGCTGCCATGGACGGCGGTAAGGAAGAGGAGGAGAAGGAGGGAGAAGTGGAAAAGGGGGTTGAAATGGGATTTAGTATTCATATTGAATGAGGCATCTGAAAGGGAAAAATGAGAAGTGGGGTTTTGAGAGTGAAGAGTGAAGAAGTGGGAGTGTGATTTTACAAGCAAATTTAGGGGAAAGGTGAGAGGGAAATAATAGAGTTTGAAGAGCGAGGCCAGCTATTTAACAGCTCAATGCCCCACCAGATTCTCCACACTCTTTCCTTCCCTCTCTTATTTTTTATCTCTCTCTTTTTTAGTACATTTATTTTCAATTATTTAAGTAATAAAACAACTCTAAAATTAAAGAAAAAAATAGATGTAACCTTGCCACTATCCAATCAGATTGTGCCACGTGATTTAATTTTTTTAAATTAATCTTTTGAGTGAAAGAAAGGGAGCGTATAAATTGTACCTAATCATTCTTCAAAATTAATTATACATTGATACTCTTAATTTTCTATGAAAAAAAATACTATTTTTACTTATAAGGTTATTGAGTTGTATTAAGTTTTATTTCTATACTTTCAATTGTAATTTTAACTTTAAATTTAAAAGAAAAAATATTACAATTTTACCTTCAAATAGAAAATATCATATGCTTTCAATGAATTATCGAGCATATATATATATAATATAAAGTTATAAGCTTTTAAAAGAAACAACACTTGAGCAAATTTTTGTTAAAATTATGAGTTTTATGGCAAAGTTATTCTATGTCTAGTGAGCACATAGAGATATTAAGTTTGTTTTTAGGTGAATTAAGAGAAATTGAATACAGGTTAGTGTTTATAGGTGAATCTTGACCTACAAAAATTAACTATGCTGGAAAAATAGCCCTAACTTATTCTGAATTAGAAAAATCTTAAGTCAAGTTCTGATTTCACACATTTTTTCGGCTCTGACTTTCATATCAAAATTCTTTTATTTGTTTTTGTATGTTATCTCTTTTTCTAAATTATAAATTCATTGTTGAAGCACGTGGAAGTCAAGTGACTTTTTTTTTTTTGGTTAGATTTCAAGTTCAATACAACAAGTTTGTAATATTGAAATGTAAGGTTCAATTTGATGAAATTGAAAGTTTGGAGTGAAATTTGATGTACTGCAGCAAATTAAATGACATAGTTTTATCTCTTTTCTTCTCTTTTTTCTTTTTAAACAAATGTTTTTTTGGAGCTTAAAATTTGATTAGCATTGTAACGTTTCTAAAACTTGAATAAATATTAGTTTAGAAGACAGTCCATAAATATGTTTCTATGTGTATTTAACATGTCTTGTCCAAAATTTTAAAAGGGCTAATAAGAAGGATGACATATTTTATTTTTTCATTTGTAAAAATATCAAATCAACATTTCATTTGCAAGGATGGAAAAACAAATAAAAAATAAAAAATAATCGAAATTATAGAAGTCTAAACTACCTCCAACCATATGAGATTGCAATTTATTTATTAAGAAATATTCGTAATTATACTATAATTAAAACAAACATCTAGAGACTAACGGTTGGTCATGCTCTGAGCACCACACTGAACTCTCTCTAACCAAATTGCATCATTTTCCTCCCCGAAATCGACTCTTCCATCAACAATGGTGACACTTCGATTGAATTATGTCTTCATCCCTTGTTCCGTTGGACGTGGCTTCCTCTCCTTCCACCAATATTTCACCATTAGCTTCGACTTCATCTCCTTCCCCATCAACTTTATTTATTACTCATTTGGAACCACTAGTGATCACTCCAATTCCATCTTCTTCTATCTCAACTCCTCCGACACAGGCTCTGTCACCGATCTCAACTCTCCTAACAATGGTGTTGTCATGAATAGAATCATTGTCTATGAATCTATCATCGCAACCATAATTTCCTCCACTCTACTACTTTAGATGTGATTGGTCTGTCTTCACTTTTAGCTATAAAATTTTCAAACTAATTATAAAAATCTAATATTTGATTGTATAAAATTTTTAAACTAATTAAAAAACCAAAATGAAAACACATAAAATAAGCTGAAAAAAGATTGAAAAATCAAAACAAATAAATAAAATGATATTTGAAAAAAATTGGTTTAGTTTTGATATTCGAAAAAAAAATAACACTATGATTTGATGATATAAAACATGAGAGATGTTTTAGATAAAATAAAAATATAAGATAAAAGAAACGTACATTGGAAAAAAATAGTTACATTGTAATTTGTAAGTTTTTTGCGATACTTCCAATGAGATATTTATGTGACATACAAATATACTGTAATTAGTCTCTAAACTACACACATCAAATACACTAAACTTAAAAACTAATACAATATAGTTGAAAATAAATTAACCAAACTATCTAAATTGCTTTTGAACTTACCCAAAATTCTGTAACAATACTTTTTCTTGTTCTAGACCCAAAATATCGAAAGTGAGGAATGGACGGATAAAAACTTTATCTGAATAATTGCATTCATGAAGAAAGAAATTTATTTATATTGGAGTATGAAAATCCCAATTAAAATTACTAACCAATTATGATGTGGTGTTGATGTCGACCGTGGAGAACTCATGAATAGAAGAGAAACAAACAATATTCGACGATGGTACATAGTTCCTTGATTGAATCTGTCAAGGCGGGTTTAAGACTTCCAAGGTAAACTGGTTAATACCAACACTATTTATATGCTTAACCTACCTTTTCATGATGGCTCAATAGAAATGACCTTTGAAAGAAAGACACTTTGCAACTTGAACTCTTGGTTGACGGTCGATTAAGTCGAGTCTTTCGTCTATGCACCAGTGGATTTGATTGATTAATTCAAGTCTCCAAAGTAGACTTGTCATCGATTGAGAACAAAAATATAAAATTAGACAAAAAAATATGAAATTTGAAAAAGATGTGTTTTGAGCAACAGAAACTTAAATAAATTGGAAATCATGATAGTGGTTATTTTCATCTCACCTAGCATTGAACAAAACTCTTAATCATTGAATAACCATAACAAGAAAGGTACATCGGATGAAGAAAGCTAGGGCTACATGTTAGAATATTTTATGTTTGAAACAAAAGGATAATAGATATAATGTTCAAAATAATTTAAAACTTGTGAATCTTGATAAAGATTAATATAAAGTATAATAAAAATAACAAACTCAGTTAGGACAATTACTATAATATGATATTTTAAATTTCAAAACAAGATTTGAAAATTAATTGACGTACAAGTTTCAAAAAATTCAAAACAACTATTAAATCACGATATTTATGAAAAATCATCCACTTGAAATGATTATCTTAATTGATGTTGAAAGTTTGCTGGGATATATAATTGAACAATTAATTACAATCTCATTGATAAAGATGTCGAATTAATTAGACTGCAATTAAAATGGATGATGAGGGCATTTTAGGATTTCAGAAAATTGAACTCACGTGACATTCTTCCGTTTTGCTATAATTCAAAAGGATCCCGTATTTTGCTATTTTTTCAAATGATAGCGTAATCTCTACTATATTTCATTACTCTACATAATTGTCCAACAACTTGACAATCCCTTTAGAAAGGGAAAAAAAAAGTAAATCACATTTTTACTCGTTTAGATTTAGATGTAGCATCTTGAAGGTAAGAATTAAATTGTACAACATAATGAAAGTTGGTGGATCAAAATTAAAAATTTTAAAAGTGAATAAAGGAAACCAGAGGGTAGTTACAAATTTGAGTTTAGGGATGGGCAATAGTATTTTTCAAGTGTCCATTTTCGTAATTACGTATCCTTTTTTATCGTTTAATTTCATGGTCGGGATTTGAACCTTTTTTTTTCTTCTTTCTTTTTAAATTTCAATGCAACGACTTTTAATTTTTTTTTATTCGAATTTGAATATAATTCAATAAAATAAAACTTTCAATTTTAAAATTGACTGATATTAGAATTGATAAAGCTTCTATCATGAATATAGTACGTGGAAAATTAAAAGTCATGGCCCAATTTTAAAACTCTACACCTACCAACCCATACTTGACAGTTTGGAAAGGATTATCCAAAAATTGGCAACTCGAATTTATTTGTCCTTCTACAAAAAAGAACTAAAAGTTTTATAAGCAATATTTGCTGGATTCTATACTATACTTACCTTATCAATATCATCCTCCAATTACACGGTATATAAAATTAAAAATTAGAAAGATTAATTTGTCATGTTGCAAGTTGTGGCTGTTGGGAATATTTCATCGAGCTCAATTCATGATTATTCTAAAATAACTATTCACGATAATCAAGATATAGATCTAAACATGGATGAAAACTCAAAATATATAAGGTGTTAAACTAAGAAGCACAGACACAGATATAAATACATGATACAGATACGATATAATATAACGATACGTTAATTTTTAAAAAACTAAGATATAGATACGTCGTAGATACGTTATGTGTGTATATATATAGTGTCTATTTAATTGTTATAATACTTATTTTAAGTTAGATTAAAATAGATTCGAGTAGAGAATGAAAACTTGAAAAAAAAAATCTAGTAACTTCGGGTGATTGTTGAGCAACTAAAGTAGACGGTAGGAAAGAAGTAGAATATGAAGATTGAAGAATGAAGTTGTAGATGAAGAGAGTGTGAAACATGATTTAAATAGTGAAAGAGAAGGGAATAATGAAAATTTAATTATGTTTTGAGTTTTTTTTTTCAATTTTTTTTATGTTTTTATCATTTTTAATTTATTTTGTTTTGGATTGCTCAATTTAAGTGGACTAATATGTTTGGAAGTTATTTTAAAATGGTTGAAATCACTTTTGTCATTTTTAAAATCACTATGAAACATGTTTAATTCTTCAAACCTAATTTTGATGATATGAAAATTGCATTTAAAAGTGTAAAATTGAAAACTAAATTAATTTTGAGTAATTAAAAGTGTGTTTTTGAGTGATTTTAAAAATGAAAAAAGTGATTTTTGATGATTTTAAAATCTCTCCTAAACATGGACTAAAATAAAATGGGTTGTGGGTTGGGCTTTTTAAATAGTTAGACTTAAATTTGGAAAAAAAATTGACCCACGTATCCCCTCACGTATCTAGAAGCAGATACACGTATCTGAAAATTAAAAATAAAAATGAAAAAAAAAAACAGATACTTCAAATCACGTATCAGACACGTATCTACCATGTATCTGGACTTATCCGTATCGTATCCGTATTTGATACCGATTCTCTGCAGAACTAGAAGTATTTGTGCTTCCTAGGCGTTAAAACTACCTAGAACTTATATATTAATCTACAAATAGATGCGATTTGTAGTCTTTCTCAACTGTGCAACTTAAACTGGAATGGACAGACCTTCAATATCAAATGGGAAATATGAAGCTGAAAAAGCATAGTATTTTGGAACTATAACTTCCCATAATTTCTTAGAACTAATGCGTTGATTTGTGCATAGACCACACTTTATATAGAAAAGTTGTGTGCTCGTAATTAAGATGTCACAATATAACCATTGAATAACCTAATTGTAATTGTTATTTAATTTGTTACATACATATGAATTAATTATTAAATTGATTTCAACAATTGGCAGACAACTGCAAGAGAAATGTAGTCCGTAATGCATCAAATATTTTTTTTTTTTTTAAAAAAAGAAATTCCTTTTACTTTATTGTAAATGGGGCAATAAATTTTTGTTGATTTCTATCGATATTAAAACATTTTTATAGCTTTGATATTGACACAAGAAGTGGCTCAACATCTCAATTATATCATAAAAAATTAACTAAACATAAAGAATAGGGTTGTCTTCAAATATAGGAAAATGAACCAAAATATTTACAAATAATACCAAAATATCACAGTTTATTTGCAATAGATCACGACAGATCACAGTCTATCGCAATCCATCCTACTATGATCTATGCAGATAATTGTAATATTTTGCTATTGTTTATAAATATTTTCAGCAGTTTTGTCATTTAAAATAATTTTTCAAAAAAACAAGTAACAAAATATCGTTAATGTGACTATAATACAATAAATATTTTAATTTATTTGAACATAAGTATATTTATTAATTCATATATTTCTTAAAAACTTTTTATTTTATTTATTTTTCATAAATATTAATAAACAATTTATCAACATTTCTATCAACTTGGTTTTAAGGTAGTATCAGTCTCAGTCTCAACACACCACTGTCGTCGGTGCTACAGAAATTCGGCGGAAGTTTAACCGAGTATGCCGGTAGCTGATTCCCTTTGATCCGACAGTCTGTCGAAATATTTTAGTTTATTTGTTTAATCATCAATTAAGAACCAATGTTATTATGTTAACTTTTCCTGTTTTTTTCTCTTTTTTCCCCCTTCAAAATAAATAAACCATTGTTAACTAAAGTATAAAGTTATTAGTGTTTTATTTTTGTTCGTAACAGTTCTTCATCTTGATAGGATATTAAGTAAACGATTCAGTTTATTTTAATTTTTTAAAAGACAAAAATATTTAATCGGTTTTTCATTAAAAAAAATATTGATAGGTTAATGTGCAATAATTTGAATGATAACTATATGTTTTATATTATATATACAATTTTTGAGTATTTATTCAATTAATTTCTATGGTGTAAAAAGTTTTAATTTAGTCTTCTATGTTTTAACACTTTTCATATAGATTTATAAGTTCCTAAATTAAGTAATAATAAAAGAAACAAAACAAAGTTAAAACTTAAAAAGAAAATATACAAATTCAATTGAATAAACACCAAAACATATAAATTTATTATGGATCTCTCCTGGTCTTGACCTCTAACCCGCTTCTTCTAATTTGGTCTTATTCTTTGAGTTGAACTACATTAAAGATCCTCGCATAACTGTGATGCTTCTTCTACTACTATTCGATGCTTAAGTTAGTAAAAAGAGTCTATAATTTAGTTAAACACATAAAGGTAAAGGTAGAGCTCTCCTTTGAAAATTACGTATTATTCTCTTTAGAATCGTTGAATGGGAACTATTTATAATGCTCTTCCTTTGATAATTGTGAGTGGTTATGTGTAACTTTGATAATGTCAATATAGTTTACGACACTTGAGGTTGTAGGACACTAAATCAAGTACAACTCTGTTATTTTTTTGTTAGTATATATTCATTGAATCAACTGGCCAGTCCAAAACCCAAGTCTTTGACTTTTTCCTCTTGGAATATGCATTCCTTCATACTCCTTTCTAGTTTCTCTTGGGTTTGGGCCCGTTCGTGGGTTTTGAGTCTTATCTAATACATCCCTTAACGATATGTAATATTTAATTAATGATCTTTAAAATTTGTAACTATTTAGTCCTATTTTTAAAATATTACTTGTATTAAATGATTTTTTAATGTAGACTTCATAAATAGGCTAAGATTAAATGTATTCTCTATTCACAAGTTATTGTGTAATTTTAAAGTGCAAAAACTAAATCCTTAAGAAATTAGTCAATTTAATGAAAGTAAACAATCATTTTTAAATGACTACCTATAACAAGATTAAATGAAATTCCTCTGCTAATTTATATTTCGATTAAAGTTTAAAACAACAACGTCAATGAAAATATCGATAAAAATCTAGATGTTGGTATTTTTTTTTTTAATATAAAGACAAAAAATTTCCAAAAAGTATTAAATAATAACATTTTATTTTTAAAAAAATGTGTTTTGTTTATTTTTTTTTTTTTTATGAAATTAAGAAAATTTCACTTGTAAAATTTATCAAAATATAAAAATAGTGATGAAAATATAAAATTGAAACTATAGCTTTTGACAAATTGTTGAGAAGGATGAGAAAGGGTAAAAAGAGGGGAAAGGGAGTAGGGAGTGAATATTGTGAAAGTGGCAGATGTCAGAGTCAGAAAGTGTCAGAGTTAATGAAGTGGTGTCAGCGTATGGAAATTATTGCTTTTAAAAAATTAAAATTAAAATTTGATGTCCAATTTTGTAATTAAGTAACCGTCCCGCCAGGTTACAGTTTTGAACTTTTGAGAGAGAGAGAGAGCGCGTGTGTTTCACATCCTAAGGGACTGCGTTTTGGTATTACATCTGCATGTTAGGAGTTAGGACATTCAATTCACAATTTAACATCACCATGCTAATGCCCATACCATACCGTTCTATACCATCTCTCCCCGTTTTTTCTTAGGTAGAACGGGAAAGGTGGGTCCCATCATTTTTTTTTTCAAACCGTACAGTTGGACCCACACGTCAACTTCTGTCCCTCGGTGGACCGTCGGCGCCTACGTTGCTCCTCTTCAGAAACATGCCGTACGAGGTCAATCAGCCCATGCTTGGCCCAATTTCTACAAATAGCCCAACGGCCTCTCTTTTCTAACTCCTTTCCATTAACATAGATTTAAGGGAGGGTTGACAAGAGATATGGCAAGGAGTTAACCAAAATTTTAGGTTTCAATTGAAAAAAATAGCAAAACTGAAAATTAATAATAATTATAACAAAATACTTACAGGATTTTAAAAAAAAAACCATGAATGTAAAATAGTAAAAATTGTAGCAAATAGTAAAACTTATCAAATTGAGATTTTGAAAGAGTATTACAGTAGCTAATTGGGAACTACAAGATAATATTTAAGATAGTAAAAGTTAGTTATTATAATCTTAGGATAATCCTTGTCCTAAATGCTCCTTTTAAGAATAGGATGTGTTTGAGGCAATGACTATTCTAAGACTATAATAACAACCTTTTGCTATATTAAATACTTTTTTGTATTCTCTAATTACCTACCGTCAAATCTATTTAAAAAATTCAATTTGCTACCGTTTTTACTATTTTATATTCATCATTTTTTTTTTAATTTTTTGTTACAACATTTACTATTTTTTTCCCAAACTAAAATAATTTACGTCTCAAATATATACTATTATAACCTAAACTATAATAATATACACCCCAAACACAAACTACTATAATCCAACTATAATAACCTCGGGCTATAATAACCAACTCATTGCTCCAACCGCTCCCATAATAAAACATGTGATTTATCCTTTTAGATTTCCTAAAATGACCTCAGTAGTAGGTTTGATTTCATTGTAAATCTTTATATCTACGATTTGTAGATCTTATATTATATTCTAACCCTAGAGATAGAAGATCGCAGGACTGATCGAGAGGAGAGTTACAATGACAGAATCTATGGAGGATGATGAGAGAGATTATAGAAAATTGCTCAATGTCATTCCGTACAGTACAATCTAAACAAGGATAATCTTAGATAAACGGCTGCTATTCATGCATATAATCATGGATATCCAAACCAACTTTGCCCCCAGCATCCTTATTTGGAGAAGAAAAATGCAACAGGAATTGTAGGTATCAAGTTGTAAATAATTAAAATCAAGTTATACAGTATTTGCCATTACAATATTTTCTAAAATCCATTAAAATGAGTCCCTACCTAATTTTATTACACTATAATCGTACATGATCAAATAAGTGTATGCGTGAAGTAACGTTAATTACGTTGATTTTTGAAAAATTGTTTTAAATAACAAAAGTTTTTATTAGTAATAGACTTAGATAGACATCTATCAATGTCCATTACTAAACTTATAAACGTCTATCTAGGTCTATCTTAAATAGAAAGTAAAATTTTATTATATTTATAAATAAGTTTGTTTGTTTTGTTATATCTGAAAAATATCCATTGATTTTTTAATACATTGTAATTCTAAATTTTACACAACAATTTGATCTCAACTTGTTTTTAAATTTTGGAATTAATCTGAGATTTAAATTAGTCAACCTTGCGTTATTTAATTTTAAGATTTAGATTTTATTTGAGGTTTAAATTAGTTTAACTTATTTTATTTTAAGATTTAGATTTGAAGAATAAAAGATTTTGGAATGGAGTAATGTTTTTGCATTGGTTTGTTCTCATGTGAGGAGATTGAAGGAAACTTCATAAATTCGTGACTGGATTGGATGAAATCCTTGATATCTATAATTTATTTTATTAATTTTTTTAGAATAGATAATATTATTATATAATAACAAAGGGATCCCACAACACCAGATCATGACATCAAAACATCAACAGATACAAAAAGGTGCACGAACTGTAGAGACCATAAAGTGAAACAGAGCAAACACCGTCCTCGATCTACCCATGAAATCAACGATTACGTTCCTGCCAAATGTAGTAGATGGAAGCACACCCGAAGATAAGGTGATATTGTTTTTTTTTCCTACCATTAATGAAATTTCAAGCACTTTCTCAATTTGGAAAGTTGACACTCACCATGGAAACCATTGAAGAAGGTAATATTCTATTTTTAGAATTAAAGATAAAGAAAGTAATATGCTATTTTTAAAATTAAAAATTTGTTTAGATATGCCATAATTTGAAAGAAAACCAAATCTGATGTGAAAGGAAATCAAATCTAATTTGAAAAATACGTGCAATTTTTAAATTTATAGAGTTGTGGGTAATTTCGATATTTACAAATCTTTAATTATTGATTTATTAAATCAATTTGCTATTTCACCAAATCTAAAACTAGTTTGCCAATTTATATAATTAAACTTTAAAAAGTGTTATTCCTCTTATTGAGCTTTTTTGTTTTAAATCCTATGATTTATGGCCATTATATGAGATGGAGGCCCATCTCTCTACTTACTTTTCCAATTGGATTAACAACATTTAAGACTTTAATAAAGATCTTATATTACATTTATGTTGTAACCATACGTATTTCAAAAATGGAAACTCAAAGGTCCATGTGCAATTTTTAATAAAAACTCTCATTTTTCAAATATTTTAATTAAACAAAAAATTAAATCCCACGATCTTCTCCATCGTTCTTCTTAGATTTTCTCCGCCATAAGTGTCAGATGTGAGGGAGACGATGTATGATGTTTCGACTTTTCGAAACTTTTTTAGAATTTTTCAATATATACTATGATATATGTACTTCTTCTTTAATTCTTTTTAGGAGCTTTGGTGGGTTTTTCGATATATATGATATATGTACTTCTTTTTCGATTTTTTTTTAGAACTTTTGTAGGATTTCTGATATATACTATGATATATGTACTTCTTCTTCTTCAATTTTTGGAGCTTTATAGAATTTTTAATATCTATGATATATGAATTCGTTTATTTGATATAAATGTGGTGTGAAAAACGATATTTTTATTTAGACTTCCAATTTTATAATATATACGCTTATATATAAGTTTTATGTTAAACACTGAGTCGATATGTGATTTATATACTATGGTATAACTAATAAAGAAATTCAGTTAAATATTTTATACTCTTAATTTACATATTGTACTATCATATACATACTATTATATTGAAACTTTTGAATGGTACAACCATCTACCTGAGGACATTTCAAATATACTTTCAAATATAAATACTACGGTGCAAAAAAAAAAAAAAGAACATCTTAATATGATGATTTATAGTATATTTCATTATATAACAAATCTTAGTATATTTCATATTTTGGTTAGAATATTTTCAAACACCTATATAATGTTCTAAGGTATATTTAAAAACAATCATAAAGATGAAATAGAGAATACTGAACCACAAAAATGGAAGAGAAAATATGGAAAAAGTTTTGGAATAAATTGTTATAAAAACACGTTAACCAATTTAGAATCTTCAAATATAACAAGTCTAATTTAATATATTGCCATTAAAATCTATTTCCAGCTTTAAACATCCTTCTTCTAAATTCTATTATCTCAATCGATACAGTAAAAAACTTAAGGTTGTTAATGTTAAAATTGCTGGGGTTGATGCCTTAAATCTCATAGGATCCTATAGTTTGTAAACATTGTATGAATAAACTCATTTTGTATTTAATAAAATATTTGATATTTTATTCATTGTCTATAAATTATGTGATATTTTAGTTGCATTAACCACAAACCACTGAACTAACCTCAAAGATTATCTTTGTAACTTAAACATGTATGTGGAGACATACATGTGGATCATGTTTAAGTGATAACCTAAAAAGTCTATAGTATGGATAAGGCTGGGTACCTAATCCTGGTGATACTACGAGTATGACCCGCTTTGTAGGTGTTACAATTGTTGTAAAGTACTACAAATGATTTGATCCTGATCATTTATGTATTAGACATAAGAGCAGGGATATTCTATATAAAGGAGTTTGTATAAGATCGGACCATGCAATGTTTAGTCTCATTATATATCGTTGTTCATAATAGAGACTTACATTTCACCATTATGACCATAGGTAACATGACCTGAATCCTGAGTGAGTTGTGAACTCCTCTACCTATGAGGGCGATCCTTTGATTTGCATGGGTGAGAGTGCTTAGATCGTCGACTCAACAAACCTACCATTTTGGGGATTCGTCTAATAAGGAAGTTGGGAACACAACTACACAAAATGGAATTCACTCATTCCCTGAGGCAGGGGTAAGTGGATAAATTGCTCTCTTAAGGGCTGATTCTGGGTCTTAAACAATCTGGTGCTACACCCTCTCCTGGCCCGAGGGGTTTTTTGTCATAGCAGGACTATGATCTATTGTTCACTAGAGGAATCAGTGGTACTTAAGGAATTAGATGTAACTACAGGGGCAAAATTGTAATTTGGTCCAGCTGTACTTACGAGTAATTTGTGAAGGGCCATTGTATTGTTGATAGTTATATCTAATGGATATAGAAATATATCTTTAGTGCGAACAGTGCAGCTGTCGATTTTTGGTGAAGTGCCTAACATTTAACGAATGATGAATAATGTAATTAAAGAGTTTAATTAATTATTTATGTACCGTTGAAGCTTCAAACTATAGGTCCATGAGGTCCCCTTGGTAGCTCAATAGGATTTACTTGAGAATCAATTTTTAGATTAATTTAAATTGTTCAAATTAATAGAGGGATTTAATTATAATGATATAACCAAATTTTTTCAATTATATATGATATAATTTCCATAATGTATTTGATACATTATAGCTTAATGAGAGGAAATAAATATTTGAATGAGATTCAAATATATTTTCTATGAATGGGAATAAATATTAGAATGAGATTTAAATATATTTTCTATGAATAGGATTCATAGTTGTTATATCTAATATAAATATGATTTATATTAAATGTCATATAAAAGAGAAAAGAAACTATAGTTCATATTGTATGTGATACAATATTAAGACTATAGGTTATATGTTATATTCGATATAACATATTGTTGGAGTTGATGTCCTAAATCTCGTAGGGTCCTGTAGTTTGTAAACACTTGTATGAACAAATACTTTGTGATTTATAATATATGATATTTTATTCACTTCAGTCTATAAAATATGAGATATTTTAGTTGAATTAACCACAAACACAAAACTAAGATCCATGGTTATCGTTGTAACTTAAGCATATATGTGGAGATATACAAGTGGATCGTTCTTTAAGTGATAACCTAAATGGTTTGTAGTATATGGATAAGGAGGGATACCTTATCCTGGTGTCACTACAAGTGTGACCCGCTTTGTAGGTGTTACAAATGTTATAAAGTGCTACAAATGGTCTGATCCTGATCATTCATGTATTAGACATGTGAGTGGGGATATTCTATACAAAGAAGTTTGTATAAGATCGGACCACAAAATGTTTAGTCTCGTTATATAACGCCATTCATAATTGAGATTTTCATTTCACTAGGATGACTATAGGTAACATGACTTGAATCCTTAGTGAGTTGTGAACTCTTGCTTATGAGGACGGTCCTTTGATTTGCATGAGTGAGAGTGGCCTACCGATTCAACAAGCCTACCATTTTGGGGATTCATTTGATTGGGGAGTTGGGAACTCAACTTCACAAGATGGAATTCACTCATTCGTCGAAGTAGGGGTAAGTAGATAAATTGCTCCCCTAAGGGCTAATTCCGGGGCTTGAACAATGTGGCACCACACTTTCTCTTTGCCCGAGAAGGTTTTAGTCATAGTAGGACTATGATCTATTGTTCATTAGAGAAATCAGTGGTAATTAAGAAGTTAGATGTAACTATAGGGGCAAGATGGTAAATTGACCCAGTTGTACTTACGAGCGATTTGTGAAAGGTCATCGTACTGTTGATTTTTTACATCCAATGGCGTAGAAATATATTTGTAGTGCGAAGAGTGCAACTGTCAATATTTAGTGGAGTACCCGACAGTTAACGGATGGCGAATATCGTGATTAAAGAGTTTAGTCAGTTATTCACGTACCGTTGGAGCTTAAGCTACAGGTCCATAAGGTCCCCTTGGTAGCTCAATGGATTCAAGTTGAGAATCAGTTTTTGGGTTAGTTTGAAATGTTAAAATTAACAAGAGAGAATTTGATTATATATAATTAAATTAATTAAATTATATATGATATATTGATATGATGCATTTGACATTTTATTATATGATTGGAGGAGCTAATATAAACATGATTTATATTAAATGCCATAAAATAGAAAAAAAATTATGGTTTATATGTTGCATATGATGCAATATTAAAACTATAGGTTATAAATATAATATGATAAGTTAGTTATTGTATTTATAATTTATTAATTATATGATAATTGATATTTCTTTTTCTAAATAACCGACCTTAGTGGGTGGTTATACACGGTTTTATGGCTAACTGTGAGATAAAAAGAAATTTGATTTCAAAATTCTCATAACAGACGATAATAAGTTATTAGATAACTAATTAAGTTACTACACAATTATCTATCGAGTTTACTATACGATAGTATTCTTTACTAAATGATCGAGCGTTGAGTCTATACGATAGATTTCATCTACTGTACAATTGTGTGAATGCATACTCGATCGTCTACTCCAATCCATCCCTCTATCCAAAATAAGCTAGAGTCCACAACTCTTGGATTCTCACATTTTCTAATACCAAGGTAATCTTGTTGTGGTGTCTAGTTCTGTTTGAGGATTGAGTTTTACTCGCTGGTGATCGAGGAAGTTCCAGTTGCTTGTTGTGTTCGTGCTGTTCAACGCGTTGGTGACTGATCAAGGAAAAATACGTGAAAAAAGAATTCTTCAAAGGTATTGTCTCTCTTGATCGTTTGTTATTTATTTAAGAAGTATGTTGTAATTTATCTTTCATGCATAATCTTTTCTATATGATTGTAAATGTTTGAGCTATTTCACAATGGGGTTTGGACGATCCGCTTCTGCTCAAAGGTTCTCTATATTTAGAGTTCCTTCAATTGGTATCAAAGCCAGGTTGTTCTGATTTCCAAATTCCATTGCTGTATTGAATGCCATTTATAGGCTTGGTGGGTTTTAAGTGATATGCAATGCATTTAAGTGTTAAGTATGGTTGTGGATGTTGTTGATGGATGTTTACGAGATAATTGCCTTTTTTTAAGTTTTCTTTAAATTTACGAAAGTTAATTTGTAAGAGACCCTGCGTTTTTGGGCATAATTAACTTGCAATCGAGTTTGTATTCAAGTTTTTGTTTGTTTGAGTCGTTCGTGATGAAGCTTCAGATGCAAAGAGTTGCTGTTCGCTTTGAGGGAGAAGAGGAATCGTTGGTCGCATCGTGTGGCTTAAGCTAAACAATCGTTTAGATTTGGCAATGCGATCGTGTAGTATTTGCTAAACGATCACATAGCTAATGCTACAAGATCGCGTAAAGAGTTTACTCGATCGTGTTGCGTTGGCTACTCGATCGCATAGACGCTCGGGGTAAAAGATCACAGAGTATGTGATACTCGACGCATGGCACGAGCTTAAATGATCATGTAGCATGCTCATCACATAGTCACTAGCTATACAATCACTCAGTATACGATACTCGATGCTTGCTACTCGATCGTGTAGACAATCATGCTCATCACATAGTTGTTGGCTGCACGATCGCATGACGTGCGTTACTCGATATGCACTGCACAATTGTGTGGACTTTCATGCTCATCGCATAGTCCTTAGCCACGTGATCAACATTACATGATTGTTTATACTCGATAGGCATTACTCGATGATCTTAAGGAGTTGTTACACGATCAAGTGATAAGGCTTCACCTGGGTGGTTCAAGACCCGATTCGCCTATTTGAATCGGTTGACTTGATTCTTTTGTAATAGTTAGCTTTTATTTTTCAGTTTTGAGGCTAATTATCCAGGTCCATCAATTTTCTAATGAATGTATATGTGATGTATGTTTAATTAAATGACATAATGCATGTCACATAGTTTTAAAACCCACCATAAGTTATGCATTTTATTCATGCATCATCTTTATATTATAAGTGCTATAATATAGTAGTTTGCATGGTTAAATTATATTAAAGCATGCTCATGCATCATATAATATAAGAGTTATAATATATGCATGCATGAAAGCATATCCATGCATCATCTTTATTATAAATGTTATAATATAAGGATGTATGTTAGCATGTATGCTTAGTTCATTACTTTGTTATATAAAAGTTAAATATAGTAATGAATAAACATTGCATGAAGCATGGCACTTAGGTTTATTTATAAAAGTCATAAATACCTTGAATGTCTAGCTTAGCAATGTGGTTGGTTTTAGTTGTTTCATTTTTTATGAGAGTTATAATTAATGAAATTAGAATTAAAATCAATAAGAAAGAGTTGCATGCAAACTTAGGCTTTAATCATTTTTTAAAAGAGTTTTAAAATTTGATTGATATAGACCTAAGATCATGGTTCTAATGAGATTAGATACCTAAGTTTAATATTTTAATTCGGTTTAATAGGATTAAATTGACTAATAAAAGATTAAATATGTACCAAATCTATCTATAAGGGACCTTTAGCTAAGGCTGGTTCTGGCTAGGCTGGGGTACTTAAGTCGATTGAAATGTCGCACCCCTACCTGGTAAGGTGAATTAGATAGATTTGTTGCATGCATGCAAATTTGATGATAGTCTGTTAAAGTGTTTAATACGACTTGAATCAAACTTGTTTAATCATCAAAAGTAAGTATTGTTTTTTAGCAAATTAAATATCCAGTTAGTTAAAATCAGTAGCCGAATTTTCTAAGTTAATAAATCCCTAGATAGAACATCCGTGAAAGGTAATTGGGGTATATGATACTTCACTTTATCTCTATATGTTTCTCCTTATAAAGTTTACACGTGAGATTATCCTCGGCCTCGAGGCACCCTGGGAGTGTCCCCTTATAGGATGACATTTGGGTAGGTCAATACCAAGGTGAATGGAGAGAATGTTCATAGTAAGTGGGAGCGGAAAGTGTGACAACATATCCCTTGGTCTCTCTCATTAGGTTGGATAACGTTTTCATGCATCGCCTCGAGGCACCCTGGGAGTATCCCCATAAAGGATAACTGTATTTGCACAACTCTTTATCTGATCTCCAGAAATGGATAGGGTTGCTTTAGTATCTTGTTCTAATCTGTTGTTTCCCTATGGTAGGCGCATTAGGATGAGACTCTAGGGCCTAAAATGAGGGGTTACACTTACACGGAATTGTTAAGGATGTTAATAAATTCTGAACCAAACAATGGTGATTGTTAGATTCAGTTACAAGAAGTTGTTTCTGTCTAATTGTTGAAATTGTCTCATTCCAGTGAAGGGACACTTGATCGCCCCAACAGTGACTTTTGTTCTATCTCACTGGAGCATCATTACAAAATAGATGTCACTTAGGGTACAATAGTACTATTTTGTTAAAACTTAATTGGTGCTAAAAGTGGTAACGCAAGTAGATTAATTAAGTTTGTTATTTTTTCAGCAACTTTTATAAAATGGCTATTGCTACTCTTACACTTTTAGTCGTAGATAAACTGACTGGCAAGAACTACGCTAGTTAGAAAAATACGATTAACACGATCCTAATCATCGATGACTTAAGGTTCTTCCTTATGGAGGATTGTCCTCCTATTCCACCTCCCAACGTCGCTCGAAATGTTCGAAAGACGTACAAGCGCTGGACACGGGTGAACGAGAAGGCTCGAGTGTATATCTTAGCCAGCCTTAACGATGTTTTGGCAAAGAAGCATGAACCCATGATCATTGCATGCGAGATGATGGAGTACCTGAGGGCAATATTTAGACAACCGTCCGTGCAACTCAGGCACGACGCTCTTAAATTCATCTTCAAATCAAAATAAAGAAGGGTACATCTGTTGTGAACATGTTTTGAACATGATGGTCCACTTCAACGTGGCAAAGATGAATGGGTTGATCATCGATGAGGCGAACCAGGTTAGATTATTCTGGAGCCGTTATTCAGAAACTTCCTTCACTTTGTAAGCAACACTGTTCTAAACAGGGTTGATTACAACCTTAAAACTCTATTGAACGAGTTGCAGACTTTCCAATCTTGCTGAAAAGTAAGGAGAAGAAGATTGGTGAGGCAAATTGTAAGACCTTAACACTAAATCTAAAGTGGTAGGTTAAATAAAGAAGAAAAATCCTAAGTAAAGATATTGGAGCAAAGAGTGGAAAATATTAATTACTAAATTATCCAAAAAGGTGACCAAAAACAAACGCATATGGAAGGCTTAAATATTGAACGCAAGAATGCAATGGAGAATGGAAGCAAGAAAACTTGAAAAATGGCTTAGAACTTGCATATAACCAATGCAAAGGCATGCACAAGACATGCGGACACAGACAGAAGCATGCATCGAGTGGGCATGCAAGGCATAGGCCATGCGTCGAGGCCAAGTGCGCAGCCCATGCATCGGCATGTATGCCGAGTTGCCCTGCCTATGCGTCAAACGGGCAAGCTGGACACCCATCCTATGCGTCAAGCACTGCCAAGTCTGTCGAGGCAGCCATGCATCAATGCCTTATGCCAAGCGAACGCCCATGCAACGAGACGCGCCTATGCGGCCAAATGTGCAAGTGCCTAAGCAACACACCCATGCGTCGATGGTCGCGCGTGCATCCATGCTTAGTAGGCCGAGCAAGCACACCTAGCAAGCCATGCGTCAAGGGTGAGCGGCCACCCTATGTGTTGGTGATGGCCGACTCATGCGATGGCTAAATGAGACTTTGATGAAGGAAGGGTGAGTTGCTATGCGTTAAGAACAAAGGGTAAGGCTAATTGATGGAAAAACTCCAAGGGAAGATGCCAATAGTTATACGATCATAAGTCTTAACAATTTAAGTAGAGAAATATGTTTAAGTATTTAAGTGGTTTAGGTGGCAAAAGGAGGTTCACACAAAATTCTAGCAGGAGGTGGACAAAGGAGATTTCATGCAATGAAGGTCTTATCACCCTAAGCAGAAGGTGGGTGAAGGAGATTTCATGCAAAAAAGGAAATTTTGGCTGGCAAGTTGAGGTGAGAACAACTCAAGGCTAGGCTGGGTAGGCTAAGTGTTAGCAGCTCCAAACTGAGACAAATGGGAGTTGAGTTGTCACAAGGGGGTGAGTTTGGAATGGCTATAAATAGAGGGGTTGGGCGAAAGGGATTCATACCATCACCAAAATCTTGTGTTAAGAGCATATTTAGAGTATTACGTTCAAGTTATTAGGCTGCCAAGTTAAGTGGAGTTCAAATGAAACAAAGGTTACGTTGGTGAAGCATTGAGCCAGCCCGAACGCACAGCCAGCCAATGCATCCGGTACCCTGTGCGCACGCCTTGCAGAGCTGCATCCGCCCGTCAGCGCGCCTCGCTCGACGCATCTCGCACGCTAGCCTAGCGCAGCAGCCCCACCGTGCGACGCATCACGCCCAACGTGTCAGCACCTGTGCGGCACAACACGCCCACCCTGCACACAACCAAACACCCAGCTGCCGAGGCTAATTTTAGGATTTTGGCTAAATTGGAGTAGGGTAAGCTGGTACTTTGATTAAATAATGATATTTTGGCTATTTTGACATTTTTATTGATATAACAAGTATTAATTGAGGAATTTTCATTAATATGGAGGAATTCTCAGGAAGGTATTCTCAAGGTGATTTTAGTGGAAAAACTTACTTACGGTGACTATTTACTTAGTTTTATGTGTTGATATGTGGATAAATGCATATGTAAGTGCAAGATTCATGCTTATAATGTTATGTTGTCTACCATGATATTGTGAAATTTCTATGGAAACTGACATTATACCCGAATACATAAGTTAGCATGCTTAAGAAGGGTAAATATAGTCGGCCTCGGTCGACGAAAAATAATAGTCGGTGACGATCGGCAAGAGATATAGTCAAGTTATCTAAGCATGACTAGCGGGAAAAGAATTGTCGATGTGCACATTGGCGGCAAAAGTGGGTTATAGGAAAGTTTCCATAAAAAGTTATTATGATTGATAGTATGTACACGATATGAACATGCCAAGTATAGCATGGAACTGGAGGATGATGATTGAATGAATTTACACATGATCATACATAAATTATATTGAAATTGTGATTATGTGATTGACTTCCCAAAAATAAGCTCACATTCTTCCAAATATTTTCTTATATCCCCCCCTCCAGGTAGCAAAGTGGAGCGTTCAGGAAGGAGTGTACAAACCACCATAACACCGGGACTTGGTAAATTCTCAGGGCATGGCTCGGATCATCTGATAAAAGAATATAGGAAATTGAATTATATGTATGAAAGTTAGATAGATTATTGTAAATATGTTAAAGTATTTAATAGATAAGGGGGGAAAAGTTAAATTAAAATGTTGTCTTGGAATACTACTGGTGTATCCTCATGCTCCCTTCCAAGTCTTGGGGCTAAGGCAAGGGAGGGGGTATGACACAAATGTTGCATCATCTTCTAAAAAGTTCCACCGAGGTTCGACCTCTGGAACTAAGCCTGTACCTTTTTCTTTTGACATCAGCAAGTGGAAGAAGAAGAAGGGTAGTAAGAGAAGGGGAAGACGCTTGCTAACCTACAACCTGTAACTCCATGGGGTAGGCAACCAGTGCAGATTGAAGAGGAAAAATGTTTCCACTGCAACCAGGACGGGCACTAGAAGTGCAACTACCCTCGTTATTTGGCTAAGAAGAAGAAGGCCAAACAAGGTAAATATGATTTAATAGTTTTGGAGACTTGTTTAGTGGAGAATGATGATTTTGCATGGATTGTAGACTCTGAGCCACTAACCATGTTTGTTCTTTGTTTTAGGGAATTAGTTCCTGGTGGTAGCTTGAAGATAGTGAGATGACGTTGCGAGTTGGAACCGGGCACGTCATTTGAATTGTGGAAGTGAGAGGTTTCCGGTTGACTTTACAGAATAGGTTTATCATTCTGAATGATGTGTATGTAGTTCTCGAGTCAAGTTAAAGAGGAACTTAATTTCTGTAAAGTTGTTTCTTGAATGTAACTATTCGATACATTTTTTTTGTTAATAAAGTGTTTATTATGAAAAATGGTGTTGATATATGTTCGGCTAAATTGAAAAATAATTTGTATATGCTAAGACCATTAGCAACAAATTACCTCCATGACATAAAGATGTTTAAAACTATCGTAACTCAATACAAACGACTTAAAGTTTCTCCTAAAGAAAATGACCAACTTTGGTACCTTTGTTTAGGGCACATCAATCTCATTAAGATTGAGAGGTTGGTGAAGAATGGGCTTATAAACGAGTTAGAGGAAAATTGTTTACCTGTGTGCGAGTCGGGCCTTGAAGGCAAAATGATTAAAAGACCTCTTACTGGAAAAGGTTATAGGGCCAAAGAGCCTCTAGAGTAGCATTCAGACCTTTGTGGTCTAATGACTGCATGAGCCAGGGGAGGCTATGAGTACTTCATCACCTTTATTGATGATTATTCAAGGTATGGGTACGTTTATTTAATGCAACATAAGTCTGAGTCCTTTGAAAAGTTCAAAGAGTTCAAGGCTGAAGTTGAAAACGCATTAGGTAAAACGATTAAAACGCTTCAATCTGATCGAGGTGGAGAGTTGTTGGATTCTGAGTTTCAGAGCTATTTGATAGAACATGGAATAGTTTCCTAACTCTCAGTACTGGTACACCTCAGTAGAATGGTGTATCGAGAGGAGAAATCGAACTCTTTTGGACATTTTTCAGTGGATGATGAGTTATGCTTCCTTACCGGACTCGTTTTGGGGTTTTGCAGTAGAGTCTGCCGCTTACATCCTGAACTACGTTCCCTCCAAAAGTTTTGCCAAAACGCCTTTGGAGTTGTGGGACGAGCATAAAGCTAGTTTACGTCAGTTCCGCATCTGGGTTGCCTAGCACATGTGTTTGAGGCTAATTCTAAGAAGCTGGAACCACGTTCGAGGTTGTGTCTATTTGTAGGCTACCCCAAAGGGACATGAGGGGGTTACTTTTATGATCATAAGGAAAACAAGGTGTTTATATCGACAAATGCTACTTTTCTTGAAGAGGATCATATAAGGGAGCATAGTCCTCGAAGCAAAATCGTGTTGAATGAGTTTTCCAAAGAAACTACTAAAACTTTAACAAGAGTCGTTGAAGAACCTGCTACCTCAACAAGAGTTGTTGATGTAAGTTCATCTAGTAGGTCAAATCCACCTTAAATGTTGAGGGAACCTCGATGTAGTGGGAGGGTTACGAACCACCTATTCCCTATATGGGTTTAATTGAAATCTTGGCTATGGTAACTGATGGCGAAGTTGAGGATCCATTATCTTACAAGAAGGCAATAGAGGATGTTGACAGAGATGAATGGGTCAAAGCCTTAGATCTCGAGATGGAGTTTACGTACTTCAACTCAGTTTGGGATCTTGTAGATCAACCTGATGGGTTAAACCTATAGGTTGCAAATGGATTAACAAGAGGAAACAGGGTGCTGATGGGAAGAAGCAAACCTTCAAGGCTAGACTGGTGGCAAAGGGTTATACCCAGGTAGAAAGAGGTGCCTATGAGGAAACTTTCTTGCCTGTTGCCATGCTGAAGTCTATTTGCATCCTCCTATCCATTGCCTCATATTATCACTGAGATATGGCAAATGGATGTCAATATTGCTTTTCTGAATGGTAATCTTGAGGAGACCATTTATATGGTGCAACCCGAGGGATTCATAGCCCAAGGTCAATAGAAAAAGGTTTGCAAGCTGAATCGGTCTATTTATGGACTAAAACAGGCATCTCGATCTTGAAACATAAGGTTTGATACTGCGTTCAAATCTTATGGAATTGACCAAATCGTTAATTAGCCTTGTGTCTATAAGAAAATCATCAACAGTTCAATAATTTTCTTAGTGTTGTATGTAGACGATATCCTACTCATCAGGAATGATGTAGGCTTATTGATTTCAGTTAAGAACTGGATAGCAACCCAATTCCAAATGAAAGATTTTGGAGAGACTCAATTTGTTCTTGGGATTTAGATCTTTCGGGATCGAAAAAACAAAATGCTCAGGCATCGTACATTGACAAGATGTTGATCAAGTACTCGATGTAAAACTCCAAGAGGGGCCTATTACCTTTTCGGCACAGAGTTACATTGTCTAAGGAACAGTGTCCTAAGACACCTTAAGAGGTTGAGGAAATGAGATGGGTCCCCTATGCTTCTACTGTAAGCAGTTTGATATATGCGATGTTATGTACCAGACCTGACATCTATAATGTTGTGGGGATAGTCAGTAGATATCAATCTAATCCAGGATAGGGCCACTGGATAACCATCAAGAACATCCTCAAATATCTTCGGAGAACGAGGGACTACATGCTTGTGTATGGCTCTAAGGATTTGATCCTTACAGGATACACGGACTTTGATTTTTAGACTGATAAGGATTCTCGAGAATCCACTTCAGGATCAGTGTTCCCTCTTAATGGAGGGTCTGTAGTCTGACGAAGCACTAAGTAAGGGTGCATCGCTGACTCCACCATAGAGGCCGATTAGCGGCTTGTGAATCTGCTAAGGAGGCCGTTTGGTTCAGAAAGTTCCTAACAGATCTATAAGTTGTTCGAGACATGTAAAGGCCCATCACCCTTTATTGTGATAATAGTGGTGTTGTGGCGAATTCTTGTGAGCCTCAGAGTCATAAGCACGACAAGCACATAGAGCAGAAATACCATCTCATCCGAGAGATTGTGCATCGAGGTACGTGATTGTCACGAAGATAGCTTCAAAGCACAACGTTGCTGATCCGTTTATGAATGCCTTCACGACTAAAGTGTTTGAGGGTCACCTGCCGAGTATGGGTCTATGAGATAGACTACAGCTGGACTAGGGCAAGTGGGAGATGTTGTACTGGGCGTTTTTACCCTAGTTTATTGTTTTATGTACTTGTAATATGATTATCTTGTACACTCCACTAGCTTGAGGACAAGTGAGAGATTGTTGGGGTTGATGCTCTAAATCTCGTAGGGTTCTGTAGTTTGTAAACACTTGTATGAAAAAGCACTTTGTGATTTATAATATATGTTATTTTATTCACTTCAGTTTATGAAATATGAGATATTTTAGTTACATTAACCACAAACCAATAAACTAAGATCCATGGTTATCGTTGTAACTTAAGCATGTATGTGGAGAATACAAGTGGATCGTGCTTTAAGTGGTAACCTAAATGGTCTATAGTATATGGATAAGGAAGGATACCTTATCCTGGTGACACTACGAGTGTGGCCCGCTTTGTAGGTGTTACAAATGTTGTAAAGTGCTACAAATGATCTGATCCTGATCATTCATGTATTAGACATGCGAGCGGGGATATTCTATACAAAGGAGTTTGTATAAGACTATACAATGAAATGTTTAGTCTCGTTATATAACGCAGTTCATAATTGAGACTTTCATTTCACTAGGATGTCCATAAGTAACATGACTTTAATCTTGAGTAAGTTGTGAACTCCTGCCTATGAGGGTGGTCCTTTGATTTGCATGAGTGAGAGTGGCCAGATCGCTGACTCAATAAGCCTACCATTTTGGGGATTCGTCTGATTCGGGAGCTGGGAACTCAGCTTCACAAGATGGAATTCACTTTTTCCTCGAAGCAGAGGTAAATAGATAAATTGTTCCCTTAAGGGCTGATTCCGGGTGTTGAACAATGTGGTGTCACACCTTCTCTTGGCCCAAGAAGAGTTTAGTCATTGTAAAACTATGGCCTATTTTTTATTAGAGGAATCAGTGGTACTTAAAGAGTTGGATGTAATTACAAGGGCAAAATGGTAAATTGGCCGAATTGTACTTACGAGCGATTTGTGAAGGGTCATCGAACTGTTGATTGATTATATCCAATGGACACAGAAATATATCTATAGTACGAAGAGTGCAGCTATCTGTTAGAGTGTATCAGCAAGCAGCAAAAGCAACAAGAATCAATAAGCACTCTAATTCATTAATTTTGGTAATAACTAAAGCATGCTCATACTAAAACAAGAGGGTTTCAACTCATACCTTTGTAGAACTCTTTGAATCTTGATTCTCAACTGCAAACTTCTCGAAATCTTGCTGTAGACCACCTTAAGATCTTCCTCACTATTCTCTTGGAGCTTTAGATAGAGTTATAGGACTCAAAATAAGCTTGAATGAAGGAAATTGGGAGACGAGCTCACTACTAAAACCCACTTGAAGAACACCTTCTTCAACACGAATTTTTTCAGCAAAAATTCTTTAGATGCATGCATCAATTCCACTCCAATCTTCTCAATATATTGCAGGCTATCATGCAAAGAAGATGGCTGCATGAGATGCAGCTCATGCTTGGAGTTATTGAAGCCAAAATAGGTGGGTTTCATGTGAGCAAGTTGAAGATGATAATGGAAAAATCCACAATTCCATTTTTGTGTTTTTCAATTTTCAAAATTGAATTAAAAATCAATTCGATTTCTAAAATTGAAAATATTATTAATTTTACAAAACTATTTTCATAAATTAATTTTCTAATAAAATTAATAAATAATTATTTAAATAATTTAAATAATTCTAAGTAATTTAATATCAAATATCAAATTAGTTTTACACAAATCCACCTCCATATATTTAAATCATATTTAAATATCAATTCTCCTATTCTATTTAATTATTAAAATTAAATGTGTAATTATATCTCATATAATTACTAATTTCTTTAATTCTAATTTGAACTTTTCAAATTAATTTATCACGCTACTCTAAAGCTAATCCATTTACGAGTTAGTAGGGGGACCTCGTGGACCTACAGATCATGGGCTCCAATGTTCCGAGATTAATGGGCTAAACTCATTATATTGAACTAACCCCCATTCGTTAACTAATGGGTCACTCCACTAAAGCCCATAATTGAACTCTCCTCACTGTAGATATATTATGTCCACTTGATATAACCGTGATTAGTAAGTTTTCCTTTCATAGGTTGTTCATAATAATGGATGGGCCAAACCCTTCACAGGTTGTTCGCAATAACGGCTAGGTCAAATTTCTGGTTTACCCCCGAGATTACCTCTTGTTCCTTAAGTTTCACTGATCCTCTAATGAATAATTGATTTGTGATCCAATCAACAAACCGAGTCTCTCTCGGGCCAATGAGAGGGTGAGGCCCCTTGTTTAAGACCTGGAGTCAACACTTAAGGGAACATCCTCTCTACTATCCCTAGAAGCGGGTAGGAGTGAATTCCTTCTTGCACCCTATGTCCCCAATTATCTACCCGGTCTTACCCCTGAAATGGAGGTTTATTGAGCCGGTTGTAATGTGTTTTTGAGATGTATGATATTAAGTGCTCATGATGATGCGATACTACTTCTATTTATGCATTAATTTGGAATGTTCATGTAGTATGCTCCACGTTGTCACAAGTTTCCTTACGATGGAACCAAGTGTAATTCCACCGCAAGTTTCTCGGTGTGATTTGAGGTCGAACACGGGGAAATGGTGTCGATTATTGCGGTATGTTCATAGTATATGCGACCAGGTTTTCAATTCTTTATAAAGGAGTTTGTACAGGTAAGTAAATTGCAGTAAAATAAAGGAAAGCAGTAAAAATGCGATAAAACATAAAAATACAATAAACCTAAGCTAGATGTTACAAGATACAAACTTCATGTATAAGATGCTAGGATTAAGGTTGGCTGTGAAGGTTGTGCAAAGACGTGGGATGCGGCGACAAGTCTTATGAACAGAATAGAAGGAGAAAGATAAACATTACAAACAACACAAGACCTTAATTGGATTTGAAGGTACAAAGACTGTTCCGCTCTTCTCTTGGTGTACACCTCTCAGTGATCGGCCGTGTTCCCCACATGTCTGTGGTGAAATAGAGTCTAACATAATGAACGCAAGGTTGCATCCATGTCTGGAAGTACTACTCACTTTAGTTAACGTACTCTTCTGACCTTCTCTCGATAGATCAAAATGACATCTTCACTTCTGCTCTCACAGGTGAGGATGCCGTCTAGCATGCTTTAGCTAAACATATTTTATAACTTTTATACAGATTAAGTTCTTGGTGATTCATATTGCTCATCAGGGGATTAAGAAAACATCATGAAGAAAGTGACTAATAGGTGAACGGAAACAGACAGAAAATGGTAAATGGAATCTATCGAAACATTTAATATTTCTACTAAGCGTTCGGTACATGATGTATGAATGAAGAGATAAAGAAACTATGGAATACAATGAAAGAGAGATAGAACAGATACAAACAAGTGCCAATGTCTTGGCATAGATTCAATGGAGATCTGCTTGCCAGATAGGATTGTTTCGATGGCAGAAAGAGCTTCCCTCTCAGGCTTGCTCCACCGGTAGCAGGGGTCTCTACATAGAGCTTCGATCGGGTATATGGCAGGTCAGATATGAGATTCACCTCTCGACCTTATCTCGTTCTCTTCCCAGATTTCTTCTCTACAGCACTCAGCTCAACCTTTTCTCTCTAAAATCTTGCAGCACTTAGCCCCGTATCAAATAGCAAACTTTTCTCTGAAATCAATGGGGTATTTATAGGAGTAGATCTTTGACTCCAGCCTCGTGGTCCCCACTTGATGGTTATGGTAATTCCACAGATGGAGGGATATTATTCCTTCTGTTATGAAATCAGACCATCAATTCTGCACAACTGTTAGTTGTACACGTGTCTCAATCCCCCGGTCTTGCGTTGCTCAGCTGCATCTTTCAATCATAGGTTCGCATGTGGTGTTTGTTTTTATTACCGCATGCGGTTGAAGCATAGCTCTAGACCGACTGTTGCATTGTGCCATTTCTTTGGTAATCATCTCTTCATGGTTGATCGATAGGAGCAATGTGGCAGAGATGCATTAATTAGTTTCTCATGAGCCTTGAGCGCAAGCGGTGACATGGTCTCCTGCAAAACAGAGTAAAGTTTGGCTTGTCTTCCATCTTTTTGGCATTAGTGGGTGTAAGCGCAAACATTTATAATTATTGTCATATTGGGCTAATCTTCATACAATTGGCGCATAATTACTATCTTTTGGCCACAATATCTAGATAAGGTGGCATCAATAACTTGTATTTCTACAAGTTATCAATGATGCTGTTGAGCCAACCCTCACCTATGCAAATCTAAGGATAATCCTGAATAAACAAGAGTTCATAGTTAGCTTATGATTAAGGTTAAGTTACCTAGGTCATCGCTTTGAAATAGTCATTCTTAAATAGTAAACAACCTTATAAAGTATGAGTGACTGATTTCGTGGTCCGATCTTGTACAAACCCATTTGCATAGGACGCCCCCACTCCTCATGTCATAACATGTATGAATTAGGATCACTTCGTTTGTAGCACTTTACAACTCTTTATAACAACTATAGAGTAGGCCGCATCCAATAGTGTTACCAGAATAAGGCACCCAACCTTATTCATGTACTATAGATCATTTTGACTATTTACTCAAACCTGATCCACTTTTATGACTCCACATAAAGTTCAAGTATTCATGTAATAGTCATAGGTCTTTTAGATTTATTGGATTTCTATTAAGCAATACATATATTCTCTAACAACTTATTGAATTTTTAGAATAAGTTTTATTATTTACAAACCACGAGTTTTTAGACATAAAATCCAACACTATCGGTCTTTAGTGGAGTGCCTAACAATTAACGAATGGTGGATATCGTGATTAAAGAGTTTAGTCAGTTATTCACGTACCATTGGAGCTTCAAGCTACAGGTCATAAGGTCCCCTTAGTAGCTCAATAGATTCAAGATGAGAATCAGTTTTTGGGTTAGTTTGAAATGTTCAAATTAAGAATAAAGAATTTGATTATATATGATATAATTAAATTAATTAAATTATATATGATATAATTATGATGTATTTGATACATTATTATATGATTAAAGGAGTTAATACAAATATGATTTATATTAAATGCCATAAAATAGAAAAAGAACTATGTTTATATGTTGGATATGATGCAATATTAAAACTATAGGTTATAAATATAACATGATAAGTTAGTTATTGTATTTATTTATAATTTATTAATTATATGATAATTGATATTTCTTTTTCTAAATAACCAATTTTAGTGGGTGGTTATACACGGTTTTATGGCTAACTGTGAGATAAAAAGAAATTTGATTTCAAAATTCTTGTGACAGACGATAACAAGTTATCAGATAACTAATCAAGTGACTACAAGATTATCTATTGAGTTTACTATACGACAATATTCTTTACTAAACAATCGAGTGTCGAGTCTATACGACATGGAAAAAGTTTTAGAATAAATTGTTATAAAGACACGTTAACCTCTTCAAGTATAACAAGTCTACTTTAATATATTGCCATCAAAATCTATTTCCGGCTTTAAATATCCTTCGTCTAAATTTTATTACCTTAACCGATACAATCAAAACTTAAGGTTGTTAATGTTAAAACTGTTGGGGTTGATGCCCTAAATCTCATAGGATCTGTTGAAATGCCTTGAATCGGTTTGTTGGCGCTTCGAAAAACCAAGTACGGGGGTCTCGCCCTGGTGGGGGTTCGGGGGAAATCCTATTCAGAAATTGTATTCAACATATTTATTTATTTGTAGTTATTTACGATTATGACCCTAGAGTTTAGAGTAGTGCGCTATATAAACTCTCTAACCCTAGAAGTGCTGTTTTGATGTAATTTTCTGAAAACATTCTCTCTAATATTACTATTCTCCCTCAGCCCATGGACGTAGCTAACACACTGTTAGTGAACCACGTATATCTATATGTCGATCTTCTCTATCTCTACGTTCCCTTTTTTGTGTTCTTTAATTGTTAATTTCGTAATAGGATCCTATAGTTTGTAAACATTGTATGAACAAACTCATTTTTTATTTAATAAAATATTTGATATTTTATTCATTGTCTATAAAATATGTGATATTTTAGTTGCATTAACCACAAACCAATAAACTAACATCTGAGGTTATCTTTGTAACTTAAACATGTATGTGAAGACATACGGATGGATCATGTTTAAGTGATAACCTAAAAAGTCTGTAGTAGATGGATAAGGCTGGGTACCTTATCCTGGTGATACTACAAGTATGATTCACTTTATAGGTGTTACAATTGTTGTAAAATGCTACAAATGATCTGATCCTGATCATTCATGTATTAGACATGCAAGCGTGGTTATTCTATGCAAAGGAGTTTGTATAAGATTGGACCACAAAATGTTTAGTCTCATTATATAACGCTGTTCATAATAGAGACTTACATTTCACCAGGATAACCATAGGTAACATGACCTGAATCATAAGTGAGTTGTGAACTCCTGCCTATGAAGGCGATTCTTTGATTTGTATGGGTGAGAGTGGCCAGATCGCCGACTCAATAAGCGTACCATTTTGGTGATTCATCTGATTGGGGAGTTGGGAACACAACTACACAAAATGGAATTCGCTCCTTTATCGAGGCAAGGATAAGTAGATAAATTATTCCCTTAAGAGCTGATTTCGAGTCTTGAACAATGTGGTGCCACACACTCTCCTTGCCTGAGGGTGGTTTAGTCATAGTAGAACTATGATCTATTGTTTATTAGAGGAATCAGTGGTACTTAAGGAATTAGATGTAACAAACAGGGGCAAAACGGTAATTTGGCCCAACTATACATACAAGCAATCTGTGAAGAGTCATCATATTGTTGATTAGTTATATCCAATGGACACAGAAATATATTTATATTGTGAAAAGTGCAATTATCGATCTTTAGTGGAATGTCCGATACTTAACGGATGATGAATTATGTAATTAAAGAGTTTAATTAATTATTCATGTACCGGTTGAGCTTCAAACTACAGGTCCATGAGGTCCCCTTAGTAGCTTAATAGAATTTAGTTGAGAATCAATTTTAAGATTAAATTGAATTGTTCAAATTAATAGAGGGATTTAATTATGTATGATATAATTAAATTGTTTCAATTATATATGATATAATAGTCATAATGTATTTGATACATTATAGTTTAATGAAAGGAAATAAATATTCGAATGAGATTCAAATATATTTTCTATGAATGAGATTCATAGTTGTTAAATTTAATATAAATATGATTTATATTAAATGCCATATGAAAGAGAAAAGAAATTATAATTTATATCCTATGTGATACAATATTAAAACTATAGGTTATAGGTTATATGTTATATTTGATATTACATATAATTTAATATATATATATATATAATATGATAATCTAGTTATCATATTTATTTATATTATATTATTATTATTTGAATAATAAGGAAGTGAGTTACAACTCCCTTTCCCATCTTTTCTCTCCACCGTAGTTTGTGGTGGTTATGTTTTATGGCAAGTAGAATAAAAGAAAAATTGTTTTTCTTCTTCTTCTACGTTATTGGTGTTAAACGATTGAGAGTTGTTACAAAAGTATTCTGTATCTTTAAATTATGCGTGAAAAGTTCTCAATCTTCTTCCTCTACAATAAAGTTTCCCTCTTAACCAAATTAGTCAAAGCCCACCACTCCTGGATTCTCACCTTGAGAATACCAAGGTTTCATTATGGTATTATCCAATTTTGGTTCGAGATCTATCTTGAAGAAGGTCTTTGAGTTGTTTGTGACTGTTCGAGGGAAATTCGTGAAGAAAAGGTCTTCAAAGGTGAAGTTTTCTTGAAATCCTTTTCTTGCAAAGCATGATGTAATTATTTTAAATGCATATCTATTTGTATGTTTACTGTAAACTTTGTATTCAATAATTAATAGAATTTGATCGATCCACTTCCACTCAAGGTTCTTTTCATACAAGTTCCTTCAATTGGCATTAGAGCCAGGTTATAGGTTCCTGATTCCAAATTCCATTCTTGTATCAAATTGTTTTACAATAATGGTGGGTTTTATTATCAGCATTCTATTTATGTGATGAATGATTGTGGATGGCTTTGTTGATGGATGTTTTTAGGATAGAACTCTCAGTTTAAGGCTTTTTGTAATTTACAAATTTTGGTTTGTAAGGGCCCCTACGTTTTTGGGCATTATTCTTGCAATTGAATCTGTAAATTTATTTGTTTGAGTTGCTTGTGATGTTCTGGAGGCTTCAAAGAAAGGTTGCAGATTGTTGTTTCGATGGAAAGATGAAATAGAGGTTTCAGATCGTGTAGCTATAGCTAAACGATCGAGTAGCTTTTGTTATGTGATTATGTAGAGTTTGCTACACGATCGTGTAGCATTTGCTAAACGATCGCATAGCTAATGCTACGCGATCGTGTAGAGTTTGCTACATGGTCGTGTGGCATTCACTACAAGATTAATAGGCGTTTACTGAAAAATCACGCGGTATTTTGATACTCGATGCGTAGTCATTAGCTACGCGATCACATAGTCTTTCATACTCGACGCATGATGCGTTTGCTACACGATCAGTTGCAAGAGGTTCTTTGAAGGGCGGTTTAGTTCGAGCAGTTCAAGATCCGGTTCACTTGTTCTGAACCGGTTGACTAAAATTTTGTAATAGTTAGACTTTTATTTTTCTTTTGAGAGGTTCTATCCCGGTCCATTAACTTTTAAATTAAATATACATGTGATGTATGTTTTATATCATATGTCATGATGTATGTCATATAGTTTTAAAACCCACCATAGGTTATGTATTTATTTTCATGCAGCATTTTATATTATAAGTGTCATAATATATGAAAATGCATGATTGAAATTACACAGAGCATGCTCATGCATCATATAGTATATGTATGCATGAATTATATCATATCCATGCATCATTTTTATTATAAGTGTTATAATATATGGTTGAATGGTTGTATGGAATGTATGCTATAGCATGATTCATTACTTAGTTATATAAATGTTATATATTAGTAATGAATGAATATTGCATGAAGCATAACATTACCTTAGGTTAATTTATAAATGTTATAATTAACTAAAATATGTCAAGCATGCAATGGTTGGTTTTAATTGTTTCATTTATTTATAATTGTTATAACTAAATGAAATTAGAATTAAAATCAATAATAAAGATGTGCATGCAAACCTTACGCTATTATCTTTTTTTTTTAAAATGTTTTAAAATATGATTGAGATAGACCTAAGATCACATTTCTAATGAGATTATGAATCTAAATTTAATTTTTTAAATCGGTTTAATAGGACTAAATTGATTTCTAATAAATGATTAAATATGTAACAAATGTATCTATAAGAGACCTTTTGTCTAAGGTGGGTTTTGGCTAGGCTGGTTACTTAAGTCGATGAAAACATTGCACCCCTACTCGGTAACCTACCTGGAAAGTTGAATTAGATAGATTTGTTACATGCATGCAAGTTTGATCAATGTCTATTAAAAAGCTTAATGAGACTTCGATCAAAATTGTTTAATCATAAAAAACAAGAGTTGTTTTTTAGCAAATTAAATAAACACATAGATAAGATAAGTAGCCACGTTCTCAACATGATGATCCACTTCAAGAAGGGGCATCTGTTTGAGAACACGTTCTCAACATGATGATCCACTTCAACATGGCAGAGCTGAATGGGTTAAGTATGAGGCCAGCCAAGTTAGCATAATACTGGAATCTTTACTTGAAAGTTTCCTACACTTCTGTAGCAATGCTGTTTTGAACAGGATTTACTACAACTTGATTACCCTACTCAACGAGCTACAGACCTTCTAATCCTTGTTGAAAAGCAAGGAGAAGAAGGGTGAAGCAAATGTTGTTTCATCTTTTAAAAAATTCCACAAAGGTTCGACCTCTAGAACTAAGTCTGTACTTTTTTCCTCCGACACTAAAAAGTGGAAGAAGAAGAAGGGTAGAAAGGGGAAGGCTGCTGCTAACCCAGGAGTTGCTTCACCAAGGGGTAGACTACCCGTCAGGGTCGACAAAGAAAAATGTTTCCATTGCAACCAAGATGGGCATTGGAAGAGGAACTGCCTCAGATATTTAGCAGAAAAGAAGAAGATCAAACAAGGTAAATATGATTTGCTTGTCTTGGAAACTTGTTTTGTGGAGAATGATGATTCTACCTGAATTATTGACTATAGGGTCACTAACCATGTTTGTTCTTCCTTTTAGGAAATTAGTTCCGGACTACGACTAGATGCTAGTGAGATGATGATACGAGTTGGAATCGGGCACATCGTCTCAGCTGTGGCAGTGAGAGGTATCTGGTTGACTTTACAAAAAAAATTTCTTGTTTTGAAAGATGTATTTGTAGTTCCTGATTTAAAAAGGAACTTAGTTTCTATAAAATGCTTGTTAAAATAGTGTTATAATATCAATTTTTCTTTTAATAAAGCCTTTATTACAAAGAATGGTGTTGATATTTGATCTGCAAAACTGGAAAATAATTTGTATGTGCTAAGGCCGTTAGCAAAAAATGCCCTCCATAACACAGAGATACTTAAAACTGATGTAACTCAACATAAAAGACTTAGAATTTCTCCTAAGGAAAATGTCCAACTTTGGCACCTAAGACTAGCACACCTCAATCTCAATAGAATTGAGAGGTTGTTGAAGAATGAATTTCTAAGCGAGTTAGAAGAAAATTCTTTATTGGTATGTGAGTCATGCCTTGAAGGTAAGATGACTAAGAGACCTTTTATTGGAAAAGGTTATAGGGCCAAAGAACCTCTAGAGCTAGTACATTTAGACCTTTGTGGTCCGATGAATGTAAAAGCTAGGGGAGGTTATGAATATTTCATCACTTTTATTGATGATTATTCTAGATATGGGTACGTTTATTTAATGCAACATAAGTCTGAATCTTTTGAAAAGTTGAAAGAATTGAAGGCTGAAGTTGAAAATGCATTAAATAGAACGATAAAAACATTTCGATCTGATCGAGATGAAGAGTTTATGGATTTTGAAGGAACTCTAAATCTAGGGAACCATTGAGCGGAAGCAGATCGTTCCAGATCCCATTGTGAAAGAATAAGAACATTTACAATCAAACAAAATAGTTATGCATCAAGGATAAAATTACAACATGCTTCTTAATTTAAAAACAAAAGGATCGAGTAAACATATCTTTGAAGAACCCTTTCTTCTAGTATTTCCTCGATCAAATTCAAACGCCATGATCAGCACAAATGTAACGAGCAAATTCAGCAAACAACAGAAACTGGTAGATCCTCGATCACAATCGAGTAAAATTCAATCCTCGACCCTTGAACGGAAACTAGATACCACCACTCGGTTACCTTGGTATTCTCGGTGTGAGAATCCAGGAGTTGTGGGCTCTATATGGATTTGGGAAAAGGAACTAGACGATTGAGTAAGCAATCGAGTAGGTGACAGAAGGAAGAACTCTTTTGTATAGACTGAATACTCGATCGTTTAGTAGCGAGTAACAATCGTATAGAAAACACGATTGATCGTTTCTCTCTAGAAGCTATCTTATATCTTGCTTCGTGTATCGTGGAATGAATAATGAAAACTCCTTTTCTTCTTTATCCATTCAATTTCCATAAACTGACTAAAACCATGCTCTAAGGTGGTTATTGGAGAAAACCGAAATCAATTATCTTATAATTAATTTATTATAAAGAAATATAATAACTAATTTATCATATTATATTTATNTAATTAATTTATTATAAAGAAATATAATAACTAATTTATCATATTATATTTATAACCTATAGTTTTAATATCACATCATATGCAACATATAAACCATAGTTCTTTTTTCTCATTTATGGAATTTAATATAAATCATATTTATATTAATTCCTCCAATCAAATAATGTATCAAATACTTTAAATTAATTATATTACATATAATTGAATCAATTTAATTATATCATATATAATCAAATTCCCTCTTGTTAATTTGAACACTTTAAACTAACCCAAAAACTGATTGTCAACCTGAATCCATTGAGCTACCAAGGGGACCTTATGGACTGTAGCTTAAAGATCCAATGGTACGTGAATAACTGACTAAACTCTTTAATCACGATATCCTCCATCCATTAACTGCTGGGCACTTCACTAAAGACCGACAGCTGTACTGTTCACACTACAGATATATTTTTGTGTCCATGTGATATAACCAACCAACAGTACGATAAACCTTCACAAATCGCTCGTAAGTACAGCTAGGCCAATTTACCATTTTGCCTCTGTAGTTACATCTAACTCCTTAAGTACCACTGATTCCTCTAATGAACAATAAATCATAGTCCCACTATGACTAAACCCTTCTTGGGCCAAGAGAAGGTGTGACTCCACATTGTTCAAGCCTCAGAATCAACCCTTAAGGGAGCAATTTATCTACTTAACCGTGCTTCGGAGAATGAGTGAATTCCGTCTTGCGTAGTTGAGTTCCCAGCTCCCCAATCAGAAGAATCCCCAAAGTGGTAGGTTTGAGTCGGCGATTTGGCCGCTCGCACCCATGAAAATCAAAGGACTCCCTCATAAGCAGGAGTTCACAACTCACTTAGGATTAAGGTCATGTTACCTATGGTCATCCTAGTGAAATGAAAGTCTCTGTCATGAACAACGTTATATAACGAGACTAAATATTTCGTGGTTCGATCTTATACGAACTCATTTGTATAGAGCATCCCCGCTCGCATGTCTAATACAGGAATTGTCAGAATTAGACCATTTGTAGTACTTTACAACATTTGTAACACCTACAAAGCGGGCCACACTCATAGTGTCACTAGGACAAGGTTTCCCTCTTTTATCCATATACTACAGACAGAACTCGTCTTAGACAAAAGGTCCCTTATAGATAGATTTTCTACATATTTAATCTTTTATTAGTCAATTTAATCCTATTAAACTGATTAAAAGATTAAACCTTAGGTTACTAATCTCATTAGAACCTTGATATTAGGTCTATATCCACCAAGTTTTAAACCTCTTATAAAACCATGATTCAAGCCTAAGTTCGCATGCATGTCTTTTTTATTGATTTTAGTTCTAATTTCCCTTATAACAGTTATAAAAGAAACAACCGAAACCCATACACATTGCCATGCACAACTTGGTATTTATAACTTTTATAAATTAAATCTATGTGTCATGCTTCATGCAATGTCCATTCATTACTATATATAACTTTATATACTTGTAATGGACTAAGCAAACATGCTTCCATATACCCTTATACTATAACACTTATACTATAAAAATGACGCATGTCTATGCTTAATGCATGCATAAATATAACTCTTATATTATCTGATGCATGAGCATGCTCTTATATAATTTTAAATCATGCACACTACTATATCATAACACTTACAATATAAAGATGATGCATGACCAATGCATAACCTAAGGTGGGATTTCAACTATATGGCATACCATATGACATATAATCAAACATACATCCTATGTACATTCACCAAAGACTAATGGACCGGGATGATTAGTCTCAAAACCAAAAATAAAATTCTATCTATTACATAGATCCATCGAGAAAACCGGTTCACAGGCAAATCGGGTCATGAACTACTCGGGCAAAGCCTCTCTGATTGTTTAGTAAACTGGCCGAGTATCCACGATCGTTTAGCTACAATCGAGTACCATTTACAGTGCGATGAAACATGAGGCACTCTATCATTTAACGCACTAACATTAAACGCGCAAGTCTAAACGATCGTTTAGATGACGACATTGTTGTGAAGCACGATCGTCTATACGATCATAGAGCTAGCGCTTAAGTAACATTTACTCCGCGATCGTGTAGTCAGTAACTAAACGATGAAGCTTGCTGAGCTACATGATCGTTTAGTGTGTGCACGTTCACCTTGTTGTCGAGTATCATATACTCAACGATCGCTTACCCCATCATTTACATGATTTGACGAACACTTGGTATTCTTCTTCCTCGAAGTACAATGTAACTTCTAGCCTTGAAGCTTCATCATGAGCGACTCACATTGACTCAAACTCTTTGAATTACAGACTTGATAGCAAGTTAATATGCCCAAAAACACAGAGACCTTTACAATTAACTTTGAAAATGTAAAATAATTCAATAACCAGAGACAATCATCCCAGAAACTCCATTAATCCACATCCACAAACATATTTAACACTAAAACAGAATGTAGACATGCTTTACCCACCAAAAATGTAAATGCTATTCTATACATCGATGGATTTGGAATATCAAAACCTAGCTCTGATATCAATTGAAGGATATCTTATCAAAGAGTACCTATGAGCGGAAGCAAGATCGTTCCAAATTCATTGTGACAAAATTACAACATTCACAAACATACAGACGTTATGCATCTACTAACAAATTACAACATGCTTTCGAAAAATAAATACAAAGTAAAGAAAGACTTACCTTTGAAGAACCTTTCTTTTGTCTTTCCCTCGCTCTTATCAAGAACAGCACCTTTCACTGTCGCTGCAACGCCAAGCCAATTGTCTACCTAAATCTTCAAGCCAAACGTACTGTCTTCTATACGAACAAGCAGCAACCAGGATACCACCACTTAGTGACCTTGGTATTCTCGGAGTGAGAATCAAGGAGGTGTAGGCTCTGTTGGATTTGGTAGAGGGAAGGAGGAAAGAACAATTGTATTCACCGAACAATCAAGTGGGAGAAGTTTTGTGTCTAACATATAGACTTGTGCTTGATCGTTTAGAAAAAGGTATAAGATCATTTAGTAAATCAGGTTGATCATTTAGACGATCGTTTAGTAAATCTCGCTCAAGCACGCAATCGTTTAGTAAAAGCTAAATGGTTGTTTAATAAAATCTATGTGATTGTTTAGAAAAACAACACGATCGTTTAGACAGACGCGCGTGTACATGATTGTTTAGGAAAACCCTTTGAGTTGTCGTGTAGGCTCTCGTGAGTTAAATGATAGGCAGTGTACAACTTATGAAGCGATTATCCGATTTCTTAGTAAAATGAAAACTATTTTCATTTTATCCTTTAGTTATCAAAATTGAAAACAACCTCCCACTTTTATGCACGGTTATGGAGAAAACCACCAACAATTTCTCATAATTGTTTTGAATTATAAATAATTGAAGCTGCATAGATTATTTGAATTATGCCTACTATGATCAACCAGGGTGAAAAGATAGAATGGGCGTGGGGTAATAATTCCATATTGATCCGAACTAGCTTCATGTTTAGTAGAAAGCTGGGAAAAAGATATAATAATTAATTTATCATATTATATTTATAACCTATAGTTTTAATATCACATCATATGCAATATTTAAACCATAGTCATTTTCTCCTTTACTAGATATAAATCATATTTATATCCTTTTCCTCTAATTGATGTATCTCATACATCATATATAACTAAACCAATTTAATCATTTCATATATAATCAAACCCCCTCTTGTCAATTTGAATACTTCAAACTAACCCAAAAACTGATTCTCAACTTTAATCCATTGAGCTACCAAAGGGACCTTATGGACCTGTAACTTGAAGCTCCAATTGTACGTGAATAGCTGACTATACTTTGTAGCCACGAGATCCACCATCTATTAACTGTCGGACACTCCACTAAAGACCGATAACTACAGTCTTCTCACTACAGATATATTTTTGTGTCTGGCGGATATAACTAGCAAACAATACGATAATCCTTCACAGATGCTCGTAAGTATAGCTGGATCAGTTTACCATTTTGCCCCTGTAGTTACATCTAACTCCTTAAGTACCACTGATCCCTCTAATGAACAATATCTCATAGTCCTACTATGAGTGGACACCTCTCGGGCCATGAGAAGGTGTGCGGCATCACATCATTCATGCCCGAAAATCAACCTTTAAGGGAGCAATCTATCTACTTACCCCTACTTCGGGGAAGGAGTGAATTCCATATTGTGTAGCTCAATTCCCAGCTCCCCAATCAGACGAATCCCTAAAGTGGTAGGTTTGAGTCGCCAATCTGGCGACTTGCACCCATGCAAATCAAAGGACCACCCTCAAAGGCAGGAGTTCCCAACTCACTTAGGATTAAGATTATGTTACCTATGGTAATCTTAGTAAAGTGAAGTCTTTGTCATGAACGATGTTATATAATGAGATTATACACTTTGTGGTCCGGTCTTATACAAACTCCCTTGTATAGGAAGCCCCCGCTCGCATGTCTCCATGTGAATGATTAGGATCAGACCATCTGTAGCACGTCATAACACTTGTAACAATCTACAAAGCAGGCCGCATCCGTAGTGTCACCAGGATAAAGTTTCCCTCCCATATCCATATATCACAGACCATATACCATAGACCACTAACCCTTCTTAAGTTACAACGACAACCAGGGATCTTAGTTTATTGGTTTATGGTAAAGCAATTAAAACTCCCATGTTTCATAGACAATAGTGAAGAAAATATCATATATTATTACATAACATGCATTTGTTCAATACATGTATTTACAAACAACAGGACCCAACGAGTGTTTAGGGCATCATCCCCAACATGATCACTCTTCGATGGCTTTTATCGTAAATCATTAAAGCATCATTATAAAATTAGGGTACATTAAAATTTTACTTATCTTGATTGTATTTAAAGGGTTATGCATGTATTTAATACACATAATTTGTTTCGTGTCAGTAAACATCATATATGACTAGCACTACAATTAACGTCCGAAGTGCTGACAAATTAACTAGAGATAACTATACAATATGGAAAAATACGATAAACACTATACTTATCATTGACGACCTATGATTTGTCTTACTAGAGGACTGTCCTCAAGTCCCCACTCCTAATGCACCTCAAAATATTCGAAATGCATATGAGAGGTGGGTGAAGGTAAATGAGAAGGCCAGAGCATATATTCTTGAAGAACCAATAAATCTTCACATAATTCACTCCAAGGTCAGGATCAATGCTACTATAAAATCCCAAGAATTGTTTCACCAATGTGAACACCACCAATCAGAGTCCTCGTTATTCTCAAAACACAAGAAAAAGAAGTGTGGGCTTCAAGAGAATTTTGGTATAGGGATTTTTCTTTGGATTTTTGTGAGAATGAAAGAGAGTACAAGTGCAGGGAGATCTCTGCTTTTTTCTCCCGTGTTTTACGCAAAGAAGGAATAAGAGGGGAAAGATGAGGGAGTTATGTTTCCTCCTTTCCCCACGTTTCTTGGAGAAACTCCCTTAATGGGAGGTTATTCATTAAATTAATAATATTATATTAATATAATATTTATAATATGGTTAACTAACCATTAGTAACCATATTATATGCATTTATAATTATGTTATAGTGTAGCCTTCTCTTTTAACCTATAGTTTTAATATGAAGCAAATTCATATTAAATTTTAGTCTATAGTATAAAACCTATAAAAAATATTTGAATCTCATTCAAATATTTTTCTCTCACATGTGAATAGTTTTAATTATAAATCATATTTATAGTTAACTATATATTTGTTGGGGTTTATGCTCTAAAGTCTCGTGTCCTATAGTATGTAAACAACGCTTGTGATGTATAATATATATGATATTTACTTCACTTCTTGACTTTGCACATTTAGATGTTTTTTATTTTACCACAAACTAATAAACCTAATATTTGTGGTTGTCTTTATGTAAGTTAAGCATGTATGTAGTGACATGCAAGTGGATCATGTCTTAAATGACAATCAAAATGGTCTGTAGTATATGGATATAGGAAGGAAACCATATCGTGGTAACACTACAGACGCGACCCACTTTGTGGAATTGTTACAAGTGTTGTGACTTGTCACAGATGGTCTGATCTTGATCACTTGTGTAGAGGACATACGAGTGGGAGCGTCCTATACAAAGAGTTTGTATAAGATCTGACCTCGAAGTGTTAACGTCTCGTCATATAACTCCGTTCATGACTGAGACTTCACTTCACTAGGATGACCATAAGTAACATGACCTCAATTCTGAGTGAGTTGGGAACTCCTGCCATTGAGGGCGATCCTTTGATTTGCATGGGTGCGAGTGAACAGAGCGCCGACTAAAACCTACCACTTTGGGGATTCGTTTGGTTTAGGAGCTGGGAACTTAGCTTCACAAGATGGAGTTCACTCCTTCCCCGAAGTAGGGGTAAGTAGATAGATTGCTCTCTTAAGGGCTGATCCCAGGGCTTGAGCGATGTGACCCCACACACCTTCTCATGGCTCGAGAGGTGTTCACACATAGTAGGACTATGTTGTATTGTTCATTAGAGGGATCAGTGGTACTTAAGGAGTAAGATGTAACTACATGGGCAAAACGGTAAATTGGCTTGCTCTAGTTACGAGCATTTGTGAAGGGTCATCGTATTAATTATTGGTTATATCCAATGGATATATAAATATATCTATGGTAAGAAGAGTTCAACTGTCGGTCTTTAGTAGAATACCTGGTAGTTAACAGATGGTGGATATCGTGGCTAAAGAGTTTGGTCAACTATTCACGTACCGTTGGAGCTTTGAGCCATAGGTCCATAAGGTCCCCTTGGTAGTTTAGATACAAGTTGAAAGTCAGTTTTTGGGCCAGTTTGAAATGTTCAATTAGACAAGAGGGAGTCCAAATTACATTAATTTGGAAGAAATTGTACATAAATATGATTTATATCTAGTGGAGGAAGAATACTATGGTTAATATATGATATTAATTCATAAGTTATGAATATGATGTGATCATATTCATTGTCTATTAATTGGACGGTTAAAGGGGTAATAGGACGCCATCTCTTCTATTTTATAACGGAGGAGTAAGTTGAAAAATCACTTTGAGACGCTTAAATAGCTCACGGTGTGTTAAGCATGGGAGGCACGGACAATGTGTTGAAGAGTGTCATCGCTTAAAAAACCTAGGCCTATACGATAGTGCTTGAACGATCGCTTACCTATATGATAGTGCTAAGCGATCACTTAACGATTACACTCGCGTGCTCTGCGCCGGACATTTACTAAATGATTGTTTACCTTTTCCTAAGTGACCGTTTAGCACCCAATATTTATTAAACGATCGTATAGACGATCGCTTAGTTTTTCCTACACGATTGTTTAGACGATTGCTTACCTTTTCCTACACGATTGTATATTTCACCTAAACGATCAAGCATTTTGTTTATACGATAGACGAGTCTATCTCCCACTTGCTTGATTGTTGTATGTGATCTTCTTTCCTCCTTCCCTCTACCAAATCCGAACAAAGCCCACCCTTTGGATTCTCACTCCAAGAATACTGAGGGCTCTGAGTGGTGGTGTTGTGAACCTTGAATCCTAATTTCTCTACTTGAGTATGTTCCCTACTGAGATCAGTGTGGTGAGTAGGTTGATGTGGAAACTAGTGTTTAAAGGTGGAGAAAAGGGTGGAAATTTAGAAGAAAAGAGGAAATTTGGAAGCTCGAGTTTTGGGGAAAAACTAGGAAAATTTGGCTAAGTACAAAGTTTTGTGTGGGATGCATTGGAAGGGACCAATGTTGCTGAAGGAAGTGAAGTGATGCGTTGGAAAGGATCGATGCAGCTGAAGGAAGTGAAGTGATGCATTGGAAGGTTGCCCATGCATCGAGCGGCCATGCCAAATGCCCCTGCCCATGCGTCGAACGACCATGCCTATGCATCGAACGCCCTGCCGAGCGGCCATGCATTAAGCACCCAGCCATGCATCGAGCATTAATGCGTTGAGTGACCTGCCAAGTACCCATGCGGCTGAGCAAACCCATGCATCGGTGGCCAGCGGCTATGCCACACGCCTATGCGTCGGTGACCAGCATCTATGCCAAGCGCCATGCGGCCATGCCCTACGAACCTTGCGATGATACCTAGTGAGCCATGCGTCGACAAACGGCCATCCTATGCATTGGTGATGGCTGGCTCTTGCGATGGCTAAGTTGGGTTATGATGGTAGTGAGTTGGCTTGCTATGCGTTGAGTATGGACTATGCGTTAAACATCCAAGGATTTGTGGACGCATACTAAGGATGAGCTCACATGGAGGACATTATCAAACATGTGTCTTCTTGGGAGGAAACCTTAGGCCTTAAGCAATTGAGATGGTTGCCTAAGAGGACATGAAAATTGAGCCCCCTTGCATTGGCTAGGTAGGAGGAGGACACTTAGATTGCGTTGATCAAAAAGTTGTGTTGTTAGTGTGAAAAGGGAACACTTGGACATACAACCAAGTAGGAGGTGTCGAACTTGGAGAATGTTTGGACGCCTATAAATAGGGCCAAAGACTTCTTTTTCAGATCACAATTCAAAAATACATTAAAAAGAGTGGGAAAGCTAAGTAAACATTGCGTTGAGAGCAAAATCCATGCGTTGATCATAGAGCTTCAAAGCGGACGCAGTGGACAGTGAAGTCTAAAGAACAACATCAACTTGAGACGAGGAGTTCTCCTAATATACTCGTGCGTTTGGAGTGATTAAAAAGCCACCTAAAGTCTCTGAAAGTATAGTTTTTTGGATAAGGCCGCCGAAGAAGAAGCTCAAAGGGATCGGGCTGGCAACGGAGAAGAATTCAAAAGGGTCAAGCTGTCAGGTAAGCTTGAGCTAGTCTTGAAAATTTTGTGATTGTGGCCAAACCACGAGAATTTCGGAGCTAAAATTTTAGGGTAAGCTTTCTGAGACATTTTAGAATATGTTTGTAGAAGAAAGGATCTCGAAATAAGGCTTATAACTATGAGTAATCTGAGTGTTACATTGAATCTAGATTTTAGGGGTGTAAAAGGGAGCCCGAGATAAACAAGGAACTTCTAGAGTGAAAAGTTCCTAAGCAATCGAGGTGAGTGACTAAACCATTTGACTAAATATTTACAATGTTTTAAAGAAAGCATGTTTTAAGGAAGATTATTCTCATGCCAGCTAGTTTTACAAAGTGATTTCCAAGCAAACCATGAGTTATGTTTTAAACGCATGCATGTGTGGAAAGTTTGTTGAATAACTATTTATATGTGTTAAATATACCCAACATGCATTGGTATCTTTAAAGCCATGTTTTTATATGTGTTATACTTTACATGCTTTAAAGAGAAAGTCATCTATGACTAGTTTTACTTAAAACATGATACCAAAGGATGTTTGAGAAGGTATCCGCCCAACTAGGTACTGAAGGATATTTGAGAAGGTATCTAACCAACTTGGTACTTAAGGACGTTTGAGAAGGTACCAAACCAACTTGATACCGAAGGACATTTGAGAAGGTATCCTAGCAGCTCGATACTGAAGGAAATTTGAGAAGGTATTTGAGCAGAAGTACCTATTGTATGACGGTACTTAGTATGACCACGTGCACGTAGGTAGTTAAAGTCAAAGATTGAGCAAAAGGGTTCTCTCTTGACTAGCAGTTGGTGTTGGGATTATTTTTTAGCCACAACAGGGTTATTCTCAACTGAGAAACAGTTTTACTATTTTATGATTTAAACAACTTTATATGTTTTATGCTTGGAAAATGTTTATATTGCAGTACCAGGTACTGTAAAAGTTTATATTTCAGTTTAAACTCTTTATTGAGACTTTTGTATGAGAATCAGTTATCTTTCTTAAGTCACTCACTGAGCTAGCAAGCTCACCCCATTTTCAAATGTTTTCCTTTCCCCCAGGTAGCGGTCAGATCCTTAAGAGATAGCTCTGCATCGCTCTGCCACTAAAGGATAAAGATATTGTAACTCGTCTGTTAGGTGGTTACTATAAATAGTGTACACATGTTATAGTTGGTCATATAGGGACTAGGGTTTTGGGCTTTGGGACTTGTGAATCTAGTGTTGTAATGACTCTAAACATTTTATGTTTCTGAATTAATAAATTTTTGGTTTCGCTGTATATGAGTTATATATTGGTATCAGAGTCATTCTGCAAGAGTTATTAGGCAGTAAGTGTCAACCAAAGGGTTGATAACTGCTGCAGTCACACCCTTTCCTAGGCTCAGAGGGTGGTTTGGGGCTGGTGTGACAGATGTCATCCCCGTTTTCTTTTGTTTGTGTGGAGACTGTTCGAGGTAGAGATTGGGTTTTGCTGAGCAACAGCATACCGTCTCAGCAAAAGCGAGATTTGCTGTGAAGAATAAGTCTTCAACTGGTATGATCTTTCGATCTCTTATTTATTGTTCTTTTGAGCATGTCTATAATTTAGCATTATGAATGTATATGTGGAAATTCTGTCATAATGAATTGGAAAGATCCACTTTCGCTCGTAAGTACTCTTGAGTATGAGTTCCTTCAATATTATAATATATCAACATACATTATACATCATATTAATCATATAAATATAATTAATTACTTAAATTCCCATAAACAACTTGAACAATTCAAACATAAAAAAATGATAGTTCCTTGTTTCTATCCTTAGTGAGCTAACACGAGGACTTATTGAACCTATAGATTAGAAGCTCCAATGATATGAGATTTACTAACTAAATTCTTTAATTGGATTAATCAACATTCATTAACTGCTAGTCACTCCACTAAAGATCGACAGCTGCACTCTTTGTACTGTAGATATATTTCTGAGTTCATTGTATAAAACCAATCAATAGACGTTGACCCTTCACAAATTGCTTGTAACTATAGCTGGGTCAAAAATACCATTTTACCCCTGTAGTTACATCTAACTCCTTAATGCCACTGATTTCTCTAATGAATAAACAATTTATAGTCCAACTATAAACTAACCCCTTTCGAGCCAATGAGAGGGTGAGACTTCATTGTTCAAGATCTAAAATCAACTATTAAGGGAGCAATTTATCTACTTTTTCTTTCTACAGGAAGGAGTGAATTCCATTTTGTATAGTTGTGTTCTCAGTTCCCTACTCGGACAAAACCTCAAAATGATAGGAATATTGAGTTGACGAAATTGGCCACTCTTACCCAGACAAATCAAAGATTTACCCTTATAGACAGGAGTTCACAACTCACTCAGTAGTAAGGTCAAGTTATCTATGGTCATCCTAGTTAAAAGTTAGTTTCTTCAAGTAATGGTGTTATACTGAGAAACTAATCATTTCGTGCTCCGATCTTATATAACTCTTTATATAAGGTACACCCACTCACATGTCTCTATATGAACCACATGGATCATATTGTCTGTAACACTTACAACTCATGTAACAATTAAAAAGTGGGCTCGTGTCTGCAGTGTCACTAGGATAAGGCACCCAACCTTAACCATATACTGCAAACCTTTTAGGTCACTACTTGAACATTATCCACTCATCAAACAACTTTGGATCTTAGTTTATTAGATTGGAGTTAATGCTATCTAAATGTCGAATAAAATACTTCTTATTTTATTAAAGAAATAATTTTTATTTATAAAAATTACAAACTACAATATGAACAAGATTTAGGACACTAAATCCAACAACTTCAATGTGGCGGATATGAACGAGGTCATCATTTATGAGGTCAGTCAAGTTAGATTTATTCTGGAAGCTCTCCTAGAGAGTTTGCTACAATTCTGTAGTAATGTTGTTTTGAAGGGCAAAAGGGTCGTAAAATAAAACTGTTTTCATTGCAACCAAAAGGGACACTGGAAACGAAACTGCCTAAATATTTGACGGAGAAAAAGAAGGCCAAGCAAGGTAAATATGATTTACTAATTTTAGAAACTTGTTTGGTGGAGAATAATGATTCGGCTTGGATAGTTGATTCAGGGCCATTAATCACGTTCATGGCAATAGCTTGGGATTGGCTACTATTTTTCGGTGTTCTTGTTAGCAACCAACCATCACGAACGACATGGACAACAAATACAGACTCGATTACTTAAAAATAAATGCCCAAAAACATACAGAACGTTACAATTGATCAAATCAACAAGCAAAATGAATCTATCTGCCAAAATTTGCAAACAACTATTCAAAAAACCATATAAAATATAACATTCATCATATGAATTTAGTACAGAAAAATACCCACCAAAAATCAAAATTGAGATCCTTAAACCAAAACAAAGACAAGACCATTGGCTTTGATACCAATTGAAGGGATTGAATCCAAAAGCAGAAGGGATTAAATGTACTATCTTTGAACTGAGATTGAGATAATCAAAATTATTTTTACTGAAACAAAAATAGGCCAAGCATGTTGATTTTTTAGTCCAGAAAAATAAAAGATGAAGAATGTTATCTTTAAAGAACCAATAAATCTCCACGTAATTCCCTCCAAAGTTACGATCAATGCTATTGTAAAATCCCAAGAATTGTTTCACCAATGTGAACATCACCAATCGAAGTCCTCGTTATTCGCAAGACACAAGAAAAAGAAGTATGGGCTTCAAGAGAATTTTGGCAGAGGGATTTTTCTTTGGATTTTTGTGAGAATGAGAGAGAGTACAAGTACAGGGAGATCTATGTTTTTTTCTCCTGTGTTTTACGCAGATAAGGAATAAGAAGGGAAAGATGAGGGAGTTAAGTTAACTCCCCTCGCCCCGTTTGCTGGAAAAACTCCCTTAATGGGAGGTTATTCACTAAATTAAAAATATTATATTAATATAAAAATAATATGAATATAATATTTATAATATGGTTAACTAACCATTAGTAATCATACTATATGCATTTATAATCATATTCTAATACAACCTCCTCTTTTAAGCTATAGTTTTAATATGAAACAAATTCATATTAAATTTTAGTCTATAGTATAAAATCTATTTAATATATTTGAATCCCATTCAAATATTTTTCTCTCACAAATGATATAGTTTTAATTATAAATCATATTTATAATTAACTATATATTATAATGTATCAACATGCATAATACATCATATTAGTTATATAAATATAATCAATTACTTAAATTCCCATAAATAATTTGAAAAATTGAAATAAAAAACAATAAAACCTTGTTTCTATCCTTCGTGAGCTAACAATGGGACACTTTGGACCTATAGATTAGAAGCTCCAGATATGAGATTTACCAACTACACTCTTTAATTGGATTAATCAACATTAATTAACTGCTAGTCATTCCACTAAAGACCGATAGATGCATTATTCACACTATAGATATACTTCTTTGTCCATTGATATAACCAATCAACAGTAAGTTGACCCTTCACAAATTGTTCGTAACTATAGTTGGGTAAAAATTACTTTTTTACCCTATATCTGTATCTAACTCCTTAAATGCTACTAATTTCTCTAAGGAACAAATACTTTATAGTCCAACTATAAACTAACCCCTATTGGGCTAATGAGAGGGTGAGACTTCATTGTTTAAGACCCAAAATTAGCTATCAATGGAACAACTTATCTAGATTCCCTTTCTACTGGAATGTGTGAATTCCATCCTGTGTAGTTGTGTTCTTAGCTCCCTACTCGGTCAAAACTCCAAAATGGTAGGCATATTGTCTCTACAAAATAGGTCACTCTCACTCATACAGATCAAAGTTTTGCCCTCATAGACCAGAGTTCACAACTCACTTAGTATTCAGGTCAAATTACCTATGGTCATCCTAGTGAAAATTTAGTTTCTTCAAGCAACGATGTTATACTGAGAAACTAATAATTTTGTGGTTCGATTGTAACGATCTAATTTCTTATGACTTATACTAGGTCGTTACTACATGAAAGCATAAATCTCAAAACGACTCTCTTAGAAATTTTAACTAAAATCAAAAGAATTTTATTAAATAAATAGTTTTTTTTTTTTAATAAAATCTAAATAACTGAAAACATTTGATTGGGATCCCCCTAAAATATAAGTTCAAAATAAATTTCATGAAGCTTTATAAATAAAAATTTCAAATGGAACTCAAAGTTTAAACATCAAGACTGGAATCTAAAACAATAAAATATGAAAACATGAGTGGAAGCATCTCTTTGGTCCCAAGGGCATGATCACAAATTCCTACTGTCATTTACTAGTATGTTTTTGCTCTTACCTGAAAACATAACATAAGAAAGGACGAGCAGAAGCATCGCTTTGGTCCCAAGGACACATTGAGGAATTCCTGCTGTAATTGGTCGGTATGTCCCTTCTTCAATAAATACAGCATTCTAGTGGAACATGCAAAAACCTCTACTTATCATGGATGGTTATCTAGTGATTAATTTGACCCGACCTATCGTTGGTGAGATGTAACCACAAACCCTTGGTGAAATCTCGAAGGAGATCATTAACCTCTGAAGATTCCGAAGGAAACACAAATCTCTGGTGAATTCCGAAAGAAACACAAACCCCTGGTGAATCCCGAAGGAATCACAAACCTCTGTTGAAATTCTGAAGGAGATCACCACCTCTGGTGGGTATCTAATTACAGGTAAGGGTAACTATCACTATCACTAACCTCTGGTGAATCTTGAAGGAAATACAAGCCTCTGGTGAGATCCCCAAGAAGATCACAAACCTCTAATGAAATTCCGAAGTAGATCATAAACCTCTAGTGGGTACATGACTGTGGGTAGGGGCAAGTATCACTAACATAAACGTCATGCACCGTAAAACAGTATCCCAGATATGAACCATAACATAAAGCTCATACATTCTTGTCAAATAAGATCTAGTTCATGCTCATATATTCTTGTAAAATTTATTATAAAATAAGATCATGCTCATACTTATTAGATACTTCAAACAAGATAGTCATATGTTCATATTTCCTTTCTAGTCAGGCATCATGATTCATACAGTCTTAGAACGATTAAAATTATCCTTAATTTTATTGCCCGACATGAAGGCAGTTCCAGTAGTAAGATTACTTAGAGTCCAAATAGCTAGCAATTTAACTTCACAAAACCTTGAATCCTGAATAAATCCAAAAACATAAACTGAAATTAAATCCAACGTTTAGGGAAAAATTCCAATCACAACATAAGTCGAATGTCTCCAAACAACTTACTCAACACGTGGTTTGATCCAAAACTGATTAGAAGCTTCAAAATCAACATGATTCAACAACTATATCACCGAAATCAACCTTAACTTTAATGGACAACAACTTTAGATCTTATAATCCAACCTCCAAAAATCAAAATTAAAATAAAAATTAAGGCAACATTTAGTAGGGATTAAAAAATTATTAACAAAGACCCCAAACCTAACAAAAAAGGACCTCAAACAATTTTAATCTTGTCAGAAAGCACCTTGAGAGTCTATAAAATCCAATTTCATCATCAAAATAATATGAGTAAGCCAAAACTTAAACCAAAATTTGATGGGTATTCAAGTCTTCCAAGAAAACCCATAAAACACCAAATAACTTACCCAAAATATCAATTTTGGGGACAATGGCACTAGCAGCGATGGTGACAACCATAGACGGGCAGTGAGCATTACTGTCGGACGACATAAATTATTTAGGCTAGTGACTGGTAATGAAGGTGTTACATGCGGAGGGTTTGCGAGATTGAAAGAGGAGGGAGTTCTAGTTTTATAAATTCTTTTCAGTAGCGATTACGGACAAATCAGAGCCCCAAACAATGATCCAACCATTCCAAACGAGACCCTGTATGTCTTGAACTGCCAGACCAAATTTCAACACAATTTAGAGGTTCATACTTCGAAAATCAAATATTTTATGGAAGCTGTTGCTAAAAAACCGAACTGCTGTCTTTCACTCCGATTTTCTTCCTCTTTTAGCTCTCATTGGATTTCAAATATCCCAAGTTTTTCATTTTCTTCAAATTTTAAAAAGATAAATCAAATACTTTATTATAATATCTCCAAAATCTCCAAAGATTTTGTCAAATTAATAAATCATTAGCTTTTCGAATTTCCTTAATTTAGGCTCCAAAACCAAAATTAAAGGGCATAAAATCCATCAATTTGATACAAATTAAATTCTTCCTAATATTTAAATGAATTTAAAACTATATAAATTTATTTATCTCCACAATTGTTTTAAGTTGGCTCCAAAATCCAAAAAACTAAAGAAAATTAAGACTCAAAAATTTAAGATAATTAATCCCAATTTATACGGAACTAGGGATGTTACATTCTTCCTATCTTTAGAACTTTCGCCTTCCTATCTTTAGAACTTTCGTCCTTGAAAGTTCAAATCTTGAAAAAGCTTTTGATACTTAGTTCTCACCTTATCCTTCTAAGTGAATAAGTATTTCAAACTTTAGTTGCCCATAAAGATCTATACCTTCCCTCCAATTAAATAACCTTTCCAAATTTCCAAAGCAAAGACAGTTCAAGTCAAACCCAAATGCTCGCAAACATCCAACTCTTAACTTAGAAAGTCAAACCAAACATAGTCTTTGATCTCAAAATATGAATTTACTTTATCTTCTCGATATAATAAAATCCTTTTTAAATACTATTATTTTCTTCACAGTTATCTTTGTCGAGGCCAAAAAATTTTAAGGTAGTTTTCATTTCCCAAGTGAAACATAATCTCTATACCAAGCAAGTCATGTGATTACCTATAATAATCTATAATTCAATTCCATGCAAGCAAAAGCAACTAGGATCTAAAGTACTCTAATTATATTAATTTTATGGATGAAGCATGCTTGTTCAAAACGTAAAAAACAAAGTTTTGTAGAACAAACCTTGATATAGCTCACAATTAAAGCAATCATCTGGTTGTTTTTTTGTTTTGTTTTGTTTTGTTTTTTTTTTTAATAACGAATACTTCATGGACTACTGCTACAATATTTTTCACTATTTTTCGGCCTTAGAACGGATTATGGGATTCAAAATGGTGATGAATTTTAAGGAAAAAAAATGGAGTTGGAGAGAATTTGGAGCTAAGTATTTGGAGAGGAAAATTACAGCTCCAAAAGCCAGTTCTTCAACCCAATCCTTAGAAATATTTCTTCTATTTAAAGAAAAAATTATGCACATCAAATTCACCTTAAAGTGACTACAAATTTGATCAACCAGAAGTGGGATTTGAGGTGTTTAAAAGAGGTAAAATGTGGGAAAAATCCACTAACTCCAAATTCATTTAATTTTGAATTTCCTAAATTCAATTTTAAATGAACTTTTCTTAATTTTAAATAAAATTAATTCATATAATTAATTTTAAATAAAATTAGTTTTAAAATTAATTTGAAATAAAACTAATTCTAATGATTAATTTCAAATAATTAATTAATCAATTTAATTAATCATATTAATTTAATATCAAATATTAAATTAATAATAATTTTTCACCAATCCTAGCCATGAATCTCTATTCATGTGTTTGATCTTTAAATCATATTTAAATATTTCCAACTCTCCATATTGTTTAATTCATAACTAAACATTAAGACGTTAAGTGTATCAAATATAACTAACACTTACTTTTTAAATAAATTTTGAACGTTTCAATTTTTCTCATCACATTGTTCTAAGGTTTAGTTTGATATGAGCTACAACAGTACAAGATTAACCGTCTAAACTCTTTAACCTAGTTAATTAACATTCGTTAACTACCGGGACACTCCACTATAGCCCAATAGCTGCACTCTCCTTACTATAGATATATTTATGCCCACTCGATATAACCATGATTAGTAAGTCGATCCTTCATAGGTTGTTTGTAATCATAGTTGGGTCAAAATTACGGTTATACCCCTGCAATTACATCTTGTTCCTCAAGTCCCACTAATCCTCTAATGAATAATTCATTTGTGGTCCAATCACTAAATGGAGTTCCTCTCGTTCCAATTAGAGGGTGGGGTCCTTTGTTCAAGACCCGCAGTCAGTACTTAAAAGAACAACCTATCTACTATCCCTAAAAATGGATAGAAGCGAATTTCATCTTGTAGAACTATGTCCCCAGTTATATACCCGATCTTATCCCTAAAATGGTAGGCTTATTGAGTCGGCGATCTCGAGCCACTCTAACCCATACAGATTAAACGTTAACTCCGAATAAATAGGATTTCATAGTTAGCCAGGATTAAGATTGAATTACCTAGGTCATCATATTGAAATAGTAAGCCTTAATAGTAAACAGTGTTATAAAGTAAAAGTGACTATTTCTGGGTCCGGTCTTATGGAAAATCATTGCATAGGATGCCCCCACTCGCATGTCTTCACATGAAAAATTCAGGATCATATCGTTTATATCAAATACAAAGGGGGCCGCATCCATAGTGTCCCTAGGATAAGGTACCCAATCTTATCCTTATACTATAGACCGTCTTGGCTATTGAACTTGATCCACTTTTATGTCTCGACATATAGTTCAAGTATTCATACTATAGCCAAGGGTCTTAGTTTATTGGATTTAGGTTTCTTCAAATGCAATACATATATTCAATAACATCTTTACTGTATAAACCTCAATAACAACTTTACTATAAAATGGAATTCGTTTATTGTTTACAAATCACGAGTTTTAGGACATAAAACCAAACAAACACTCACTTGGACTAAAATTCCAGTGGGGTCACTTGCATATAATGTTGAGTGTGAGAGAAAAAAACATAAATACAATAAACTAGAGCATCATATGCTTATGGCTTCTCCTATTTGTCCTAGATTTACATAACTCGTAGTTCTAGATTCAATAAATGACCTTCAAACACTTTAGCGGTGAAGACCTTAATAAATGGATCACTGATGTATTGCTTTGAGGCTATCTATTTGATGATTACGTCTCCTCTTTGCACAATCTCCCTGATGAGATGATATTTGAGCTTAATGTATTTCCTGCGCTTATGACTTCTGGGTTCTTTAGAATTTGCAACTGTGCCACTGTTATCACATGAGAAGGTGATAGGTAGATGCATATTTGGAACCACTACTAAATCTGTTAAGAACTTCTTAAAGTATACAACCTCCTTTTCTACTTCATGCAGCTACGTACTTAGCCCTCCATGGTGGAGTCAACAACAACCTTGCTTTATACTCCTCAAAACTACTGCTCCTCCATTTAGAGTGAACATTGATCCCGATGTAGATTTTCTTGAATCTTTATCGTTCTAAAAATCAGAGTTAGTATATCCTGTAAGATCAGATCCTTAGCACCATACATGAGCATATAGTCCCTCGTCCTCCTAAATACTTGAGGATATTTTTAACGGTAGTCCAACAATAATATCCTAGATTGGACTGATACTTGCTGACTATTCCCATTGCACAACAAATGTCAGGTCGTGTATATAACTTGACATACATCAGACTACCAACTACTGATGCATAGGGAATATGTCTCATATCCTCAACTTCTTGAGGTATCTTAGGACACTGTTCATTCGATAGATGAACTCTATGACTGTAAGGTAACAAACTCCTCTTGGAATTCTGCATCTTATATCTAGACAATATATTGTTTATATATGATGTTTGTGACCAGGCTAATGTTATGTTTTTATGATTTCAAATGATTTGAATTCCAAGAACATACTGGACCTCTCCCAAATATTTTATTTGAAATTTGGTTGCTAGCCATTGCTTAACATTGGTCAGGAATCCTACATCATTTCCAATGAGTAGGATATCATCTACATACAACACTGGAAAGTCTACAATGGTTTTGACAATTTTCTTGTCGATACAATGTTCGCCAATATTCTGTTCAAAGCCATAGGATTTGATCATAGTGTCAAATCTTATATTCTAGGATCTAAATTCTTTTTTAACCCATAAATGGATTGTTTAAGCTCGCAAACCTTTTTCTCTTGACCCTGTTCAATAAACCCTTCTACTTGAGCCATATAGATACTCTATTCAAGATTGCCATTTAGAAAGGCTATCTTGACATCCATTTGCGAAATTTATAATCATAAAATGTGGCAATGGACATGAGTATTCTAATCTATTTTAGCATTGCAACAGGGGAGAAGGTTTCTTCATAGTTCACCCTCTCTTTCGGGGTATAACCTTTTGCCACCAGTCAAGCTTTAAAGGTTTGTACCTTATCGGGTTTGTCTTATTTCCTTTTGTAGATCCATTTACAACCAACATGTTTTACCCTATCTAGCTTATCTACAAGTTCCCAGACGAAATTGAAGTACATAGACTCCATTTTGAGGTCCATGACTTTAATCCACTAGTCTCTGTCTACATCATTCATTGCTTGTTCATAGGTAAATGGATCCTCAATGCCATCATCGGGTATAACGACCTGAGTTTCTATTAAACCCATGTATTGGTCGTGTTGATAGACAACCCTCCAACTATATCGAGGCACTCTCAACTCTTGAGAAGGTTGTGACTGACCAGAATTACCAGCTCCATCAACAACTCTTGTTGAAAGACCAACCTGATTAACAACTCTTATTGGTTTATCTGTAGCTTCTTTGAAATTTTTATTCGATACTAATTTACCTCGAGGTTGATGATCTCTCATATGGTCTTCCTCTAAGAATGTAACATTTATCGACACAAATACTTTTTTTATCTTGAGGATCATGAAACAAACACCATTCGTCTCTTTGAGGTATACTACGAATAAGCATAATTTTGAACGACGTGCCAATTTCATTGGGCTTTTCACCAACACGTGTGTAGGGCATCACCAAATTCTGAAGTGATATAAACTACCTTTACACCTTCTCCACAACTCATATGGTGTTTTAGAAACACTTTTTTGAAGGAACCATGTTCAAAATATACACAACAGTGTCTACTGCATATCCCAAAAATGAATCAGGCAATTGAGCATAGTACAACACTGAATAAACCATGTCTAATAGGGTTTTATTTCTCCTTTCCAATACACCATTATGCTGAGGCATACCGGGTGCTGAGAGCTGAGACTAGATTCCATGTTCTATCAAATAGTGTTGAAATCTCAAGTCCACATACTCTTCACCTCGATTTGATCGATGTGTTTCAATTGTTTTACCTAACATGTTCTCAACCTCTACCTTATATTCCTTGAACTTTTCAAGGACTTTAGACTTATGATACATTAGGTAAACATAACCATACCTTGAACAATCATCAATAAAATTGATGAAATACTCATACCCTCATCGTTCTTTGACATTCATCAGACCATAAAGATTTGAATGCACGAGTTCTATGGGTTCTTTGGCTCTAAAATATTTTCCACTAAAAAATATTTTGGTCATCTTACCCTTAAGACAGGACTCACATGGAGGTAAAGAGTTGTCTTCTAACTGACTTAGGAGTCCACTCTTGACCAATCTCCCTATCCTATCGAGATTAATGTAGCCAAGTCTCAAGTGCCAAATATAGGTACTAGGAGAAACTTTTTGCGTTTTATTTTGAGTTTCAACTGTTTTAGACATCTCGGTATTTAAAATAACTTTTGTCTTGGTTGGTCTTAACACATATAAGTTGTTTTCAAGTTTTGTACAACAAATTTGAACACCCCTTGAACTAACAAACACTTCATTAACTTGAAAAGATACTTTGTACATTTGTTCTAACAAACAAGAGATAGATATTAATTTCCTTCTCATATTAGGAACTAAAAGTACATTTTCTAATAAAATGAATCTATTCCCAAAATAAAATTTTAAGTCTCCCATTGCTTTAGCTGAGTGAACCTCTATTGTTCCAACTTTGAGAGTTGCCTCGCCTTCTTTTAGCTACTGCCAGGAACTAGTTTTCTGAGAAGAAATTCAAACATGGTTAGTGACCCCTAAATCTAGTATGCATGTAGAGTTATCATTCTCAGCTAAACATGTTTTAACAACGAGTAAATCATATTCACCTTGTTTTGCTTTCTCAGCTTTTTTTCTCGGTAAGGTATTTTGGCAGTTACGTTTCCAGTGCCCATCTTCATTGTAGTGGAAACACTTTCCCATGTCCGCAACTTTTCCCTTTGTAGGTTGCAGGAGCCTTACCTTTCCCTTTTCCAGTTTTTTCATTTGAATACTCTTATTCTTTGATGTGGAAGGTTTAGACTTAGTTCCTGAGGATGATCCCTTTTGGAACTTCTTTGAGGTAACAACATTTGCTTCCTCTTCTTGTCCTTTAGTTATTATAAGAGATTGGTAAGTCTGAAGCTCGTTTAAAAGAGTAGTTAGATTATACTCAATCTTGTTCATCATCGCATTTGTATGGAACTTTAGGAAACTCTTCGGAAAAGACCCCATGATGAAACTAACGTGACTTTTCTCAACAGTGACAACATTGTTTACCTTCATTATATTGAAGTGGACCATCATATCCAGGACATGTTCTCTAACAGAGTTTCCTTTCTTCATGCATGAGTTGTAAATATATTTGAGAGCATTGTGCTTGACAGATGAGGATGGTTGTTCAAACATTGCTTACAACGAATCCATGATCTCCTAAGACTGATCATGCTCTCTTGTTTCTTAGTCAGAACATCATATATGCTCGCCAAGATATAGATTCGGGTGTTATCATTGGCCCTAATCCATCTAACATAAGATTCTAAAAAATTTTGGTTTGTTGACGAACCAAGATTCGGAGGACATTCCTCTATTAAAATGAACCTAAGATCATCAATTACTAGTATCGTGTTTAAATTTGATTTCCAACTTGTGTAGTTGTCTCCGTTTAATTTTTCAAAAGTGAATAGTTGAACTAATGAGCTAGACATGTTGAAAAAAATAAACAAGATCTATTAGTGAATTGCTATTAAATCAATCAAGTTTTAGCAAAAGTAATAATATACCCATATAATTTATCAATTTTTCAATGATACTTCCAAATAATTTATTAATTTTTCAATGATACTTCAATGAGTTAGAATAACCGCTACCGAGGGGCAGTCAATTACTCCTTCACTGAATCAAGACATTATTGACTAAATACTAATACCAAAATAATTCTTATTCCTATAGAATTTAGTTATCGTTTCTTTTGGTCAAGAATTTACTAACACTTAGTAATTCTTGTAAGTGGAACTCTCCATTTTCAGATCCCAGAGATTGGTCCCAACAAGCTACCAAATGAAAAGACAATGCTGAGAACGGACCTAAGAGACCCTATTCATTTATGGAGTTTTCATTATTCCGATCCCTATGTTACGACACTCCAAGTGGGTGGTCGCTCTAGGACGACACGCAGGTAGAACATGGGAATATCATAGTGGAACCTAGCAGAGGAGATTATAGGATGTGTTGATACACTTTCTTCTCTCAGTTACTATGAACAACTTCCTCTATGCACCTTGCTATTGACCCATGCAAATACTTTCCGAATGGAGGCTACGCCCTGGGCGATGCGAAGTCGAGCATGGATCTCACAGTTTGAAATCTTAGGGACCTGAGAGCTAAAAACCATTTTTCTTCCATTGAAGCATTCTAGATGGTTTTGGTACATTCTTACTTAGGCATATTCCCGCTAATTAAATATACCCTAGGTTCTATTTGAGTATAATTTTTATACTATATTTAACCTATGATGTCTAAGTGATAAACTCTTTAAAACCTCACATCGCTCGCACATGCTCATAAAATAGGGTTAACCTAACTCGAGTACCATCTCGATCCCTAGGTAGCATATGTTTCGTAAACCGTCAACTTAAGTATCTCCAGCCTTAAATAGGATCTTGCTAGATGAGTTATCTTGTAACCTTAGTTTTACAAGTATGGACCTATTTTAACTCTTAAAAAAGGTTGTATTTTTTAACCTTATGTGAGCATGCAATTTTATTTGTTATAGATTTTAAAGGACTAATTCATTTTGTTAGACTTATAACTTAGACAATATCTATAACATATATCAAACATTTTATAAATTAATATAACAGCTTATATTAATTCTCATGAAATCCTATAAATGCATACTATATTTCATAACACTTATAACATATTTTCAATGCATGAAACATGCTTATTCTATGGTGTGATTTTAAATCTATATGACATACTTTATGCACAAACAAATTTAAATTAATTAAAACATACATTCATATTGCATAATTAGTTAAACACACTAAAGTAGACCGGTTTTGGCATCAAGTGGACTAGTTTTGGCATCCTAGGCTATCAAGCAACTAATTTATTACAAGAACAATTGAAAAACTAGCTTGAATTGCTCCTGAACACTTTGAACCGACTCGAACCAGCTGAAAAGAACTTGAACCGATCCTCCAAGGCTTCATATAGGACAAAATCAGCTGGAATTGAGCTAAACTAGACTGAGCTGGTCTTGTTGGATGTTTTTCCTCATGCGCATGTTTCTGGAAAAATGAAGAACAACATCGGAACAGTGTTACAAAACGTTGCGACGCTCCACCTCAGGTCCTAGCTCCCTGTTTCAACTTTGCTCCAAATTTCTTCAAATTACAACCTAATTTCAACTTTATTGACTCTGGAAAAATTTCAAATTCTTCTTCACACATTAAAGCCCACATACAAGCGGTCAATTACAATTATTTTAACAAATTGAAGCTAAATTGAATTCCAAAACCATAATATATCCAACTTTAGCAACCACAACATTCATCTCATGAAAATTCACTCACCAAGCTTAAAATAATGCAAATTGAGTGCTTAAAACATGCTCTAATATGAATTGTAAGAGTAAAGAACATGTAAGCAGAAGCAGTTAGGATCTAAAGCACTCTAATTATATTAATTTTATGGATAAAGCCTGCTTGTTTAAAACTAAAAAAATAGAATTTTGAAGAATAAACCTTGATATTGTTCAAAATTGAAGCAATCCTCTGATTGGTTTTCTTTTTTTTTTTCTTTTTTTTTTCCCATAAACACTACAAGGACCACCGCCTGAGTCTTCCCTACTCTTCTCCGGCTTTAGAACAGATTGTGGGATCCAAAATGGTGATGAATTTTAAAGGAAAAATAGAGTTGGAGAGAATTTAAAGCTAAGTATTTTGAGAGGAAACTTACAGCTTCAAAAGCTAGTTCTTCAACCCAATTCTTAACAATCCTTCTTCTATTTAAAGAAGAAATCATACGCATCAAATTCACCTCAAAGTGACATCAAATTTGATCAACCATAAGTGGGATTGAGGTGTTTAAAAGAGGTAAAATGTGGGAAAAATCCACTAACATCAAATTCATTTAATTTTGAATTTCCAAAATTCAGTTTTAAATGAATTTTTCTTAATATTAAATAAATCAATTCATATAATTAATTTTAAAATCAATTTTAAATAAAAGTAATTCTAAGAATTATATAATTAATTAATCAATTCAATTAATAATATTAATTAATATCAAATATTAAATTAATATTAAATTTACACCAGTCCCGACCATGAATCCCTATTTATGTGTTTGATTTTTAAATCATATTTAAATATTTCAAACTCTCCATATTGTTTAATTCATAATTAAACATTAAGACGTTAAATATATTAAATATAATTAACGTTTACTTCCTAAATAAAATTTGAATGTTTCAAATTTTACTTATCATAGTGTTCTAAGGTTTAGTTCGATATGAGCTAGCAGAGGGACCTAATGGACCTTCAGATTATGTGCTCCGATACACCAAGATTAATAGAGTAAACTCTTTAACCTAGTTAACCAACATTTGTTAACTATCAAGATATTCTACTATAGCCTAGTAACTGTATTCTCTTCACCGTAGATATGTTTTTGTCCACTCGGTATAACCATGATTAGTAAGTCGATCATTCACAGGTTGTTCGTACTTATACTGGGTCAAAATTACCGTTTTTCCCCTGTAATTACATATAGTTCCTCAAGTCCCACTGATCCTTTAATGAACAGTTGGTTTGTGGTTCAACTACTAAACTGAGCCCCTTTTGAGCCAATGAGAGGGTGAGACCCCTTGTTCAAGACTCAGAATCAACACTTAAGAGAACAACATATCTATTATCCCTAAAATTGGGTAGGAGTGATTTCTATCTTGCAGAACTATGTACCCAACTATCTACCCAATTTTATCCCTAAAATGGTAGGCTTATCGAGTCGACGAACTCGGGCTACTCTCACCTATGTAGATTAAACGATAATTCCGAATAAATAGAATTTCATAGTTAGCTCATGATTAATTTCAAATTACCTAGGTCATCATATTAAAATAGTTAGTCATAATAGTAAACGGTGTTATAAAGTAAAAGTGACTATTTCTCAGTCCGGTCTTATGGAAACTCATTGCATAGGATGCCTCCACTCGCATGTCTTCACATGTACGATTTAGGATCACATCGTTTGTATCAAATACAAAATGGGTCGCATCCATAGTGTCTCTAGGATAAGGTAGCCAACCTTATCCTTATACTATAGACTGTGTTGGCTATTACTCGAATTGATCCACTTTTATGTCGTCACATATAGTTCAAGTATTCTTTCTATAGGAGGGGTTCTTAGTTGATTAGATTTAGAGTTCTTAAAATGAATTTCATATATTCAATAACATCCTTACTGAATAAACCTCAATAACAACTTTATTGTAAAATCAAATTCATTTATTGTTTACAAATAACGAGTTTTAGGACATAAAACCCAACCAACTCCCACTTGGACTAAAACTCCAGTGGAGTCGCTTACATATAATGTTGAGTGTGAGAGAAAAAACATAAATACAATAAACTAAGGCATCATATGCTAATGGCTTCTCCCACTTGCCCTAGATTTACATAACTCATAGTCCTACACTCAGTATGACCCTTAAACACTTTAGCCATGAGGGCCTTAGTAAATAGATCAATGATGTTGTGCTCCGAGGCTATCTGTTTGATGATTACGTCTTCTCATTACACAATCTCCTTGATGAGATGATATTTATGCTCAATGTGTTTCTCGCACTTATGGCTTTTGGGTTCTTTAGAATTTGCAACTGCGCTACTGTTATCATAAAAGAATGTGATAGGTAGATGCATATTTGGAACCACTTCCAAATCTGTTAAGAACTTCAACCATACAACCTCCTTTGCCATATCACATGCAACTTCGTACTCAACCTCAATGGTGGAGTCAGTAATACAATCTTGCTTTATTCTCCTCCAAACTACTGCTCTTTCGTTTAGAGTGAACAATGATCTCGATGTAGATTTCCTTCAACCTTTGTCAGTTTGAAAATCACAGTTAGTGTATCCTATAAGGATCAGATCCTTAAGACCATACACGAGCATATAGTCCATTGTTCTCTTAAGATACTTGAGAATATTTTTAATGGCAGTCCAATGATCATATTTTGGATTGGACTGATACCTACTGACTATTCCCACTGCATAGCATATGTCAGGTCGTGTACATAACATGGCATACATCAGACTATCAACAACTGATGCCTAGGGATTACGTCTCATATCTCAATTTCATGAGGTGTCGTAGGATACTGTTCCTTCAATAGATGAACTCCATGCCTGAAAGGTAACAAACCCCTCTTGGAATTCTGCATCTTATATCTAGAGAACACCTTATCTATATATGATGTTTGAGACATGGCTAATGTTGTCTTCTTGCGATTCCAAATGATTTGGATTCAAAGAACATATTGAGCCTCTCCCAAATATTTCACTAGGAATTGGGTTGCATTCATAGTACATTCTATATTAGACAATCTTTGTTACTAAGAAATGCACTTCCGATTATCTCTCCTTAACATTTTTTTTCCACTTCAAGTCTTAGGTACTTTTCAAATTAACTTTCGTTTTTAATCACATTAACTAAACTAGGTACTTTTTGAAGATATTCTTCACCTTAAGTTCACTTACTTTCCAACTTGAACCTTTCCAACCCTTTAGGGTATAGCACATGAAAAAAACCCAAGGTCCCCTATTTAGTCCAGATACCTTAAACATCACAAGAGTAATGATAGCTTATCAAAAGCTTTAACCAAGAGCCAACAATTCCAACTAGTAATTCTTCTTCCTTTTAGGAACATTACATGAAGAACCAAAATACATCTTACTCAACCCACCAATCTTCAACACCAAAGAAGGATCATGACCTATTAATCCTTTCAAAATTTCTCTTGAAACATTTTGACTTTAATATCTAGTAGCCTTTAGTAGAGCTATAGTCTCTTTTTCCTCTATTTCTTATTTATAAAGCTACTTGTTGGGTTTTATGTCCTAAAACTCGTGGTTTGTATACAATAAACTCATTCTATAAATCGATAAAGTTGTTATTGAATATATGAATTACTTATTTCGTTTTAGAAATAAATCCAATAACTAAAAGATCCATGACTATTACATGAGTACTTGAACTTTACGTGGAGACATAAGACTGGATCAGGTTCGAGTAAATAGTCAAAATGATCTATAGTATATGAATAAGGTTGGGTGCCTTATTCTGATAACATCATTGGATGCAACCCACTCTATAGTTGTTACAAGGAGTTGTAAAGTGCTACAAATTAAGTGATCTTGATTTGTTCATGTGGTGACATGAGGAGTGGGGGCGTCCAATGCAATGAGTTTGCATAAGATCAGACCAAGAAATAAGTCACTCTTACTTTATAACGCTGTTTACTATTTAAGACTGACTAAGATTCATAGTGAACTTTGATAGGGGCTTCTTTTTAAGCAATAACGCGTTGATCTAGTTGCCATCGGAGCCACAAAGGACTATCTAAATTGATCCTTTTCTGGCGATAAGCTCCAATTACATCAGTTTTTTTATAAAGGTAATTGCAACTGGTAGTATTTTTAGGAATAATAACCAAGTGTATAACATCATTTCAAAAAAATTGCAAATATAGCCAAGTCTATCAGTGATAGATTTCTATCTTTGATAGACTCTTGCCAGTGATATGGTCTATCACCGATAGACTCCTACCAATAATATGGTGTATCACTGATATTCTATTTAAATTTGGCCATATTTGTAATTTTGTTGACATTATGTTACATCTGCTAATACTTTGGGTCTAATGTCTATATTTGCAACTGTCCCTTTTTATAATAATACCTTACATCATGAATCTAATAGCTTTGATAGGTATAATAACAGTACTATGTTGGTAAAAATAGAACAAACTTATTGGCGCTAAGTAGAGCTAAAGTGGCGGTGGCCATTACTATGTTGTTGAAAACAGAACAAACTTAATAAGTCTATGCTAAACCACATTTTAACACCAATTTTAGGTTTAGGAAAATAGTCTGCAAGTACCCCAAGTGAAAAAGACTTTTATTTCGCAATGATGCCCTAATGAGGCAGGACAAACGTCACTAGTGGGGTGATCAGATGCCCGTTCACTGGGATAAGACACTTTTAACCATTAGGGAGAACCAACTCTTGAAATTGTACCTAACAGTAACCATTCGCTCGGTTCAGAACTGTTAACCCTTAACAATTCTGCGTAAGTGTAACCCTCATTTTCGGCCTTAGAGTCTCGCCCTAATGCACCCACCGTAGGGAAAAAGAAGAGTAGGACAAGAGACTAAAGCGACCTTATCCGAGACAGGAGATCAGGTAAAGAAATGTGCAAAACTACCATCCTCTAGGGGGAAACTCCTAGGGTGCCTTGAGGTGATGCACAGAAACTTTATCCAACTTAACAAGAGAGACTGTGGGATATGTGATGCTTATTTTTATGAAGTGTGGAATTATGGATGATATGTGTTGATGGATAACATTGTGCACTCAAGTTTCCCCAGCGGAATCAAAGTGTAAATTCCTCTGAGTTTTCTGGTAAGTCCAGGGTTGAACACAGAAACTTGTGAAAATAGTTGCGTTGGAGATTTTTATGAAAACTTGTGGTAACTGGTTAAATAAATAAGTGTTGGGTTGTTGTTGCATTAATGAGAATAATAACAAAAGCGTCAGAGTTCGGAAAGAGTTTGTAAACGGGAAATACGATGAATATGCGATGAATGGATTAAGAAGGGTTTCGGCTAGCACTCCCTAGGATGTGTTCATGCTTTGCGATCATGCAACATGCATACATTAGTAAACCACCTCTCGGCGTGAATGCCACGGCTTCTAAAGCTAGAACGCATGCAATAAATATGCGCTAAGTCTACAGGATTTACACATAAACCTCTATCTCTATATGCGATGACAATATGACATTTACACAAATATGCGACCACATAATATCACACCTATTCCTAGGATGCATGCGATGCAAGTTGATAAATAGAGCTTATCTCTAAGTCTCTATCTCTTGTTTATGCGAGCCTAATCTTGCTCTTTCGAGTCCAAATTCTAACCTAGCTCTTTCGAGACATTAGGTTCTTTTTTTAGATTCTCTCTTGAGTAACTCTAAAGAGGTATTCTGCACAACATAAAACAAGAGAATCGCAGGCATGGACTTCCTAAATCATGTTAGCTTAGTTCCTCTCAACCCATTCAACTAGTTTAGCTACTCATATGTATTAAGAGAATGAGTAGATATAAAAATAGAACTTCCATTGAATAGATATAAGGTGAAGTACAGAATAACAATGCAAGCAAAGTAAAGAGCCTGGAGCAATTTCTTGCCACCAAGTGTTACACTGTTTTTACTCGTGCTCTAAAGATATTCTCACTTTCACGAGAGTCAGCCTGCTCTCTGCTCTTACGCCCCAAGGTTCTCTCTTGAGATGCCTTGGACGATCTCCGACATCACCACTCTTCTCTAGCTTCACCGTAAAATGGTGAAGAAACTATGCACAGAGGTGTGAACTTATAAAGAGTTGAAGTAAACGACTGCTTCTCCCTTAGCTGAAGAATGCACTTGTTATTTATAGGGCATCAAAACTGAAAGGCGGATTCTCTCTCCTGGTTGTACAGATGGGATAGCTTTAATTCCTGACTGACGCGCCGGATAATTGTCATCGATAAGCTAGATGTACTTGTGATCGTTATCGGCTGTCAACTTAATTTGGATCCGACTGCCATTAGTTCTCTGTCCCATCAATCTTAATTGTCCTTTCGTCCGGATGCGCCCATCATTTGCGTCGACCAAGTTGCGGTGATTTTTCTTGGGTGGATATTTGCGAGCACGATCAACGCAAAGTATTGCGGTGAAGTTTCACTCGACCGATGTATTCCTATGATCGCATTCTTTGCATTGTGTTACGCATTATTCTGCACAAAAATATAAAGATCAACTATTCTAATGCGTGGGATGCATGCAACTGCAATATTTTAGATTTTATGCTTAATGGACGCAATTTTAACATATTCTATCAACACAATCCAATATTATTTAAGAACTTAGCGTTATGATAACGTGCATTTGTGCTTGTTATCACACCCCCAAATTTAAACAATACTTGTCCTCAAGCATAAGCTAAAGATTCCTTTAGCAAGTTAACTGCGAAGTTCTTTCCCTAGATTTTTTAAGGATAATTCATTCAAGTCTTATATGCAAGAATTTCCTTAAATTTTATTCAAATCTCTTCCTAAAATATTTCTAGGACTTAGGGATTGCAAGCTTAACTTTCAAAAGGACTTTACTGAATTCCGGAACATCGCATGATTTATTTCAAAAAGAAAATTTCCATCGGGATGTCAAATGATTTATCCTTGCACAAAAATTTTCTTCATTACTATTTTTTCTGACCTTGTGCTGATCCAAGTGTCTTGCCTTCGTTTTGGCTTGCCCTCACGGGTGCCATGTGGACATCTAACTACGGGCAATGCACTCTTTCTCAGACTAAACTCATACCAATATGGCAGTGGAGTCGCGATCATTTATTTATGCGTTGATCCTAGCAACTTACTTTCGTTTTGGCTTGCCCCCACATGTGTCATGCGGACATCCAACTACGGGTAAGTGCCTTTCAGACCTTAACTCTTATCAACATGGGTTTCCGATTGCGTTGACAGTGGAGTTGTTATTCTCACATTTATTATATATATATATAGCAAGGTCGGAAACAAATACCCCACGCCCAAATTTTAAACACGGCAATGTCCTCATTGCCAAAAGAGTAAAATAAGTCATGTGATGGTCATAGAATGTGGTGTAACGAAAAATTTGAAAGAAAGCTAGCAAAACCCTCTCACTTCAAGAAATATTTTATGAGGTAAGTATCCTAAGATTTACGCTTACTCTAGTATATACGAAAGAGATAGAAGTATATTTTTCATCATTGAAATCTTACTGGGCAGAGAACATCATGCTGTAAACTACTAAAGTTATTTATTTGTTATATGATTGCGGTAGTCAAGGAGGATGCGGTGCTAAAACTTTGAAAAGTAATATGCAATGTGATAGTGCAAAATTTGAAGTATAGATAAGGAGAAGTACACCCCCAAATTTAGCGTTGTCGCCTACATTGTACTGACGCATCCATCTTGCGGCGATCATTCTTCGTTGGGTTGCAGTGATGGAATAAGATAACTATTGCTTTGTGTACATTCCCGAAATCCAGCGGCTCGATCGCTGTAAGGAAAATAAAGAGAGAGTCAAATTATTTCAAACAAAATAAAAAAGGCATTATTCTTTTTTTTTTTTAAGCAAATTAGGACTAAAAAGTGAAAAGATAGTGAAAATTTTGAGTAGTGTAGAAAAGAGTTGAAGACTTAAAGGTTCCCAAAACTTGCGTCCCTGATAAATTGCGATCATTTGATAACGCAGGGACCACCTATTTTCTTCTTCATTCAAAATTTCTTAATTCCATGGAGTCGACTTGGCGATGTCAATCTTCTCCATGGTATGCCTTTACGTACTGCACATCGATTTTAAATATGTTGGTATCGTCGTCATTTGATAATTCTACCGCGCCATGCGGAAGNCCTTTACGTACTGCACATCGATTTTAAATATGTTGGTATCGTCGTCATTTGATAATTCTACCGCGCCATGCGGAAGTACTTGTGTGAATTGAAAAGCAAGACCTTCTGCCCAATTTGGAGGTTCTTACCGCATATGCGTTGATCATGCCAGCGCTTGGTGCGCTCCTTATAATTTTTCGTATTCTCATATGCGTTGTTCCTCCATTCTTATAGCTCGATGAATTGCACCTTCCGCGCTTCCCCTGCTTTCTTTAAGTCGAAATTTAGTTTCTTGACCGCCCACAATGCTTTATATTCCAGCTCCAAGGGCAAGTGACACGCTTTACCGAATACCAACGCATAGGGGGACATACCTATAGGCATTTTAAATGTGGTTCGATATGCCCATAACGCATCATCAAGCTTCATTGCCCAATCCTTTTGCGAAGATTTGACTACCTTCTCAAGTATCAATTTAATTTCACGGTTGGACACCTTAGCTTGGAAATTTGTTTGCGGATGGTATGCGGCAGCCACCTTGTGGAGGATATTGTACTTGTGCAGCAACTCCTTGATATTGTGGTTAGCAAAGTGTGATCATTCATCACTTATGATGGCACGGGGTGTACCAAAACGATTGAAAATATTTTTGTTTAGGAACTGGGAGACTACTGCCGCATCACTTGCAGCGCATGCAATTTCCTCTACCCACTTGGAGACATAGTCAACGGCTAATAAAATATAGTGCTTGCCGTTTGAAGAAGGGAATGGTTCCATTAAATCAATCCCCTATACGTCAAATAGTTCCAACTTCAAGATAGTATTCATCGGCATTGCGTTCTTCCATGAAATGTTGTCGGTGCGTTGACACTGATCACATTTCATTGTGTAGTTAGCAACATCCTTAAATAATGAAGGCTAGAAGAATCCACTTTGTAGGACTTTAGCTGCAGTACGTTGTCCTCCAAAGTGCCCTCCATAAGGTGACTCATGGCACTTTGACAATATGCGTTTTTTGAGCAGTATCTGGTACCCATAATTGAATGATTTGGTCTGCACCTCTTTTATATAGATTCGACTTATCCCAGTAGTAGTGTCTGCATTCATTCTTGAGCCTCTTTCGTTGATGGTAGGTGTAATCCTCAGGAAATTGTTGATAGACCAAATAGTTAATGAAGTTCGTATACCATGGCAGTTTTTCTATGCAGAACAGCTGCTCATTTGGAAACACGACACTCACTTCAGATTCATTGCGGTCGGGATTTTCCAGTCTGGACAAATGATCCGCAACTTGATTCTCTATCCTCTTCCGATCAATTATCTCGATATCAAATTCTTGAAGGAGGAGAACCCATCTGATCAATCTTGGCTTTTCGTCCTTCTTTATCATCAAATATTTGATTGTCGAGTGATCAGTATAAATGAGTACCTTGGTTCCCAACAAGTATGCTGGAAATTTTCCCAGCGCAGAAATCACAGCCAGGAGCTCTTTTTCAGTGGTGGTATAATTAATTTGAGCAGGGTTTAGAGTTTTACTCGCATATGCGATGGGGTGCAAAATAATTTTCTTCTTTTGCGCTTATGCAACTCCCATCGCATACTCGCTTGCGTCGCATATGATTTCGAACAGCAGTATCCAATTCGGCGCAATTAAGAAGGGTGTGGTACTTAGCGCATCCATTTTGAATGCGTTGAGGCAATTGTTGTCAAATTCAAACTTCTTGTCTGCCTCTAGTAATACACTCAATGGTCTTGCTATTCTAGAAAAGTCTTTAACGAATCGTCTATAGAATCCGACATGCCCCAAGAAGCTTCGCATTGTCTTCATGTTGGTTGGAGGTGGATGCTTTTCAATTGTGTCAATCTTTGCCTTGTCCACCTCCAACCCTTCTTGGGAGACCTTGTGTCCCAACACTATACCCTCTGTCACCATAAAGTGACATTTTTCCCAGTTTAGCACTAGGTTCGTGTCTTGACATCTTTTCAAAATTTTCTCCAGATTGGCCAGGCAGACTTCATAAGTGTTCATATAAACGAAGAAGTCGTTGATAAATATTTCTACTGAGTCCTCAAGATAATTTGAAAAGATCGTCATCATGCACCTCTGGAACGTGCTTGGCGTATTGCAGAGGCCAAACGGCATGCGGCGAAAAGCAAATGTTCCATATGGGCAGGTGAATGTGGTCTTGTCTTGGTCTTTAGGAGCTGTCATGATCTGATTGTACCCAACATATCCATTCAAGAAGCTGTAAAAATCATTCCTTACTAATCTGTCCAGCATTTGATTGATGAATGGTAGAGGGAAGTGATCTTTCTTTGTGGCCGCATTCAATTTGCGGTAGTCCATACAAATGCACCATCCAGTGATGGTCCTTTGCGGTATTAATTCATTGTTCTCATTGGGGACTACCGCCATTCTGCCCTTCTTCGGCACACATTACACGGCTGACCCATGTGCTATCTACAATGGGATAGATAATGCCTGCATCCAACCACTTGATAATCTCCATCTTGATGACCTTCTTCATCGCAGGGTTAAGTCTGCGTTAAGGTTCAATGGTTTCTTTATGGTCGTCTTCAAGACGAATGTGGTGCATGTAGTACATGGGGCTAATTCCTCTGATGTCAGCGAGCGTCCAGCCGATTGCTCACACATTCTTCTTGAGAATGCTTATCAACGCATTCTCTTGATCTGCGTTGAGCGCAGAAGAAATTATCACTGGAAGCTTCTCATTTTTCCCCAGAAATGCGAACTTCAAATGTGTTAGTAGGTTTTTAGTTCAAGGATTGGTGGCTCCACGAGAGAAGGTTGCATTATTTTTCTTTCTTCCTTGGCACTTCTTCTTGCATTGTGATCGATCCTTCTTCCTTGTTTATCTTTGCTACGATCGCATTGTAGGCAGCTACGGATGCGTTGGCATCCTCTTCTTCATACTCTTCATTAAACTTTTCTTCTTCAATCAAATTCAATTCATCTTTCCAATCTGGCAAGTCTTCCTCATTAGGAAACTTCATGGCACAAATTATGTTAAATCTGAGCTTCTATCCATTTATGCTCAAAGTGATCTCTTCCTTGTGCACATCAATTTGAGCACGACCCGTTGATAGGAAAGGTCGCCCCAAAATGATGCGCACATCTTTCTTAGCCTCATAATCCAGGATGATGTAGTCAGCTGACAAAATGAATTTTTTAATCGTGATCAGCACGTCCTTCACCTTTCCTTCTGGATGGACCAGAGATCTGTCAGCCAACTAAAGAGTCACGGATGTAGGCACAAGCTGCCCCACATTTAATTGTCGAAAGATTGACAGCGACATCAAATTTATACTGGCCCTTAAGTCACAAAGTGCTTGCCCAATATAGAATCCTCCTATGGAGTAAGGAATAATGAAGCTTCTAAGATCGCTCATCTTCGGTGGAATAATAGATTTGGGGCTCTGCGTTATTGCCACCGTGGAAAATTTTCCAGCGCCTCTTTTCTTGGTTTCCATGTCCTTAGAAACTTAGCATAGGCAGGCATTTCTTCAAACCCTTCACTGAAAGGGATATTCACATGTAATATTTTAAGCATAGACAGGAAGCGTTAGTACTGTACCTCTTCATTTTTCTTCTTCTTTAGCCTCTGAGAGAAAGGTGGTAACTGGACTCTCACGGTTCCCGTTTCATTTGATTTTGAGGTTGACGCAACCTCTGGTTCTACTGCTTCATTTTCTTTTTCTTTTTCTTATGTTGCCGCAATTTCAGGTTCAGCTACGATGGAAGTTGATTTGTTCTGCCCCTTCTTTTCTCCTTCCACAGTCTTTCCACTGCGCAATGTTACAACTTGACGTTGCTCCTTACATGAGCCCTCTGGGTTGCGTGGAAGCTCGGTTGAACTTAGCAGCGCCCCTTGCGGTCTACTTTTGAGCTCATTTGCAATCTGGCTCATTTGTAATTCAAGATTGCGGATGGACGTAGCCTGGCTTTGAAGCATGTCTCATTTTTCTCTATATATTGCTTCAATACGCTTTCTAGGGAAGAAGATTGCGGTGGTTGCTCTGTTGACTGTTGCTGCGTTGGAAGAATCCTGGTGGCCCTTCTTTTTGTGCCATAGATTGAAAATTTTGTTATTAATTCTTCCAAGCAAAATTTGGGTGTTTTTTTCACCCGGAGTTATAGGTGTTGGAAAAGGGGTTGTTCTTTACAAAATATACTGACTGTGGGTTTTTGGGCAATCCTCCATAGCATGCCCATCACCACAAGTCGCACACTTTGCGGTGTTTTGACTTATTGCATTGATTTGTCCACCTTGTGGTTTTGGGCTGCTGATCGTCATTCCTTGAATCAAATTCATCATTGCGGTCATTTGGTTCTACAATGAAACAATAGCACTATTATTTATGTCAAAATCTTTTGAGTCTTAATCTCTCGTCACTCTCCCTCTAGTCTTCATGATTTTTGGAGATGCGGTCCAGGATATTCTTTGCCTCATCATAAGTCTTGTCAAGCAGACCACCTACTGCTGCCGCATTAGCAGCAGTCTGCGAAGCAGGATTCAAACCGTGGTAGAAAATTTCCATTTGTGGGCAATCTAGTAGTCCATTATGCGGACAATCTCGGACCAGCCTTTTAAACCTCGCCCAGGCATCGCTGAGCGATTCATCTATAACTTGTTCAAAATTAGTAATAAGCTTTCTTCGTCTGGAATTCTCTATAGGTGGGAAATACTTCTTCATAAACTTCTCCATCACCTGCTCCCAAGAAGTGATCTCTCCTAGTTTGAGCGAATAAGCCCATTTCCTAGCCTGATCACAGAGAGAAAATGGAAACAACGTTAGTCGAACCTCCTTCGTCTGGCATTCTCTGTAGGTGGGAAATACTTCTTCATAAACTTCTCCACCACCTGCTCCGAAGAAGTGATCTCTCCTAGTTTGAGTGAATAAGCCCATTTCCTAGCCTGATCACAGAGAGAAAATGGAAACAACGTTAATCGAACCTCCTTTGTCTGGCATTCTCTATAGGTGGGAAATACTTCTTCATAAACTTCTCCACCACCTACTCCTAAGAAGTGATCTCTCCTAGTTTGAGCGAATAAGCCCATTTTCTAGCCTGATCACAGAGAGAAAATGGAAACAACGTTAGTCGAACCTCCTCAGCAAAGATGTTTGGGAACACAAAACTATTGCAAATTTCAATAAAACTTCAGAGGTGGGCGTATGGATCTTCGCCATGCCTTCCTCCGAATTGACCTGCTGCTTGGATCATTTTAAGTATCACCGGTTTCATTTCAAATCTACTTCCGTCTAAGGTAGGCCTCATGATTCCCAGAGAGAAATCATAGAGGTTTGGCGATGCATAGTTCCTAATGGGCTTATTGCGATCGTTTGCCAACGTAATTGGATTTTCCATGACATTGTTGTTGTTTGGTGCTTTATTCCTTGGCTGCTCCGCAATTTCTTCTTTATCGGATTGTGGTTTCTGTTGGCATTTTCTTAGTCTCCTTTAAAATGTTCTCTCAATCTCCGGCTCGTAGCTTGCTAGAGATTCAGAGTTCTGCAAAGAATTCACAAAAATTACCGTTAACAACTATTTTGCCGAAGTCCCCGGCAACGGCGCCAAAATCTTGATGCTTATTTTTATGAAGTGTGGAATCATGGATGATATGTGTTGATGGATAGCATTGTGCACTCAAGTTTCTCCAGCGAAATCCAAGTGTAAATTCCTCTGAGTTTCCTGGTAAGTCTAGGGTCGAATACAGGGACTTGTGAAAATAGTTGTGTTGGAGATTTTTTATGAAAACTTGCGGTAACCGAGTAAATAAATAAGTGTTGGGTTGTTGTTGCATTAATGAAAATAATAACAAATGCGACAAAGTTCGAAAAGAGTTGGTAAACGGGAAATACGATGAATATGCAGTGAACGGGTTGAGAAGGGTTTCGGCAAACACTCCCTAGGATGTGTTCATGTTTTGCGATCATGCAACATGCATACAATAGTAAACCACCTATCGACGTGATTGCGATGGCTTCTAAGGCTAGAACGCATGCGATATATATGCAATAAGTCTATAGGGTTTACACATAAACCTTTATCTCTATTTATGCGATGACAACATGACATTCACACAAATATGCAACCACATAATATCACTCCTATTCCTAGGATGCATGTGATGCAAGTTGACAAACAGAGCTTATCTCTGAGTCCCTATCTCTTGTTTATGCGAGCCTAATCTTGCTCTTTCGAGTCCAAATTCTAACCTAGCTCTCTCGAGACATTAGGTTCTTTTTTTAGATTCTCTCTCGAGTAACTCTAATGGGGTATTCACATTAGAACCGTGATCTTAGGTCTATCTCCACCGAGTTTTAAAACACTTTTAAAACCATGATTTAAGCCTAAGTTCACATGCGTGTCTTTCTTATAGATTTTTGTACTAATTTCCTTATAACCTTTATAAAAGAAACAAGTAAAATCATACACATTGCCACACAACTAGGTATTTATAATACTTATAAATTTAACCTATGTGTCATACTTCATGCATTGTTCATTCATTACTATATATAAATTTGATATACATGTAATGAAACAAACATGCTTCCACATACCCTTATACTATAATACTTACAATATAAAGGTGATGCATGTCTATACTTTATGCATGCATAAATATAACTCTTATATTATATGATGTTTGAGCATGCTCTTATGTAATTTAAATCACGCTTCTCTAAATCATAACACTTACAATAAAGAGATGATGCATGACCAATGCATAACCTAAGGTAGGATTTCTTCTATATGTCATATCATATGACATATAAATAAACATACATCCTATGTACATTCACAAAGATCAATGGACTGGGATGAATCACCTTAAAACTGGAAATAAAAATTCTATCTATTACATTTTCCTTCGAGCAAAGTGGTTCACAAGCGAACCGGGCCTTGACCCGCTCGGGAGAAGCTCCCATCATTTAGTACACGTGGCCGGGTATACACGATCGTTTAGCTACGATCAAGTACAATTTACTATGCGATGAAGCATGAGGTACCCGGACGTTTAGTGCACAAGACATTAAGCCCACGAGTCTAAACGATCATTTAGACGACGACATTACTATGAAGCACGATCATCTAGACCATCACATAAGAAGTGCTCAGTAACATTTTACTCCGCGATCATGTAGTCAGGAACTAAGCGATGAAGCTTGTTGAGCTACACAATTTTCTAGTGTAAAAGTGTCAACATTTCCCGAGTATCCGATTCTCAGTGATTGTTATACCCCATTGTTTACATGACCCGACCAACACTTGCGTCTTTCATCCTTGAAGAACAACAACTCCTTGCCTTGAAGCTTCATTACGAATGACTCATAGAGACTCAAACACTTTGAATTTACAGAATCGATAGCAAGTTAATACGCCAAAAAACGTAGGTGCCCTTACAATTAACTTCGAATGTAAAGAATTTAAATAACCAGAGGCTTCATCCAGAAAACTCCATTAATCCACATCGACAAACACATGTTTAACGCTTAAACAGAATGTAGAAATTCTTTACCCACCGAGAAAGTAAATTTTATTCTTTCCATCAATGAATTTAGAATATCAAAACCTAGCTCTAATACCAATTGAAGGAATTCTTATCAATGAGTACCTCTGAGCGAAAGTAAGATTGTTCCAAACTCATTGTGATAGAATTACCGTATTCACAATCAAACAAACTAGTTATGCATTTTAAAAACAAATTACAACATGCTTTGAATTTTAAACAACGAAGGGAACAAGATACATACCAGTTGAAGAACCCTTCTTTGCTTCAAATCTCGTCTTGTCAAAGGACTGCACCTCTGGCTCTCATTGGGATGTTCAAGCTATCGTCAACCAAATCACTGTCGTTGTCTAACCCATGAACAGACTCCTCATGAACAAAGGTAGCAGAGAAGAACACCCACCACTTGGAACCCTTGGTATTCTCGGATTAAGAACCAGGAGGTATGGGCTCTGTTGCATTTGGTAGAGGGAAGGAGGAAGGAACGATCGTTTACCACAACCAAGCAAGTGGGAGATATTGAGTGTCTATTGTATAGACGGATGCTTGATTGTTTAGGTAAAGGTAGACGTGCGGGTAATAAAAGGAGCGAGATCATATAAACGATCGTTTAGTAAAACGCTCGGGTGCGCGATCGTTTAGAAAGAGCTAGACGATCGTTTAGATAATTCTATGCGATCGTTTAGGAAACGTGCGCATGTACACAATTGTGTAGAGACTTTGAGCTGTCGCTTTTGGTTTGCTACGAGATAGGCGGTGTACTATCGTTGAGCGAAGGTATGATTTTTTTGCAAAATGAAAACAATTTTCATTTTATCCTTCAGTTATAAGAACTAAATGCAACCTCCCACTAACTCATTTGGTTACGGAGAAAAAACCGCCACAATTATCCTATAATTGTTTAAATTAAAAAATAAATATAATCATATTATATTTAAAACCTATGGTTTAATATTACATCATATGCAACATATGAACCATAGTCTTTTCTCCTTCACTAGATATAAATCATATTTATATCATTTTCCTCCAATTAATGTATCTCATACATTATATCAACTATATCATATATAATTGACCAGTTCAATCATATCATATATAATCGAACTCCTTCTTTTCAATTTGAACATTTCATATTGACCCAAAAATTGATTCTCAGCTAGAATCCATGGAGCTACCAAGAGAACCTTATGGACCTATGGCTCAAAGCTCCAACGGTACATGAATAACTAACTAAACTCTTTAGCCACGAGATCTACCTTCTGTTAACTGCCAGACATTCCATTAAAGATCGACAGCTACACTCTTCTCACCACAGATATATTTATGTGTCCATCGGGTATAATCAATCAATGGTACGATAACCCTTCACAGATGCTCGTAAGTACAGTTGGACAGATTTACCATTTCGCCCCTGTAGTTACATCTAACTCCTTACGTACAACTGATCCCTCAAATGAACAATAGAACATAGTCTAACTATGTAAGGACACCTCTCGGGCCCTGAGAAGGTGTGTGGTGCCACATCGTTCAAGCCCTAGAATCAGCCCTTAAGGGAGCAATCTATCTACTTAGCCCTACTTTGAGGAAGAAGTGAATTCCATCTTATGTAGCTGAGTTCCCAACTCCCAAATCTGACGAATCCACAAAGTGGTAGGTTTGAGTCGACGATCTGGCCACTTGAACCCGTGCAAATTAAAGGACCGCCCTCAAAGGTAGGAGTTCTCAACTCACTCAGGATTGAGGTCATGTTACCTATGGTCATCCTAGTGAAATGAAGTCTCTGTCTTAAACGACATTATATAATAAGACTATAACACTTCATGGTTCTGTCTTATACGAACTACTTTGTATAGGACGTCCTCGCTCGCATGTCTCCACATGAATGATCAGGATCAGACCATCTGTAGCAAGTCACAACACTTGTAACTATTCTATAAAGTGGGCCACATCTGTAGCGTTACCAGGATAAGGTTTCCCTACTATATCTATATACTACAGACCATTTTGGTTATCACTTAAGACATGATCCACTTGTATGTCTCCATATACATGCTCAAGTTATATAGACAACCAGGGATCTTAGTTTATTGGTTTGTGGTGAAGCAATTAAAACATCCAATGTTCCATAGACAGAAGTGAAGAAAAATATCATATATTATCACATCATAAGCGTTTGTTCAAAACTGTGTTTACAAACTATAGGACCAAATGAGAGTTTAGGGTATCATCCCCAACAGTATTGATACAAACGATGTGATCCCAAGTGGGGACATCTTATGCAAAAGATGATTGCATAAGATTGGAACACAAAATAGTCACTTTTCTTTATAACACCATTTATTGTTCAAATTGATTATTTCAATCTGATGACCTAAAGTAACTTGATCTTAATCCTCAGCTAACTATGAACTCCTGTTGATTTGGGATTATCCTTTAATCTGCATGGGTGAGAGTGACTCAACATCGCCGCTCAATTAGCCTCCCATTTTAAGGGTAAAATCGGGTAGATAGCTGGGGACATAGTCCTGCAAGATGGAATTTGATCCTACCCTATTTCAAAGTTAGTAGATAGGTTGTTTCTTTAAATACTGACTCATAGTCTTGAACAAGCAGCCCTACCCTCTCTAGGACTAAGAGGGACTTGGTTGATTGGTAGGGCCATAAACCAATTGTTCATTAGTGGATCAGTGAATACTTAAGGAGCAAGATGTATTATAGGGGTAAAACGATAATTTTGACCCAGCTGTAAATATCTACAACTTGTGAAGGATCGACTTATTAATCATGGTTAAATTAAGTGGATAGAAATATATCTACAGTGAGAAGAGTGTAGTTACTGGGCTTTAGTGGAGTGACCTGGTAGTTAAAGAATGTTGGTTAATTTGGTTAAAAGGGCTTAACAAATTAATCTCGGATCATGGAAGCTCATGATCTGTAGGTCCATTAGGTCCCCCTACTAGCTCATAAACGGACTAAACCTTAGAATAGTGTGATGAGAGAATTTGAAACGTTCAAATTTAATTTAAGGGAATTGCTAATTATATAAGATATAATTAAACATTTAAATGATCGAATTAATGAAATTGGAGATTTGGAAAATATTTACATATGCTTTAAATATTAAATACACGAATGAGAATTCATGATTGTGGAAATTGGTGGCTTAATAATTTAATATTAGATATTAAATTATTTTTAATTAATTATTTAAAATTAATTTTATATATTATTAATAGAATTTGATTTTATTTAAAACTAATTAAGTAAATTAATTTTGAAAATCAAATTTGTTTTTAAAATGAGTTTTTAGAAATTCTTTTAAAATAGGCTTTTTTGAGGTAATGGGATTACCCTACTTCTTCCATCTTGTTTCCACTTAATGAGTGTTGCTTTGGTGTCAATTTTACATGTAATTTAGATTGCATGTTATCAATTGATAAAAGAAAAGAAATTCACCTAAAATTTTAATCGATGCAACTTGAATTTTGCTTGAGAGAAGGGTTTTCTCAAGTTTCTTTCTCGCCAAACTTGAAAATCTCTAAAACTCACTCAAATTCAAACTCGTTTTGGATTCCACCATCTAATATAAGGAGAGAGGATATGGTGGTGGTTTATAAGCTGTTGGATAGGAGAAACCGGCTGGATTTTGGTGCTAATTAGAGGATTCTACAAAGGTTGTAATTCTGAAACCCTATTATATTTCTCATGAACATGCATGCTTGTAATCTAAAATTAATGTAGTTAAAGTATTTAAGATCCTAATTGCTTCTGTATGTTGAAGGTCAACACCATCAAATGTTGCCACTTCTTCTAAATTTTTCCACAGAGGTCCAACCTCTAGGACTAAATCTATGTCTTCTTCCTCAGGTACAAAGAAATGGAAGAAGAAGAAGGAAGGTAACGGGAATAAAGTTAACCCTTATGTAGCCTAGAAGGGCAAGAAAGCCAAGGTTGTAAAATAAAATTGTTTTCATTGCAACCAAGAAAGGCACCAGAAACGAAACTGCCCCAAATATTTGGTGAAGAAAAAGAAGGCTAAGCAAGGTAAATATGATTTATTGGTTTTGGAAACTTGTTCGATGGAGAATTACGATTCAATCTGGATAGTTGATTCAGGGGCCACTAATCATGTTTGTTCTTCTTTTAAGGGAATTAGTTCATGATAGCAGCTTAGGACTGACGAGATGACCATGCAGGTTGGAACTGGTGATAGGCCCGAAACTTACGTCGTTAATAAGCCTCGAGTTTGGTCAAAAGAAAATTTGTAAATCACCGAACTACATCTATTACTACTAGCAACAGTGGTAAGTGCGGGGTTGAACTATAGAGAAGCAAATAATTAGTTTCTTTTTGGGTTAGATTTGATCGTGGAAAAATAGTAAAAACGAGGGTTTGGTTTTTAGTTTTAAATATAAATTTGCAACATAAAGTAAAGTGCAATGGATATACGGAATGGCAATGGATTCATCTAGTTCTTGGAAAGATCACAGCATTCCAATGCTGCACATTCTGCTTTAGAGTGTCAGACAAGTGTTAGGCTAGCGTTGCAATCCTGTGACAGTGGCAGTTTCGTAATTTTCACCCTTTTGAAGTCTGGTTGCTCACATCACCTCCAAATTGCTTCAAATTAGTCCTGTTTGACTTCGATTTCTTTGTTCTACCTCCTCGGTGCATGATACCTACAAATTAAGACAACAAACACATAAAATCTATTAAAAAGTCTAAATTAAGCTAAGAATAATAGCTCTAAAAAAGAGCTATCATCTGGGCAGGTCTTCTTGGTAGCTGCAGTGGGAAGTGTTAAATTACTATTTAAGAAATATTTTCTTTTGTTAAAAGATATTTATATAGTTTCTGGTTTGAAGAGGAACTTGATTTTTGTCAGATGTTTGTTAGAATAGAATTATTCCATCAATTTTAATGTAAATAAAACATTTATTTATAAACATGATATTAATATTTTTTCCGCAAAATTAGAGAGTAATTTATATGTACTAAGGCTGTTAGCATCTAAAGCACTTCTTAATATTGAAATGTTCAAAACCGTGACAACTGAAAGTAAAAGACAAAAGCTTTCTCCTAAAGAAAATGCTCATCTTTGGCATCTAAGGTTAGGTCACATAAATCTCAATAGGATTGAAAAGTTTGTTAAGAGTGGACTTCTAAGTGAGTTAGAAGATAGCACTTTGCTTGTATGTGACATGCCTTGAAGGCAAGATGACAAAATGGTCTTTTACTAGAAAAGGTTATAGGGCTAAGGAGCCCTTGGAACTTGTACATTCAGACATTTGTGGTCCGACGAATGTTAAGGCAAGAGGAGGGTATGAATATTTCATCTCTTTCATATATGATTAATCAAGGTTTAGGTATCTTTAGCTAATGCAACAAAAGTCTGAACCTCTTGAAAGTTCATTGAGTATATAGTTGAAGTTGAGAATTTATTAGGTAAAACCATTAAAACATTTCGATCAGATTGAAATGGAGAGCATATGGTTTTAAGATTCCAGAACTATATGATAGAACATGGAATCATATCCCAAATCACAACACCTAGTACATCTCAACAAAATGGTGTATAGAAAGGAGAAATAGAACCTTGTTGGACATGGTCCAGTCTATGATGAGTTATGCTTAGTTACCTAATACGTTTTGAGGTTGTTTAGTAATGGCTGCAATGTATATTTTGATCAATGTTCCATCCAAAAGTGTTTTTGAAAATGCATTAGAATTATGGAGAGATCATAAAGGTAGTTTACGGCACTTTAGGATTTAGGGATGTTCAACATATATGCTTGAGGAAAATCCAAAGAAATTGAACTGCATCAAAAGTATGCCTATTTGTAGTGTATTCTAAGGAGATGAGAGGTGATTACTTCTTTGATCCTAAGAAAACAAAGTGTTTGTATTGAAAAATGCTACATTTTTGGAAGAGGACCACATCAGGGAGCATATGTCACGCAATAAATTCGTGTTAAATGAGCTTTCCAATGAAACTACTGAAACTTCAAAAGAGGTGTTGAAGAGGCTTGTACATGAACAAAAGTTGTTGATGTTGTTTTATCTAGTCAAGTACATCATCCTCAAGGGCTGAGGATGCCTCGATGTAGTGGAAGGGTTATGAACCAACTTGCTTGCTATATGGGTTTAATAAAAAGCCTAGTCAACATATTAGATTACAATGTTTAGAATCCATTATCCTACAATCAGACAATGAATGATATAGACAAGGATGAGCGGGTTAAGGCCACAGATCTAGAAATAGAGTCTATGTACTTCAATTTCGTCTGAGATCTTGTAGATCAACCTGTTGAGGTAAAACCCATAGGTAGCAAATCGATCTACAAGAGAAAAAGGGATGCAGATGATAAGGTGCAGACCTCTAAGGCTAGACTAGTGGCGAAGGGTTATACCCAAGTTGAAGGAATGGACTATAAAGAAACTTTTTGACTTGTTGTCATGCTGATGTCTATCTGGGTTCTCTTGTCCATTACCATATATTATGACTATGAGATATGGAAAATGGACGTCAAGACTACCTTTTTGAACGGAAATCTTGAACAGACCATTTACATGCAACAACCAGAAGGATTCATTAAACAAGGTCAAGGGGAAATGGTTTGCAAGCTAAATTGGTCCATTTATGGCTTGAAATAGGTATTTCGATCTTAGAATATAAGATTTGAGCGATAAAGTCTTATGGCTTTGACTAAAATGTTGACGAAACTTATGTCTACAAGAAAATCATAAACAGTTTAGTAGTTTTCGTAGTGTGGTATGTGGATGATATCCTACTCATGGGGACTGATATATGTCTACTGATAGATGTAATGAAATGGCTAGCCACCCAATTCCAAATGTAAGATTTGGGTGAGGCATAGTTTTTTTCTAGAGATCCATATTATCATGGATCGTAAGAACAAAACGTTGGCCTTATCTCAGGCATCGTATATTGACAAGATAGTGTCAGATATTCGATGCACAATATCAATAGAGGTTTATTACTTTTAGGCATGGAATTGTGTTGCCTAAGGTACAATGTCCTAAGATTCCTTAAGGGGTTTAGAAAATGAGATAGGCTCCCTATGCATCGGTTGTGGGTAGTCTTATATATGCCATGTTGTATACAAGGCCTGACATCCATGTTGTACATGGAATTGTATGCCATGTTAGAAGATATCAATCCAGTCCAAGATATGATCATTTGACTACAGTTAAGACCATCCTCAAGTATCTTTGTAGAACGAATGACTACGTGCTTGTGTATGGGGCTAAGGATTTGATCCTTATAGGATACAATGACTTTGATTTTTAGACTGATAGAGATTCTAGGAAATCCATATCAGGATCAATATTCACTCTTAACGTAGAAGCTGTAGTTTAGTAAGACACAAAGCAAGACTACATTGCTGACTCTACCATGGAGGTAGAGTATGTATCAACTTGTGAAGCTGCCAAGGAGGCTGTATGGCTCAGGAAGTTTTTGACAAACTTGGAACTTGTCTATAACATGTCAAACCCCATCACCCTTTATTGTGATAATAGTGGTGTTGTGGAAAATTGTAGGGAGCTTAGGAGCCACAGGAGAGGAAAGTAGATTGATCGCAAATATCATCTTATCCGTAAGATTGTGCATCGAGGAGACGTGATTGTCACAAAGATCGCTTGGGAGCACAATGTTGTTGATCCATTTATAAAAGCTCTCACGGAAGCTTTTTAGGGTCACCTAGAGAGTTTGGGTCTACAAGACATGCATCATCTAGTCTGGGGCAACTGGGAGATTTTACTTGGTATAGTGTATGCCTTAGTTTATTGTATTGCGTAGTTTACTTATTTTTTATTTTGTATTGTACCCCGCACTAGCTTTAGGACAAGTGAGAGATTATTGGGGTTGATGCCCTAAATCTTATGGGTTTCGTAGTTTGTAAATTTTTGCACATGAAATATTTATTTAATAAAATAAGAAGTTATTCGACATTTAGTTTGCATTAACCCAATCCAGTAAACTACGATCGAAGGTTATTTTATGTAGCTTAAACATGTATGTGGTTGACATACAAGTGGATCATGTTTAAGTAATAACCTAAATGGTTTGTAGTGTATGGATAAGGTTGGATATCTTATCCTGGTGACACTATGGATACAACCAACTTAGTTATTGTTACAATAGTTATAAAGTGTTAAAAACGATTTGAGTCTAATCATTCATGTGTAGACATGTAAGTAGATACATTCTACATAATGAGTTTGTATAAGACAAAACCGCGAAATGATGTCTCTCTTTATAACATCGTGAAGAGATTAACATTTCAATAGGATGACCATAGGCGACTCGACCTTAATCTTGAGTGAATTGTAAACTTCTGTCTAGGAGGACGATCCTTTGATCTATTTGAGTGAGTGTGACCAGATTCGCTGACTCAATAAACCTACCATTTTGAAGATTTGTCTGAATAGGGAGCTGGGAACACAACTACACAAGATGGAATTCAATTCTTGTCATCTTTAGGAAAAGTAGATGAATTGCTCCCTTAATAGCTGATTGTGGGTCTTGTACATTGAGGCCTCACTGTCTCACTGGCCCGAGAGGGACTTGTTTATAGTTGAACTATAAAAAATTTGTTCATTAGAGCGATAAGTGGTACTTAAGGGTAAAACAGTAATTTGATCTAACCCTAGCTACAGAAAATTCATGAAGGGTCCACTTATTATTGATTAGTTATATCCATGGACACAAAAATATATCTACAGTGCGAAGAGTGCGATTGTGGGTCTTTGATGGAGTGACTTGCAGTTAATAAATGTTGATTAATTTAATTAAAGAGTTTAGTTAATTAATCGTGTATTGATGCATTGTTTTATGCGGTGATATAATGAAAGGAATTGCGGTGATGGAAAATGCGTTGTGCAACAAGTTTTCTCAGCAGAATCCAAGTATAAATCCTACTGAGTTTCCTGGTAGGTCCAGGGTCGAACTCAGTGACTAAGGAAAACAATATGCGGTAATAATTTTTAAGATGACTTTGCGGTAACCAATAAATCAAAGAGTTGTTGGGTGGTTTGCGGTGTAAAAAGTATGCGGCAGATTTGAGAAAAGATTGATTATGCGACAGATACACTGAGTATGCAGAGGAACGGGTTGAGAAGGTCTTTAGCTAGCGTTTCCTGAGAATGCGTTCAAACTATGCGATCATGCTACAATCATGCGACAACAAATCATTTTCCAATGAAAATGTGTTAACTACTAATTCTAGGACGCATGCGATGAATGTGATAATGTTCATAGAGCTTATTCCTAAGTCTCTACTTCTTGCCTATGCGATGATGCATGATGAACACAAAGTCAAGATGACCGCATACAATTATAACCTATCTCTAGGATGCATGTGATGCGTTAATAGCAAACAACGCTTATTTCTAAGCTCCTATCTCTTGATTATGCGTTCTAATCTGACTCTCCTGAGCCTAGATTCTAACCTGACTTTTCCAAGTCTAGATTCTATCCTTAGACTACCCTCCCGAGTATCTCTAATGGACGAATGATGCATACATAATACAATATAATCGCATAGAATGAAGATCCCCAGTTATGCTAGTTAGGTGCTTTTCAACCTATTCAACAGATTTAGCTACTCATGCATAATGTACAGAGAGTGAACATATATAAAGATGTAAATTATATTTCTATAGATAAGTTCATAGTACAAAATGACAATGGAAGATAAAGGTAGAGAGCCTAGTAGCAATCCCTTGCTTCCCAAAGCTTTTACATTTTTAACTTTATTCTGTTCAAAAGATGTTCCTACTTCCAAGGAGTTGGCCCTCTCTATGATCTCAATGCTTTCGGCACTCTTCCGAGTTCACCGGAACGATCTCTCGGTACAATCTCACTTCCCTCGCTTTCACCTTTTAAATAAAAGAAAAACTAAGAATAAGGCTACTTCTAACTATGGAGAAAATTATCTAACTGACGAACTCTTTTACTGAAGAAGGCCTTTGGTATTTATAGAGCTTCAAGGTGAAAGGATTCTTCTCTCGTATGATTGCACTGATGGGATGACATTAATTCTCTATCTGATGCGCCGAATATTTGTCACCGAAAAGTTGAGTGTCCTTGCTACAGTAGTTTGTTAACGGCTTGCTAACTTAATTTGGAATCGACCGTCATCAGCTTTCTGTCCCATCGTGATTTATTACACTTTTCACCTAGATGCGCCTACCAAAGTTGCACAGGCTCTATGCGGCAACCTTCTTGAGTAGATATTTGCGAGCGCAAATGATCACATAGACTTGCGTTAACGCAATCTCTTGATGTGCTCGGCCGTTGATTTCTTGTGATCACATTTTTCGACTTGCGTCAATGCATATTCTGCACAAAAATACATAAGTTAACTTTTTTCATGCGATGGATGCATGTGACCGCAATATTGTGAACTTAATGCTTTTGGACGCAATAATATATATTTTTATCAACACAAACTTGCATTGTTTTATAACTTAGCACTGTAATAATGTGTATTTCTGCCCATTATCATGTATCATTGGAGCTTCTACTCTGTAGGTCCATAGGTCCCCCTGCTAGCCCATTAAGGGTAAAATATAAGTACCAATTAGTTATCGATTAATTTGAATTGTTCAAATTAAATAATGGAACTAATTTTATAAGATACCATTAGTATAATATATATAGATACATTATATTATAAAGTTAATTTTGAATAAGATTAAAAAATTATATTGTGTAATATGAGAGAGATAAATATTTGAATAAGATTCAAATATTATTTATGTGAATGAGATTCATATAGAACTATAAATTAAAATTAATATGAATGAGATTCATTTTAAAACTATATGTTATGTGAGAGGATATGGTTTGAATATGATCCAAATAATATTAAATATGTTATATTTAATAGTTGATTAATTAAATATTAGTTAATTAACATTATGAATTTATTTTTATATATGTTAATTGGTTTTCATATATATATATATATATATATATGTATGTATGTATGTATGTATGTATAAATCAATTAATAAAATACAGAATAACTCCTAAGTAGTGTGGATGGAGTTATAACTCCCCCCACTCATCCTCTCATGAAATATAACCAAAAAGGAAGAGAATTGCAAAGGTGTTGGTTGTCTTAGATTTTAGAATTATCACTTCCAAATTTTTCTTAAGATTTGTTCTCTGAAAAAATCAATCTTCCCTACCAAAACAAGGAGTCCACTCTTCCGTGGTTTTTATTCTAGAGTATAACAAGGTAATTATGTGGTTGTGTTTAGAGGAATTTCCTGTTGTTGTTCATTTTGTTCGTAGAAGAAGTTCATGCAGTGAAGTTCTACTGTTCGTGATCTGTGGAGAGGAATTACATGAATAAGAAAGAATTATAATGGTAAGTTCGTTTCTTCCTTTCTTCTCTCTAGAATCATGCTATAAATATATGTTTATCCAATATTTTCTATTTTATTTCTCTGTTTTCAAAGTTCCAAAATTGATTATACATGGCATTACATTCACACATTTCCACAAAGGAATTCAATTTGTTCATGTATAAAACTACACCGCAAAATAATTGATCTCTCTTTATAAATTCGTTAATTGAAGAGATTAATATTTCACAGGATGATCACAATAACTCGATCTTAATCCTGAGTGAGTTATGAACTCCGTCCCTTGAGGCTCATTCATTGATTGCATGGTGAGAGTGGCCCGAGCTGTTGACTCAATAAGCCTACTATTTTGAGGACTTGACCAAATAGGGACATGGGAACATAAATTTACAAGATGGAATTCACTCTTTCTCGTATAGGGTAAATAGATAAGTAGTTCCCTTAAATGTTGACTTTGGAACTTGAATAATAGGGCCCCTCCCTCTCACTAGCCCAAAAAAGACTTGGTTTATGGTTGGATCATAAATAAATTGTTCATTAGAAGATCCGTGGTACTTAAGGTAACAAAGGTAGTTGAGGGATAAAATCCCGTGCAGAAGTGATTGATCACTTGTGCTTTTAATTTAAGTTTTGAATTTACAAAATAATAAAGAAGGATAAATATGTAGTTTTAACTAAGCATGCGAAAATAGGGAAGAGTTAATACATACCATTGAAGTCTGTCTTCAAGAAATCTCCTCTCTGCAAGAAATTTCCATGAATGAATCTTCTGGAAGACACCATCACTTGGTTACCTTGTTGGGTCTTATGCCTTAAAACTCGTAGTAAATGTAAATTGTTGACTGCCATTAACAAAGAGTTATCAATGTTATTTCAATAAGTGTTATTGATTGTGTTGTATGCCTTTTGTTTTAATAACCTTTAGTCCAACAAACTAACATCCTAAGTTGTCTTATGCGTCTGGAATTGTATGTAAATACATACAGAGATTAATGTTCAAGATACAACATAAAAGGTCGATAGTATAGGGATAAGGTTGAATATCTTATCCTGGTGATACTATGGATACGACCCACATTGTATTTGAAACAAACCAATGATCCAATGCATTCGTGTAGGTGATATGTGAGTGAGGGTATTCTATATAATGAGTTTGCATAAGACCGAAGTGCGAAATAGTAACCACTAGATGTAACACCGTTGACTAGTTAGGTTTCTATTTTAATTGGATGACCAAGGCAATTTAGTCTTAGTTCTGAGTCAATTATGAACTTTTGTTCACGAGGGATTATCCTTTGATTTGCACCCGTGAGAGTGGCCATGTCATTGACTCAATAATCCTACCACTTTAAGGACAATATCGAGTGGGGAGCTGGGAACATAATAATACAAGATGAATTTCACTCATTCTCAACTTTAGGGTAAGTAGATGAGTGTTCCCTAAAGTAGTGTCTCTAGGAATTGAACAAATGGTCCTACTCTCTCACTGCTCGAGAGGGGTTTGTGTTTAATGGTTTGACAAAAAACAGGTTATTCATTAGAGGAGCACTGGTACTTAAGGATACAGAGATAACCCAGGGGTAAAATGGTAATTTGATCGAGCTAGTGTTACAAACACTCGTGAAAGACTAACTTACTGTTATTGGTCTATATGCATGGACATAGAAATATGTATGTAGTGAGAAGAGTGTATCTATGAGTCTTTAGTAGAGTGTACCTACAATTAATGAATATTGATTAATGTGGTTAATGAGTTTAGCCAATTAATCTCATATCATTGGAGATTCTAACCTATAGGTCCATGAGGTCCCCTTCCTAGCTCATAAAGAGAATTAAGGTAATTATGTCTTGAATAGATTTTGAAATGTTCAAATTCACTTGGGGAAATAATATAATGTATAGTGATACATTATAATATAAAGTTTATATTTTAATTAAACTTTGTAATATAAATTTAATTTTGGATATGATTCAAAATGAATTTATGGGAGAATTAAATATTTGAAAGAGTTCAAATATTAATTTAATATGAATTAAATTCATAACTAAACTATAAATTAAATTTAATGTGTATTTTATGCACACTAAAATTATAGGTTATGAGAGAAATAAAATTGAATATGATTCATTTGTAGGTTAAATTGAATATTTGATATTTAATTTGGTAATTAATTAATTAGAAAATTCATTAATTATTAATTTAATTTAATTTTTTATTTGAATTAATTGAATTAAAACTACAGGTTGTGTGAAAGATATTTCATTTAACTATGATTTAAATGAAATAATTAATCAAATTTAAATTAAATTATTTGATTTATTAAAATCAAATTAACTCTCATGTTTGGAGTTAACAGACACTTGGGATGGTTCGCACGTTTCTCACTCTCTTGATGAAATACCTGCAAAACATTTGTAGGAGAGGATGTTGTTGCAAGTGTGATCTTCACTAAAGGGTTATGTACACAATTCTCTCTAAAGAACTCTCCCATCCTTTTCCCAATTTTGAACTTTTTTGGCTCTCACAAACCGCATACCTCAATTCTCAGAGAATAGAGAGGTAACCTATTGGTGGTATTTTTGAAATCCCAAATGGAGAATTGTATCATTATTCGGTTCTACAAAGTAAGATTTCTTTCCCTTTTCTCTATAAATTTTAAAGCATGCTTAACTTATGAATAAGACAGTAGGTTCTATTTATTTATGGATGTCTGTGATTTTCTTAATGTCCCAGTGTTTTGGTATTTTAGAAATCCTAAATTAATTTCGAGTAATGGTCCCGTTTTTTCTTCCATTGCGTTAGGGTTTTGATCCCTACAATTAGCATCAGAGCCATCTCATAGAATTAATTTAGGTTTATGAAATTTGCACTGGGTTTTGGTTGGATTAATTGCATTGTGAATGTATGTTTGTAAATGAATTTTTACCGTAGTTTATGGTAATAGAATTTCATATTTTTTCTTCGATCAAGTTTTAAAGACCCCTACATTTTTGGGCATTTAATCATGTAATTCGAGTTTTCTGTAAGTCTGTATCTAAAATTAGGGTTGTAGTCGATGAAGATCGAGACTAATTTTAGCCAAAAACCAAGAACAATTAAAGAAACTGCCCAGGATCGCATTTTAGTGTCGTAGCGTTGCAATGTTGCTCACAGCTTCAGAATGCTATCATACATACAATGCCAGGGGTGCATTGTGTGCGGTTTAGCTACGGTCTAGGGTAGTTCGGTTCGATTCGGCTAGTTCAAAAAGGCTTGTCCGATTTTGCACTGGGTTGGCTCAAATCGTGGTTTTGGGATCTAGTTCGGGTAGGTACGAGTTGGTCTTATCCGGTTCTGGAGCGACAGAAGTAGTTTTAGGATAAAATAAGTATAATTATTGTAATTTATTTCTTTAGTTTATCCTAGGGGCTAAATTACCTCCGCATTTGCTATTTAAATGCTTTATGGATGTCATTTATATAAATCCTACCATAGGTTAAGCATGTTCATGTATTTTAATATGTTACGAGTGTTATAATGTATGGTTTTAATGCACGCTGTGTATATGGTTTCATGAATTATTTAATATATTTTGATACGTGAAATATATGAAACTTGAAAAGCATGATGCATGATATTACTTAGTAAATATAAAAAGTTATATTTATTAATGTCTTGTATATGCTTGGTGGATTTTCATGAGTTGTTTAATATAAGTGTTATATTAATAAAGTTGAACATCAATTTGCATTGAGCATGAGACATCCATAGTTTAATATAATTATTATTAAATTCACGAAATGGATGTAATGTGGTTTTCTTGTTAAATAGAATTTGATTGTTAATCAAGTAAATCATAGAAAGCTTGATTGTAGGGATAAAAAATAATTTTTAATAGTTATAAAATTAATATTTAGTAACCGTCAATCTATAATAAAGAGATGCATACAAATTTCGGAACTTAGGGAATTGGAATTAATTTTAAAATGTTTAAAATTAATCTAGACCTTAGATTACATTGGAACTTGAGTTAACCTTAATATTGTTAATATGCAATATCTCTTGGTTAATTAAATGGTTTAGTTCACCTATAATATTAGAATAAAGGACTTATTATACGAGTTATAATAGGCATAGGCTTAGATAGATTCATTAGCCGGAATTTAACTAAATATAATAAAACCCTAAATTGGTAGAACACGTTAGTGGGAGAAAAATGGTATATAGGATATATCAATTTTTAGCTTTCACGTCCTTAAGAGTGTTGGTGTTGACAATCAACATGCAGAATCAATTTGGATCTTAAGCACTCTAATTCTATTAATTTTAGCAATCAAGCAAGCATATTCATATTAAAGAAATAGGGTTTCCGAAATCTACCTTTGAAGATCTCTTCAAATTTATTCAATTCCAACTTGAATTCCTCTCCAATGGCTTCAAGACTACTACTTGCTTTTGCCTACCATTCTCTAGAATCTTAGTTGGGTGGTGGAACTCAAAATGAGGTTGAATTAAGGATAGGTTTGGAGGATTTTTTTTGGTTTTGGTGTGAAATGGTAGAGAGAACTTTTCTCTCACAAAAACTCAAATTGCATGAATCCCATTTCTTAGCAAATTTGACTAATTTAGTTCATCAACAACATGCAACCCAATTTGATGAAAAATTGACACCATAACCTCAATATTTTTGCTAGAATAAAAGGTGTTTAAAGTGGAAAAAATCCACTAAGATTTTTTTTTTTCATTTTATAAATTTAATTCAAAATTCAATTTTCAAAATTTTGAAATCAAAATTTCAAAATTAAAAATGAAATATAAGTTTATATAAAATATTAATTCAATAAGTAATATTAGATAAAAATTCATTAAGTTTTAAACAAAATTAATTCCATAATTAATTTTGTATAAATTAATTTCTTGATAATAAATTAAATTAATTGAATATCAAATATTAAATTAATAAATACCAATTCCTCAAACATGAATCCTTATTCATGTAATTAATATTTAAACGTTTAATTATACCGTATATAATTAATATTTCCCTTAAACTGAATTTGAATATTTCAAATTTCCTCATCATTTTGTTCTAAGGTTTAATCCGTTTGTGAGCTAGTAGGGGGATCTAATGGACCTACAGATCATGGGCCTTAACAATCTAAAATTCATTGACTAAACTTTTTAACCCAATTGGCCAACATTTGTTATCTACCAGGACAGTTCACTAATGCCCAGTAGTTGCACTCCCCTCACTGTAGATATATTTGAATCCACTCGATATAACCATAATCAGTAAGTCAGCCCTTCACAGGTTGTTTGTAATAACGACTGGGTCAACAACTGTTTTACCCTCGAGATTACATCTTGCTTCTTAAGTCCCATCGATCCTCTAATGAACAATTGGTTTGTGACCAATCATCAAACCACGTGCCTCTGGAGCCAATGAGAGGGTGGGGCCCTTTGTTCAAGACCTTGAGTCAGCACTTAAGGGAACAACCTCTCTATTATTTTTAAAAGCGGGTATGAGTGAATTTTGTCTTGCATCATATGTCCCCAGCTATCTACCCGATCTTACACCTGAAATGGGGGCCTTACTAAGCTGACACTATTGAGCCAAACCTCACCCATGCAAATCTGAGAAAATTTCGAATAAATAGGAGTTCATACTTAGTTAAGGATTAAGGTCAAGTGATGCGTTGATTTATCATGTGATGGTGTGTGGATGAGATGATGTGTGGATGCGGTGATCATACAAGTTTTCCTAACAAAGCCCAAGTATAAGCCTTTTTAAGGTTCCTAGTAAGTCCAGGGTCGAACACAGGGACTACTAAATAGATATGCGACGGACTCTCTGATTTAAGGGCGGTGGTGATAAAGAAGTAGATGGTGTTTTGATTTAGACTTTCCTATGCAATGGAGTTGAACGTAGAGTGATGAAAGCGTAGTGTATAACAAGTATGCTAAGGGGTTGAGAAGATATTTAGCTAACATTTCTCAAGATTGCGTACAAGTCATATGATCATGCTATACACAAATATTAGTATTACATTTCTCAATTCATAATGCCATATTTCCTATTTCTAGAACGCATTCGATGTGTATGGAGTGCAGTAGATAGAACTTATTTCTAAGTTTCTACTCTTGTTTATGTTATATAATCTAACTCTCTCTAGCCTAGATTCTATTTTTAGACTACTCTTTCAAGTACTTCCAAATGATGAATGATGCATACATAAGACAAGATGATCGCATAAAATGCATAGCTTAAGTCATGCTAGTTAAGTACTTCTTAACCCATTCAAAAATTTAGTTACTCATGCATGGTGTGGAGAGACTGAACAAAATCAAAATGAAGTTTCCATTTTTGCAAATAAAGTGTTGAGTACAAAACAACAAATGGATTGAGAAATAACAAGCCAGGTAAGCAATGTCTTGCTTTCCGTGGCCCTTTACACTACTCTTTATCACTTCAACTCTGTTCTGATTTGCGGACTCTTTCTCTCACAAGGGTTGGACTTCTCTCCTTTATATTGTTTTTCGGAAGTCTTTTGATCTTTTCGAAAAGCGATTTCTCTTGGCTTCGCCTTGTCTCCTTCTCTCTTTGGCAGCATTGGGTATTTATAGATTTCAAGGTGAAGCAACTATTCTTACTAATGATTGCAAAGATGGGCAACATTAATTTCCCTACTCTGTTGCGCCGTTTGGAAGTCACCGAAAGTTCAATGTACTTGCAACAGTATGGTTTTTAACGGCTGTCAACTGAAGTTAGAAATAGACCTTTATCAGCTTTACGTCCCATCATGATTTATTATGTTGTCGGTTTGATGTGATGTCTTTATGCAATCGCTTTTGAGAAACTTCTCACGATCGCAATTTTAAGCGTATTGTCACATTGTGCCCTTGGATCGCAATTTCATATGCGCCATCGCATTGTACTTGCACAGAATAGGAAAATTAACTGCTTTTATGCGATGAGCATTAGTGATCAAAATTTCTTTTTGTTTGGCGCTTTCAAACATAATATTGCCTATTTTACATTGCTTTCTCCCATTGTTTTACTAATTTGAGCTATAATAACTTGTATTTCTACTAGTTATCATCAAGTTACATAGGTCATCGCTTTGAAATAGTCAGCCTTATACAATAAATAGTGTTATAAAGTAAGAGTAACTTATTTCTTGGTCCGCTGTTATACAAACTCTTTGCATAGGACGTCCCTATTCACATGTCTCCACATGAACAATTCAGGATCACATCATTTGTACTAAATACAAAGTGGGTTGTATCCGATAGTATCTCCAAATTAAGGTACCCACCTTATCCGTATACTATAGGCCGTTTTGGCTATCTACTTGAAATTGATCCACTCCTATCTCCATATAAAGTCCAAATACTCATATAATAGTCATGGATCTTAGTTTATTGGATTCAGGTTCTTTCTACAATGAAATAAGCAATTCATACATTCAATAACATATTTATTGATTATAGAATAAGTTTATATGTTTAAAAACCACGAGTTTTAGCACATATAACCCAACAAAGAGTTCACCCCTGAGAGATCCATGCTCAGCTTCATGTCGCCCTGGGTGCGGCCTCCCTTCGAAAAGTGTTTTCATGGGTCAATACAAGTTTTCTACCTAAGGGTGAAATTAAACAAAATTTGAAACTTCTCATCATGGGCATCAAGGCTCAATTTATAGAGCCATGTGCTGGTAGCTTTGGGTGTCCCACTCTGATCAATCGTCATTTTTGACATCATTGGTGAGAATGTCAGCACTACTATCATCATTCTAAAGTTGTCGTAGAAGGTCCACTAGAATTGAGTCAGAGATCCCGAGGCTTGTGATCAAATATTTTTGGTTTTTGTGAGAGCTCGGCGCATGCGGACAAATCCTGCGATCAGCTGCAAATCTTTTGATCATCTACAAAACATAACACTTTGGCACAAATTAATTCATGATATGCGGTTAATAGGGATTTCAAGTGTACATCAGCACAAATATAATTTTAAACATGAATTCTTAGTATTATCAACGCATATTTAGCCTATTTAGCCTCATTATTCTAAGTAAAAAGCAACAATAGTTGTATTCTTACAAGTTATCACACCCCCAAATTTAGAATAATGCTTATTCTCAAGCATATGTTGTACTAAGGAAATTCAAAATTATTCTACACCTCTAAGTTGCGCTGACTAGCTTCTCAGAATGTTGCTCACTTGCACTCCTTTCTCAAGTAACACTACTCTCTTAAACTTAGCCACTTCTTCTAAGAAATATTTGCTAAGTTTAAATCCAGAAAGCCTCCATTCGAAAGCCTTTTACTCATTTCAAAACTTTTGTGTCCTGTTTTTCTTTAATGTATTTGTTAAAGAAGATCTTAAAAGCTTGTGGTTAATTATTCAATTTGGAAGCAGGGCATTGAACTTGGTTACACTCTTCGTTGTGGCTTGGTCTTGCGGGTGTCATGCAAATATCCAACAATGGTTACGTGCCAAGTTCAATTTAACTCTTATCTTAGCTAAGTTTAACTTTTTCCAGATAGTGGAGTTTTTTTTTTTTTTTTAGAGTGGCAAGGTCCTCATTATTAAAAACTGAAAAACAAAGTTATTCAAAAATTTTGTAAAAAAGATTTGAGTAGAGATTTGCACACAATAAAAATTAGACTATTAAACGATGAAGAAGCTACTAAAGCTAAGTGATTTATGCAACTCTTAGTGAGTGGACTTAGTGAATTCACATAACTATCATCATGGTTGTTAATTTGTCAATGCACAAGAGGGCGTAAAAAATAAAAACGAATTTCAAAAGAACAATGCTTGAAAGATAACAAATAATGGAAAGACACATGAAAAATAGTGAGATGCAACAAAATTTAGAATACATTTCATTAGAAACATAATGCGTCGAAATAAAAAATAATCACATAAAAAAAATATAGAAAAGAAAAATTCAACTTCCAAAAAGGCACCTCTAAATTTACGTCTGCGCTGAAGGATCATCATTCCTACGTTCAGGAGTAGGCTTTTGTTCATCGACAAAGTGCAGAGGTTGGCAAAGATGAGGTGAGATGCTTGGCCATGAAGATAGGAAACCAAGAAGTTGAAGTCTAATGGTTTTGTTAGGTTTGGAGGGTCGGAAACTAGCAGATGATGGACATATCTCGTTGCAGAGAATTAATGGATTTTCTAAGAGGCCACAATTGGTAAGTAAGCTTTGTGCATATGAAGTTCCTTAATTAAGCAAGGTTGATGGATGGTGCGAGTTGGAGAGGCAACGAGGGGGAGCAGCAAGGGATTGGTGTGACGTGGTGTCCAAATCCTCACCAGTTGTGGTTTGGTGTGTTAGAGTCAGAGAACGCACAACGGAAGTACAACGGATCAATAGGCATTCTAATTCATTAATTTTGGCTTTAAATTAAGCATGCTCATAAACTAATAAAAGGGTTTCATTACATACCTTTGTAGAACAACTTGAATCTTGATTCCAGCTGTAAATCTTCTCCAAATCAACTTGTGAACCACCTCAAGGCCTTCTTGAAGGAACTCTTATCAAAGAGAACCTATAAGCGGAAGCAAGATCGTTCCAAATTCGTTGTGACAGAATTACAAGCATTCACAAACATATAAATTAGTTATCCATTTTAGAACATATTACGAGATGCTTTCATAAATAAAAACAAAGTGAACGAGAGACATACCTTTGAAGAAAGTTTCTTCTAACTTTCTCTCGCTCTTGTGAAGTCTTGGCCCAACACCTCTCACTGTCACTATGAACACCAACCCAATCATCTAATAGACCGTCTGATCAATCAGATACAACCTTCTCCACGAAAAAGTAGCCTTTCGGACACCACTTAGTAACCTTGGTATTCTTAGAGTGAGAATCCAAGAGGTGTGGGCTCTGTTGGATTTGGTAGAGGGAAAGAGGAATCAACGATCGCACTCAACGACCAAACAAGTGGGAGAGTTTAGAGTCTATCGTATAGACTATGGAGCTTGATCGTTTAGTAAAGGTACACAATTGTTTAATAAAGAAGGTTCGATCGTTTAGTAAAGGTACACGATCGTATAGATGATGGCGCATGTACATGATCATTTAGAGAAATTCGCTACGCTAGCCTTGCGATCGTTTGTAAAATGCTACACGATCGTTTAGACAAACACTTGAAGCTATCGTGTAGTCTCTCGTAAGCTAAATGATAGGCAGTGTACTCAATTAAACGATTCTACGATTCTTTTTCAAAATTGAATTTTTTTTTCATTTTATTCTTTTAGTTATGAAAACTGAAAATAACCTTCCACTTTCATGCACGATTAAGGAGAAACCACCAACAATTATCTCATAATTGTTTTAATTTTAAATAAATATAATAACTAACTTATCATATTATATTTTAACCTATAGTTTTAATATCACAACACATGCAACATTTAAACCATAGTCATTTTCTCCTTTATTTGATATAAATCATATTTATATTATTTTCCTCCAATTAATGCATCTCATACATCATGTCAACTATATCATATATAATTGGACCGGTTTAATCATATCATATACAATCAAACTCCCTCTTGTCAATTTGAACACTTCAAACTAACCCAAAAACTTATTCTCAACTTGAATCCATTGAACTACCAAGGGGACCTTATGGACCTATAGCTTGAAGCTCTAACGGTACGTGAATAGCTGACTAAACTCTTTAATCATGAGATCCACCATTTATTAACTGCCGGGCACTCCACTAAAGACCAACATTTGCACTCTTCTGACCATAAATATATTTATGTGTCTATCAAATATAACCAATTAACAGTACGATAATCATTCACAACTGCTCATAAGTACAGTTGGGCCAATTTATCGTTTTGCTCATATAATTATTTCTAATTTCTTAAGTACCATTGATCCTTCTAATGAACAATACATCATAGTCCTACTATGAGTGGGCACCTCTAGGGCCATGAGAAGGTGTGTTGTGCCACATTGTTGAAGCCCCGGAATCAGCCCTTAAGGGAGCAATCTATTTGCTTACTCTTGTTTCAGGGAAGGAGTGAATTCCATCTGATGTAGCTAAGTTCCCAACTCCCCAATCAAATGAATGCCCAAAGTGGTAGGTTTGAGTCAGCGATCTGGCGACTCACACCCATGCAATCAAAGGACTGCTCTCAAGGACAAGAGTTCCCAACTTACTCAGGATTGAGGTCATATGACCTATGGTCATCCTAGTGAAGTGAAGTCTCTATCATGAACGACGTTATATAACGAGACTATACACTTCGTGGTTCGGTCTTATACAAACTCCTTTTAGGACACCCCTGCTCGCATGTCTCCACATGAATGATCAGGATCAAACCATCTGTAGCACGTCACAACTGTTGTAACTATCTACAAAGTGGGCCACATTCGTAGGTTCACAAGGATAAGGTTTCTCTCTTATATCCATATACTACAGACCATTTTGGTTATCACTTAAGTAATGATCCACTTGTATGTCTCCACATACATGCTTAAGTTACAATGACAACTAGGGATATTAGTTTATTGGTTTGTGGTAAATGCAAACAAAACATTTCATGTTTCATAGACAACAGTGAAGAAAATATCTCATATTATTATATCACAAGCGTTTGTTTAATACTAGTGTTTACAAACTATAGGACCCAACGAGAGTTTAGGACATTAAGCACAACACTTCTATACTATTCTTTTGATACCTTAGATTGAGTTGTGGGACTGAAAATAGGCTTGAATAAAGGGAATTTGGAGAAGAAGACACTGCTGCACCATGGAAGAAGACCTTCTTCGACCTCTTAAGTTCTTTAACAAAAACTGATCAAGTGCATTAGTTGCATGCCCAATTTCCACTTCAATCTTCTCTATTTATTGCAAGACTATCATGCAAAGAAGATATATGTGTGAGTTGCACATCATGCTTGGAAATTTGACACAAGGAAATGGTGGAGTATGTGTGAGCAAAATGGAATGGAAAGTGGAGAAATCCCACTTTTTCGATTTCCCATCTTTTTAATTTTTTTTAATTTCTAAATTGATTTCCAAAATCAAATTTTCATTTTCAAAATTGAGATCTTTATTAATTTTACAAAATTAATTAATTAATTAATTAATTTTCTAATAAAATTAATAATAAATAATTAATTAAACAATTCAATTAATTTTAATTAATTTAATATCTAAACCCTAATATTAAATTAATTTAATACTAATTCCACCATCATGAATCCTTATTCATGAATTTAATATTTACATCATATTTAAATATTAACCGATTGTCCAATTTCATTTAATTTCAAAACGCATATTTATATCACATATAATTACTAATTCCCTTAATTCTAATTTGAACGTTTCAAATTAACTTATCACACTACTCGAAGGCTAATCCATTTATGAGCTATTAGGGGGACCTCGCGGACCTACAGATCATGGGCTGCAACGATTTGAGATTATTTGGCTAAACTCTTTATACTGAATTAACCCTTATTCGTTAATTGCTGGATCACTCCACTAAAGCCCATAGTTGCACTCCCCTCACTGTAGATATATTATATCCACTCAATATAACCATGATTAGTAAATTAACCCTTCACAAGTTTTTCGTAATAATGGCTATTTTACCCCCTAGATTACCTCTTGTACCTTTAGTCCCACTGATCCTCTAATGAACAATTGGTTTGTGATCCGATCAACAAACCGAGTTTTTCTCAGGCCAATGAGAGGGTGGGGCCCCTTGTTTAATACCCAGAGTTAGCACTTAAAGGGACAACCTCTCTACTATCCCTGAAATCGAGTAGGAGTGAATTCCATCTTGTACCCTATATTCCCAGCTATCTACCCGTTCTTACCCCTAAAATGGAGGTTTATTGAGTCAGCACTGTTGAGTTAACGCTCACCTATGCAAATCTATGGATAATCCCGAATAAATAGGAGTTCATAGTTAGCTCAGGATTAAGGTCAAGTTACCGAGGTCAAAATAGCCAGTCTTAAATAGTAAACAAAGTTATAAAGTAAGAGTGACTAATTTCATGGTCCGATCTTGTACAAACTTGTTAGACAGAATGCCCCCGATCCTCATGTCATATCATATACGAATTAGGATCACATTGTCTATGGCACTTTCAAACTCCTTGTAACAACTACAAAGTGGGCCGCATCTGACAGTGTTACCAGAATAAGGCACCCAACCTTATTCATATACTTTAGATCATTTTGACTATTTACTCGTACCTTGTCCACTTTTATGTCTCCACATAAAGTTCAAAAACTCATGTAATACTCATGGATCTTATAGTTTATTGGATTTATTTTTAAAACGAAATAATCAATTTATATGTTCAATAACAAATTATTGAATTTTTAGAATAAGTTTTATTGTTTACAAACAATGAGTTTTAGGACTTAAAACCTAACATGGTGCTAGTTGGATGAGCCAGCGTCCAAATAGAATGGGTCTTCAGATTTGTCCAGAAGAGGCGGTGGGGGAGATTTTTCTTTGTGTTCAGGGAAGGGAAATTTCTACGGCGAGAGGGAGATTAGTCATTAGGATCTGTGGGAGGGGGAAACAAGTTAAGATTTTTTGGCAGAGGGGACATGAGAAGTAAAGGTTCGTGAGGAGTGAGGATCTTCAGCAGCGAAGGAGAGCAGAATCGCTCTTCAAAATCACTACAGTTAGGGCTAGTTTTGACCACTTCCTCAACCCATCCTTTGTCTTTTGGTTGTTGAAGACTGAGGGGGAATTCCGGCCAATAAGGGTTGGGCGCTTGGGGGCTTTAATAGGCTTAAGGGAATGAGGTGAGTTATTCAATAGTCATTGTGAGATTTAATTGGTGAGAACTTCGTTTACCTTTGCCAAAGGTTCTTCTTCAACGCTGAAGCCCACGCACAGGCAAAGGTTGGTGATGATTAATGGGAAGAAGTGTTGGCCTTGGGGTTTTCCAAATATTCCCATGATTTACGTTGTGATGATCCACCCAATGTCCATGCGGATGACTCTTGTGATGCAGTAGGGTGCCATCACACAATCCCTTGATTCTGTCTTTTCATGTGTTGTGGAGATCGACCTTCTTTTTAACCAGGTAAACCTACAACCTCACCGTTGGAAGTAAACCCTCAGAAGCCAAAGTTATAATGCCTGTGGGGGAGATCTTCTAATCAGAGCCAGACTTTGCCAATATCCTCAACGCATCAACCATGGGTCTTCGCCTGGTGCCTCTATCAGCTTGTTGGTAGATGCATCATGACTGTCTTTTAACTTGAATAATTTGTTGATGTCTTGGGCGTGGAACGACATATAGCAGCTCAAAGTAGTCACTGCATCTTCTTTAGCATGTAAGCGGCCATTATAGAAGGCACACACAACTTTTAGAATGACTATGGATGGACTTTGATAGAAGCCTTCCCATCCCAGCTCTGCGATGATGCTGGTGATGTATCGGGTAGCGGCGATCGCACCGGTAAGAACCCCACCTTAAGCAACATATCATCATTTTACTTCTTCTTCGTCCATCTAACTTCTTTGGTGGGAGATGTTTCCACCATCTTCTCCTTGCTCTTTTCCTAGGCTTTTGTGTCCTTTGGGCGCTCAACAACTACACACCTAAATTTTTGCTTCTTTCTTTCCTCTTCCCATTTTTCCTTCTTCCATTGCTCTTGTTTAAGCCATTTATTCTCTTTCTGGCGCATAATCTTTTCCTTCCTTTGTGCCTCATTCTCTTCTCTTTTCTTAATTTCTTCTTTGTCTTCTTTCTCCATCTCTCAGATCATTGCATTGGCTACAATTGCAATCCGACACCAATAAGATGGGCGACGATATTAGTGCATCCCTTAGCGTGTTGAACGCATGAATGCAAGCATTGTCAAAATCATAAGGCCTACATGCCTCAAAGAGAGTGCTTAAAGGTTGGGAAATTTGGGAGAAACCTTTGATGAATTTCCTATAGAATCCTGTGTGGCCCAAAAAGCTTCTTATCGTCTTAACATTCACCAGTGCTGGTTGTTTGGTAATTGCATCAGTTTTTGTCTGTTCCATCTGCCTACCTTGGAAACTTTATGGCCCAACACTATGCCCCTAGTGACCAGGAAGTGGCACTTCTCCCAGTGGAGGACCAGGTTGGTTTTTTTGCACTTCTTCAACACATTTTCCAAATTGGTGAAGCAGACACTATAGGAATTACCAAAAACAAAGAAGTCATCCATAAAGGCTTCCACTAATTGTTGTAGGAACTTTAAAAATATTGCCATCAAGCATCGCTGAAATGTCCCCGATGCATTACAGAGCCCGAGGGCATGTGCTGAAAGGAAAATGTGCCAACGGAACAGGTGAAAGTTGTTTTCTCTTGATCTTCAGGCGCAATGGCTTTCTGGTTGTACCTAGAGTACCCATCCAAAAAGCAAAAGAACTGATTTCTTACCAATCTGTCTAGCATTTGATCGATGAACAATAGTAGGAAATGACCCTTCTTGGTTGCCTGGCTGAGTTTGTGGTAATCCATGCATATGCACCGACCTGTAATAGTTCAGGTTGGGATCAACTCATTCTTACTGTTTTCAATTACTGTAAGTCCAACTTTCTTCGGCACGCATTGAACTGGGCTCATCCAGCTGCTGTCAGAGATAAGGTAAATGACTCTTTTGTTGAGCCACTTGATTATCTACCTTTTCATTACTTCATGCATGGCTAGGTTTAGGCTACGTTGCCTTTCCACTGACCTTCTTTTCCCTCTTCCAGCCTGATTTTGTGCATGCAACACGAGGGGCTGATCTTCTGAATGTCTACCAATGTCCATCCTATTGCCTTGGTGTACTTTTTTAGGACCTGTAACAAGGACAAATCATTGTCAGCATTCGATGCAGAGGAGATAACGGCGGCAAAGTGCCATTATCCTTAAAATAGGCATACTTTAGGTGAGCAGGTAAGGCCTTTAACTCTAGTAGAGGGGGCTCTTCTAGTGACGGCTTAATTCTTGCTGCCTCGTTCGTCTAAATTCAAGGATTTAATGATCGGGTCAAATGTAGTCACGGCGTGGACAACCTCTTCCAAAGCCAATTCTTCTTCTTCTTCATTTCTCAATTCTTATTCAAACACTTCCGAACAACTTATTCGTAAATCATCTATGTGCTGGCAAATCTCTAACTCATATGGAAATTTTAATGCATGGAACACATTGAGTTTCACTTCTTGGTCATAAACTCTAATGGTTAGCTCTTCTTTCTACAAATTAATCAGTGCATGCCCTACTTGACAAAAATGGGCATCCAAGGATGATTGGAATGTCTGTGTTAGACTTATAATCCAGAATGATGAAGCCTGCAGAAAAGATGAACTTATCAACCTTAACAAGCACATTTTCAATCTTCCTCTCAGGATACATTATGGATCTATCTGCTAGCTGTAGGGTTATAGGTGTGAGTCTGTCCTCACCAATTCCCAGCTTCTTGAAGATTGAAAGTGGTATCAAGTTGATGCTTGCGCTGAGATTGCATAACGCATGGCCAACATCCATTCCGCCAATAGAACATGGCAAAGTAAAACTTCCTGGATCTTTCATCTTTTGGGGAGGGTGTTTTTAAATAATGCATTGCACTCTTGAGTCAATGCAACCATTTCAAAATCTCCAAATGTTCGCTTCTTTGATAATATCTCTTTCACGAATTTTACATAGCTGGGTGTTTGTTCAAAAGCTCCCACAAGAGAAGTTTTGATATAAAGTTGCTTAGGGACGTCTAGAAATCTCTCGAACTAATGGTTGTCATCCTTATTCTTTAGCCTGTTGGGGAATGGTGGTGATGGGCAAGACTTGGCTTGCTTTGTTTTTCTCCTTTACTGCAGCAGGATCCTACATCGAGGGCTCTGGATTGGATGATGATGCTACTTTGTCAGAAGAGTTCGAACTTGCTGGTGGTCTCTTGGATGTTTGAGTAGTATTACTATGAAGGTTGTTAGTTGATTCAGGATTTATGGAATTGATTGAGGTCGTAGGAGTTAATGTTTCTGGTATTACTGAAATAGGTAGTGTTACTTTTTTGGAGTTTTGGGAGTCTGCTATCAAATTAGCCACTGTCCTTCCAGTTCGTAGTATCACTACTTGACATTACTGTTTACCATTATTGTGCAGGGCTTTAGTGTTATTTGGTAGGGTGCCTATGTGAAACCCGGATTTCAATTTCCCTACTTAAGTAGGTCATTAAGGGATTACTAAGTGTAAGTTAAATCCTATATTGAAAAGAAGGAAAATTTCTAAGTGTTGAATAGATTTTCCTTGAGTAGGTTGAGGATAAGCGTTAACTAGTGAAAATTTGGCTAAGTGTAAAGTCAAAAGGAACCACGCATTTAGTGTTAACACATGAGATGAGGCTAAGTGTAGTATGAAGCAGAAGGCAACCATGCAAGAGCTTCTGAGGTTGAATGCATGTTGGCTGAAACATTGGTAAAAGGCATTGCCCAAGTTGAACATGCGTTGAGGCTACATGAGAGAGAGCGGAGAGCGAGATGTTGAGCGCAAGGTGCTAGACAGACGATCGTATAGCTTTGGGAGGCGTTGAGCGATGCAATCGTGTAACTGCACATGACGCTAAACGATGAAAAGCGATACACTACATGATCGAGCTATACGATAGGCGTTAACCACTACATGATCAATGTAAGAGCCAAACGATGAGCGTGGAAGCTAGGCGATAGCGCTAAACGATAGCACTATAAGATAGCGTTAAGTGTTGTGCGGGTGCTAGATGATGAACGTAGACGCTAGACGATGTGTGGGTGCTAAGCGATAGACTACATGATAGGTAGAATGCTAAGCGATGGGCGTTGCGCAATTGACACAGATGTTGGGCGATGATGCTATGCGATGAGCAGATACGTTAGGTGATAAGGCGTCAACGCTACATGATGGAGCTCAATGATGGGCGCAATAGCTATGCCATGGGCTATGCATGAGATCGTTGAGAGCAAGATGTTTACTAAACGATTGAGCTACATGATGGGGCGCTGGTGCTATGTGATGGACGCAGACACTAGACGATTTTAACAGGAGACAGCGAGAGATTCATTAGACGATGGAGCTAAGTGATGAAGTGCAAAAGCTGCATGATGGACTAGACAATGGAGTGATGCTAAGGCCTGCGTTACGCGAGGCTGATGAGCTCACTCGGACAAATGACTATACAGAGGTGGTTGAACTTGAGTTAGTAAGAGCTGGACGAATAAAGTTTCATGAAAAGGAAGTCTTATGCATCAGGAAGCCAACTCAAGTAGGTGTGTGGCATGAGAGTAGGTGAATGGCATGGAAGTAGGTGGTGGCAAAGAATGGTGCAAACACTTCAAGAGTAGGAGGTGTCATGCATTGGAAGACTTAAGAGATGGGAATGATCATTTCCTTTAGCCTATAAATACCACCACAAGAGGTCTCTTTAGTACAAAACTCAAAATCCTCTTGAATTATAATAAGAAGAGTGTTTCAGAGCAGTTTCAGAGATAACCATGCATTGATCATGAAGTTCCAAGACGAGGAGATGCTGTCGGACAATGAAGTCTGAAAGTAGCATCAACTTGGAACGAGGATTTCTCCCAGAATACTCGTGCGTTTGGAGTGATTTCAAAGGCACCTGAAAGCTCTAAGAGTCTTTTAGGGTAGGGCTCCTAGAGAAGAAGCTTCAAGGAATCGGGCTTGAAAATGAAGAAAAGATAGAAGGGTGGAGCTGTCGAGTAACCTTGGGCCAGTCTTGATGTTTTGATGATTTCGGCCAAACCACGATGAGTTATGAGCTAAGATTATAAGGTAAGCTTGCTGAGACATTTTACAACATGTTTTTCGAAGGACGTATCTCAAGATAAGGCTTAGAACTATGAGTAATCTAAGCTTTAGTTTAAAACTAAAATTTAGGATTAAAAAGAGGAGCCCGAGAAGACAAAAGGAACTTAAAGAGAAAGGTTCCTACCTTACTAAGGTGAGTGGTATTTCTTTTAAGTCTTAAGCATATCTTTTAGAGTAAATTGTATATGCTTATATTATGAATGAGTAAATAGCATGAAAAGGAGAATATATGATCGGGATGGTCAGGGGGTCAATAGACCTAGTTCATGAGCTCAAATGGAACCTCACGGGATGGTCAGGGGACCAAGAGGTCTAGTTCTTCAGCCTGTGGGAGGAACCTCGTATGGGATGGTCAAAGGGCCGATGGGCCTAGGTTTTGAGCCCATGAGCGGGGAGCTATGTGCACATAGGGAACAAAAGGGAACGCAAGAAAGTAAGCATTTATGACTAGTATCATTTTAACTATCTACCGTGTGTATAGGTAGAGTTTGAGAACAGACTCATTATGAGTAATATCAGTTAACTATCTACCGTGCGTGTAGATAGAAGTTGAGACCAGACTCATTCAAATCGGGGTTTTGAGTATTAACCTCGTATTTATGATATGCTTGTTATTTATGTGTTGAAATGGACTCTAGAAGTTACTTACCACTCATTAAGCTTGTGAAGCTCATCCTTTTCTTTCATGTTTTTCTTCCCAGGTAACGAAAGATGAGGAGTTCCAGGATGCTGCTAAGGTCAAGGTCTTCCACAGCCACAGTCACACTTCCGGGGTTTTAAGAGTTGTTGTTGTAAACTTTGTAGTTAAGTCTTGGAGTTGTATAAACATTACATTGTTTTAATAAAATGGGCCTACTTAACTAGTTGTTGTTATCTCCTTGACTTAAAGTTTACTGAGAGTAAAGAGGTTCAGATGGGCAATAGGTATCATAAAAGGGTGGTATCTAAGGTCCCTCACGCCTCTTCTCTAGCTCAAGAGGTGGGCTCGGGGCAGGGTGTGATAGCCTGATGGTCTATTTTTCAATTTGTTGGCAATTTGTCCTACCTGAACTTCAAGATTCCATATCGAGGATGCTTGACTCTGGATCAGCGCATCATTCTTTTGGATGTATTCTGTCAAAAGCGACTCTAGGGATGATGATGTGTTGGAACTCAACGCATGATGGAAATAGTTATGGACATGCTGATGGCCTTGACTATGCTAATGGAGTCTGGGTGGGTCGTCTCTATGCGCTTTCTGCTGAGGCACACTTTACTGCTCAGGCTTTTGTTGGTTTCCTACCCAAGAGAAGTTTGGGTAATTCCTTCAACCCAGATTGTATGTTTTGCTGATGGGTTGTTATGAATAGAATAAACGATCTGAGGGGTTTGCGAGCATACCTTCTAAGAGTAAGGTTCCCTACACTGCACATAACTTACAACAATGACCTGATTTAGCACCTTAAATTGAGCAGAGTTGGCGCTCAACACACCTTGATTAATAACCATCAATTCCAAGAGGGACATGACTTGAGCCATCTGGCCACCCAATGTGGTCATCTAATCAAACTCAATCAATGCACCATCCATTTTGCATTTATCGTAGTTCCTGTTTCCATACCTATTATCGACCCATTTTTCGGTGTTCCTTGAGATCCTGTCTAGAATGACCTTCGCTTTTGTATATGTCTTTTCCATGAACCCACCCATAGCGGATGCATCATCTATTGACTGCAAAGCTCAGCCTACTTCTTATAGAAAGTTTTCATTTTGGTGCAGTTAGATAGGCCATTATGCGGGCAATTACGGACTAGGTGCTTAAACCTGGCCCAGACATCACTCAAGGTCTCAGAATAGTGTTGTTCAAAGGTAACAATATCTCGCCTCCTCCTTGCGTTGACGGTCAGTGGAAAGGATTTCTACATAAATCTCTGAACCAGCTAGTACCATGAAATGATCTCATTGGGTTCTAAGGAATAGGCCCACTGCTTGGCTCCGTCTTTTGGGGTGTAAAGAAAGAGAGAAAGCTTAATCCCTTATGGCCAAGAATAGCGAATTTGTTGCACATCTTCACAAAACTAGTTAGATGGGCATGTGGTTCTTCTCTAGGAGCCCTTCCAAACTGCCCTACAATTTGGATCATTTGTAGCATTACTACCTTCATCTTGACTCTAGTGTTCCAATCAATCAATGACCGTGTGATACCTGGAGAGAAATCATTGAACTTTAGGGCTGTATAATTCCACATTGGTATATTGCGGTTGCCAGTAGAATTGGGTTTGACGACCCTTATCTATGTAAACCATTCCCCTCTTCAGGGTCATTGTTCTAATTGTTGGGCATATTTGCTGATTCTTTCTTAGGTTTCAATTTTTTCTGGCTCTACGACGGAATGTTCGTTTGATCTTTAGGTCAATATCAAATTCAGGTGTTGTACCCTCATTAATATACTGTTTGTAATTGGTCACTCAAGCTAACAATCCGCCTAAGATTGAAGGGGTGCCTGCAAAAACACACAAAGACCAACAAAATTAGTTACCAAGTCCCTGATAACGATGCCAAAGACTTATCGTGTGGTAAATTTATTGTGATGTTCGTGCGTGAACTTGTGTTAGAATGACTCTGCTCTGAGACCAACTATATGTCAAGCTGTATGTATGCTATGTGATTATCACAAGTTTTACTATATCTTGTCTAAGTATAAACACGATATATGTTTCTCGGTGAGAACCGAGGTCGAACACAGGGACTTATAACTAAAATGTTTGAAAAGCTAATGAGTTTGGGGTAAAAATAAAATGAATCATAGTGAAGAAGAATAACTTAAAAGCATGTGATCATACACTATGTGATGAAAATAATTAATCAAGTGACAAACAATTTATGACTAGTCCTGATAATTTTTTAGAGAATAGTATCTTAAACTTGGAGTAAAAATAAATGGAGAAAGTAGGGTCGGGGAAAGTTAATACCAGGTTCCTAAGTTTAGTGTTACGGGTAATCCAGGCTCATTACATCCGTTCATCACACACCTCTCGACAGCCAACCACATTTTTCATATCTCTATGATGCACGAATGATGTTGCGTTGAGCATAAGATTATTTCTATCTCTAGAAACATTTCTATTTTGCTTAGTGAGTTCTACAACTATTTACCCTCTCAGGAAGTTGTTTATAGCTACTTAACTCTATGACTGATCATATGCAAGCATTCAATTAATCATACACTAAGCAAATAGGATTAATCCTCAAAGACAAAACTTAGCTCATGGTATTAAACTTCCCCCTTACCTCGTGGAAATGAGTTAATCATGATAAGGAAAGAAGAAATGACAAACATAGCAAAGGTGATAAAGGTAGTCATGATAATATAAATATGGAAATAGAAATATCGATTACACAATGAGTTAATATTGTATTGTCAAAATGTAATACAACAACGAAGACAATAAGTAAGTAATGGAAGTGCAGTTTTCATCAATCTCTTACTACGATTGATGGTATGTTAAGGCTACTGGTGACCAATGGTAGTGTGAGGTGGAGGAGAGTCTCTTAAGCACTTGCTTCGATAAGTTTTTCGGTGGTGAGTCGGAGGGAATTTTGGGAGTGGAAAATTCTCAGAAGTATTGTCAAATGTGCTCTTGCTTATGGTCTAAGTATTCTGTCTAAGGCCAAACTTAAACAAAATATGGAACCCCTCTTTATGGGCGTCAAGGCTTTATTTATAGAGCCATGCGCTGATAGCTTTGGGTCTCCCACTTTGATCAATCATCATCTCTGACATGGTTGGTGAGAATGTCAGCACTACTATCATGGTCAAATTTTTAAGTTGTGGCAGAAGATCCACTGAAACTGAGTCAGAGATCCTGAGACATTCGATCAAATATTTCTTCATCGGGTGAGAGCTCGGCGCATGCGGAAAGATCCTGCGATCAGCTGCAAATCCTACGATAATCTGCAAAATATAACACTTCGGTATGGGTTAACTCATGATATGCAGTTAGTACGGATTTAAGTGTACTAAGCACAGGTATAATTTTAAGCATTAATTCTTAGTATTATCAAATTCATATTTAGCTTATCTAGCCTTATTATTCTTAGCAAAAGGCTAGAATAACTTGTATTCTTAAAAGTTATCCACCCATGTGTCGTTCTAGAGCGACCATCCCTTCGGAGGGCCTGATCATAGGATTCATAACAATGTAATCTCTAGTAATGGATAGGGTTTCTTAGGTTAATCTTAAATAGTTGTCTTTCCTTATGATAGCCTAATAAAGTGTACCTCTGATATCCAAAAATGGTAGGGTCACACTTACGGGATAAATTAAGCTAGTTAATGCATCATTGACCGAAAAACGGTAGCGACGAGCTATGGGAATAAAAGTTATTATGATATTAGTAATTAACTGAGAATGTCTCAATTTAAGGGAGAGGTAGTTTATCACCCTTCGGTGGTATCGTTGCAAAAACTAAATCAATAGTTTAATTAGGGTTGGTTGATTGCTTATTTTTGCTGAATTGATTGGATACTTGTTTTTGTGTAATGAGTAAGTCAAATATAACTTATACGGGCAGTTGTTTGTTATTCATTTTTGGATGTTTTACACTATTATTTCCTTGCTTAAGAATGAAAAACTAACCGGTGAAAACTATGTGATGTGGAAATCTAACTTGAATACAATTCTAGTTATAAATAATCTACGGTTTGTCTTAGTGGAGGAGTTTCCTCCAATCCCGTCTCAGAATGCATCCCAAGCATTGAGGAATACTTATGATCGTTGGACAAACCCAATGATAAAGCTCGAGTCTATATCTTAGTATGTTTGACGTTCTTATCAAGAAACAGGAGGCCATGATCACTACGACTAGGGAGTCCCTCCAAGAGATGTTTGGAAAAACATCCTCTCAAATCCGACACAAGGTCCTCAAGCACTTTTTTCATGCACGAATGACGGAAGGTCAGTTAGTGAGAGAACATGTTCTCAATCTGATGGTCCACTTTAATGTCGTTGAGATGAATGACGTGGTCATCGACGAGCAGAGCCAGTGTCCTTTATTCTGGAATCTCTTTTGAAGAGTTTACTCCAATTCTACAATAATGCAATTAAGAATAAAATAGAGTCTACTCCAAACCTTGACCGATGTCTTCACCTTCTCCTTCCCTCCTTTTTTTTTTTTTCTGGACCAACTTAGACCACACGTTGAGGGAACAAACTTAGTTCCAGAGGATGAACCCTTTCTTGGAATGGGCAGTAGTTGCATTTCCTTGTATTTGTCCCTTCCTCTTCATAAGAGACTGATAAGTCTATAACCCATTCTGGAGGGTAGTTATGGTCTACTCTATTTTATTCTTAATTGCATTATTGCAGAACTGGAGTAAACTCTTCGAAAGAGAAGAGATAAATAAAGAAGAACTCTTCCTTGAAGATCCGATCTTCACATATAATCCCTCCTTCAAAATTAGAACGAACTCAAGAACCTAATTGGCCACTACCATGAAGGCTTCCCCTGTATTTTCTAGGATAAGAATTCAAGGAGTTGTGGGCTCTCGGTATTTTGAAAAGTGGGAAAATTAAGAGGAAGAGAAGGAGAGAAAAACTTGAGAAATTTTCTTAGGGGTTTTCTTGCAGAGATCGTTCTGTGTAAAAAAAATCAAAAGTTCTCACGTTTTTGTGAAAATGACTATAATCCTGTCTTCCCCATTTTTAATTTTTTTACACAGAACAATCTTTGCAAGAAAACCCCTAAGAAAAGTTCTCAAGTTTTTCTTTCCTTCTCTTCCTCTTAATTTCCCCATTCTTCCAAAATAATGAGAGCCCACAACTCCTTGAATTCTTATCCTAGAAAATACAGGGGAAGCTTTCATGGTGGTGGCCAATTAGGGTCTTGAGTTTGTTCTAATTTTGAAGGAGGGATTATACGTGAAGATCGGATCTTCAAGGATGAGTTCTTCTTTATTTCTCTCTTTTCTTTTTCATATTAGCGTGCAGTAAAATTTAAATTAAATGCATAATTCTTCTGTATTTTTCTGTAAAATTCTTGTCCTGTAAAAGTTGGGATTTGAGACCGATTCCCGCTTCTACTCCAAACCTTGACCGATGTCTTCACCTTCTCCTTCCCTCCTTTCTTTTTCTAGACCATCTTAGACCACATGATGAGGGAACAAACTTAGTTCCAGAAGATGAACCCTTGTGGAACTTCTTGGAACGGTCTGTAGTTGCCTTTCCTTTTATTTGTCCTTTACTCTTCATAAGAGACTGATAAGTCTATAACCAATGAGGGTAGTTATGGTCTACTATATTTTATTCTTAATTGCATTCTTACAGAACTGGAGTAAACTCTTCGAAAGAGAAGAGAGAAATAAAGAAGAACTCTTCCTTGAAGATCCAATCTTCACGTATAATCCCTCCTTCAAAATTAGAACGAACTCAAGACCCTAATTGGCCACCACCATGAAGGCTTCCCCTATATTTTCTAGGATAAGAATTCAAGGAGTTGTGGGCTCTTGGTATTTTGGAAGAGTGGGAAAATTAAGAGGAAGAGAAGGAGAGGAAAACTTGAAAACTTTTCTTAGGGGTTTGCTTGCAGAGATCGTTCTGTGTAAAAAAAAAAATCAAAATGGGGAAGAAGATGATAGTTACAAATCCTCTACATCACTTCCCACAAAAGCATGTAATTGAGGTAAAAAAGGAGAAGGGAGTTACAACTTCCTCCCAAAATAATTTTCCAAAATAAAATTTATTTTAATAAAACAATGATATATTTATATGATAACCACTTTATCATATGATATATATTAAACTATATGTTATATCAAATATAACATATAACCTATAGTTTAATATTGTATCAAATATAATATAACCTATAGTTTTCATTCTTTCATTAATGCACGGTATTTAATATAAATCTCATTTATATAAATTTAATAATATGAATACAATTCACATAATTAATATTTGAATCATATTCAAATATTTATTTCATCTCAAATAGACTTTATATTATAATGTATTATATACATTATAGTAATTATATTACATATAATTAATTCCGTCAATTAATTTGAACAATTCAAATAATCCAAAATTGATTCTCATTTAATCTGTTGAGCTACGGAGAGGACCATGGACTTGTAGCTTGAAGCTTCAATGGTACATGAATAATTAATTAAACTCCTCTAATTATATTATTCAAAACATTTATTAACTTTCGGGTACTCCACTAAAGACCGACAGATATACTCATCGCACTACAGATATATTTATGTGTCCATTGGATATAACTAGTCGACAGTGTGATGACCCTTCACAAATTGCTCATACGTACAATTGGGCCAAAATTACTATTTTGCCCCTATAGTCACATCTACCTTCTTAAGTACCATTGATCCCTTTAATTTACAATAAGTCATAGTTCAACTATGACTAAACCCCTCTTGGACCAGGAGAGTGTGTGACACCAAGCCCCAGAATCAGCCCTTAAGGGAGCAATTTATCTACTTTCCCTGACGTTGGGGAAGAAGTGAATTCTGTGTTGTATACCTCTATTCCCAGCTACCTAATTAGACGAATCCCTAAAATGGTAGGCTTGTTGAGTTGGTGATCTAGCCACTCTCATCCATATAAATCAAAGGACCACCTTTATAGGTTGGAGTTCACAACTCACTTAGGATTCAGGTCATGTCACTGATGGTCATCTTGGTGAAATGTAAGTCTTTATTATGAACGGTGTTATATAATGAGATTAGTCATTTTGGTCTGGTCTTATACAAACTCCCTTGTATAGAATACCCACACTCACACGTCTCTAGATGAATAATCAGGATCAGATAAATTGTAGCACTTTACAACAATTGAACATCTATAAAGCGGGAAGGTATCCAACCTTATCCATCTACTACAGATAATTTAAGTTATCACTTAAACATGATCCGCCTGTATGTCTCTACATACATGTTTAAGCCACAAAAGATAATCTTGGATGTTAATTTATTGGTTTGTGGGTTTAATGCTACTAAATGTCTAATAAAACATCGTATTTTATTAAATAAACAAAATTTTTGTACAATACAATTACAAACTACATGACCCTACGAGATTTAGGGTATCAACCCCAGTAGAAGGCTCTCCCTGCCGGGAAAAACAAGGGCAAGGCCAAGATGGGCAACAAAAGTAAGTGCTTCCACTGCAATGTGGATGGTCACTGGAAACGCAGTTTCCTCAGTTACCTTATCGAGAAGAAGAAAGAAAATGAAGGTAAATATGTTTTACTGATTATAGAAACTTATTTAGTGAAGAATGACCCTAATGTAGGGATACCTGATTGGGGAGCCACTAATCATGTTTGTTCTTCTTTACAGGAAATTAGTCACTTCTAATAGCTCGAGGAGAGTGAAATAATGCTCAAGGTTGGAACGGGAGACACCATTTCAGCTCATGCTATGGGAGCGGCAAAGCTTTTTTTTTTTTTTTTTAAAAAAAAAAATAGATACTTATTTTGGGAAAATTTTTATATAGTTCCTAAGATTAAGAGGAACTTTATATCTATTTCTTGTTTTATTAAACAAATGTATTCAGTTTCTTTTTCATTTAATAAGGCGTTCCTTATGAAAATGGTATGACTATTTGTTTAGCTATATTAGAAAATAACTTATATGTGTTAAGACAAACTGAAACAAAAGCACTTTTAAATCATGAGATGGTTAAAACTACTAATATTCCAACAACAAAGCAAATAATTTTTCCAAGTAACAATAATACATATCTTTAGCATTGGAGATTAGGTCACATAAATCTCGATAGCATTGGGAGATTGTTAAATAATGGACTTCTAAGTGAGTTAGAAGATGATTCATTAACTCCATGCGAATCCTATCTTGAAGGAAAAATGACTAAAAGACCTTTTTGTGGAAAAGTTTATAGTGCTAAAGAGCCCTTAGTACTCATACATTTAGATCTTGGAACATTACATTTGATACTGCAATCGTATCTTTTGGTTTTGATCAGAACGTTGATGAACCTTGTGTCTACAAGAAAATTAACAACTATAAAGTAGCTTTCTCAGTACTATATATGGATGATATCTTACTTATTGAGAATGATGTAGGGTACTTTACTGATATTAAAAAAGGGATAACAACCCAATTCCAAATGAAAGATTTGGGAGGGCACAATATATACTTGGGATCCAAATTATTAGGGATCGAAAGAATAGAACGACAACTCTGCTCAAGAAACTTATATCGATAAAATGTTGACTCAATATTCAATGCAGAACCCCAAGAAGGGTTTATTACCTTTCAAGCACGAGATTCACTTGTCTAAGGAATAGTGTTCTAAGACACCTCAAGAAATTGAGGATATGAGACCTATTTTTTATGCCTATGTTGTGAGCAGCTTAATGTATGTTATGCTCTGCACTAAGCTAGACATTTGTTATGCAGTGGAAATAGTCAATAGGTACCAGTTCAATCTAGGGTTAGACCATTAGACTACAGTTAAAGAGTTATCAATGTTATTTCAATAAGTGTTATTTATTATGTTGGATGCGTTTTGTATTAAGAACCCTAAATCTAATAAACTAACATCCTAGGCTGTCTTATGAGTCTTAAACTATATGTGGAGTCATACAGGGATCAACGTTCAAGATACAACCTAAAGGGTCTACAGTATAGGGATAAGGCTGGGTACCCTACCCTAGTGGCACTATGGATATGACCCACTTTGTATTTGATACAAAAACAATGATCCAACGCGTTTGTGTAGGTGACATGCGAGTGGGGGTATCTTATGAAATGAGTTTGCATAAGTTCGGACTATGAAATAGTAACCATTAGATGTAACACCGTTGACTAGTTAGGTTTCTATTTTAATAGGATGACCAAGAAAAATTTGTCTTAGTCCCGAGTCTATTATGAACTGTTGTTCACAAAGGATTGTCCTTTGATTTGCATGGGTGAGAGTGGCCAATTCGCCAACTCTGAAGGGAAACCGATGAAGGTCCCTGTGCGAAAGTGGGGATCATTCCCAATTTTAATTTTCACAGAACTTTAAATTACAGAAACAAAACAATTATGCATTATCAATATAAACTTTACAACATACAATTGAAAAGAGAAATAGGCAAGAAGAATCCACTTACCTTGAAGCTAATTTTCTTCACATATTCCATCTTGATCCAAGTCACGTACTGATCTCCAAGAAGAAATTTCAATTGGGCACCACCACTTGAGAACCCTCTATATTCTCTTGGGATTAGGAATGTGCAGGAGTGGTGGGCTCTACACAAACTTTTGGAAGAGGGAAAAAGGATGAAAGGAAGAAGAAGAAGGAGAGTTTTCTTCTCTGTGATCTAAAGGAAGAAGATGATGGATACGTTAAGTTGTTCCCCACCCATTGCACGTTTTCTTAAGAGAATAGGGGGAGGGAGTTTTAATTCCCTCTGTTAAATTAAATTAAGAAAATAAATTTAGTTTAATTTAATTTAGATAATATATATATATATAATACATAACCTATAGTTTATATTGTATCAAATACAATATAACCTATAGTTTTATTTTCTCTCAACAATGCATGACATTTATGTTAGAGTATATTAACATGCAGTGGAGGAAAAACAAATTCAATATGTACTCTAATCATACATAATTTGAGTTTAAACATGCTTCAAAGTAACCTTTACAGAAGAAAGTTTGCTAAACACAATACCTTTGAAGTATCCTCTTCAAATCCAACTAAAATTCATGTGAAAGTGCTTCTACCTTCAAGTAAACAACCACCAAGATTGATAAGAAAATAAGTGGCAATCATAAGGAGCTGGCCAAGTAGGAAATATTGAGGTTCTACAAAATGAAAATGAAGCTCAACAGCCTCAAACCAGCTCAATTGAAGCTCATGGTGAAAATCATTGTAAGAACTTTCCAAGTCAACCTAATCATGATCAATCATTATGCCACAAGGACCAATGGAGTTGATGTTGATCCAATTTACAGCTTAGATTACTCATAGTTCTATACCTTATTTTAAGATACTTTCTTCTACAAAACTATTCTACAATATATCAAGAAGCTTACCATAAAATCTTAGCTTATAACTCTTCATGGTTTAGCCGGAATCATCCAAACATCAAGACTGGTCCAGCTTACTCGATAGCTCGACCCCTCTGTATTTTTCTCATTCTTCAGCCCAATTCCTTAGAGATTCTTCTCCGGCAGCCTCACCATGAAAACTAGACTATCTTATCTCTCAGATTTCTTTGGAGTTACATCAAAAGCTCGAGTAGATTGAGAGTTCTCCTTGTCTTAAGTTGATGCATTCTCCTCCACCCTCACTATCCAATGCACTCTATTCTCCCCATCTTTTTAGGAATTTTATGATTTGTGATTTGAAAATGAAATCCCAACGGCTCTATTTATACGCGTCCAAACCTCCTATGGTGTTGACACCACCTACTTGGCTGCATGGCCAAATGTTTAATCCTCCCTTTATCAACATAAGCTGACTTTTCCTTGGTTCAATGTGTTCTTCCCAAACACATCCAACACAATTTCTTAGGGTTTAAGAATTCCTCTTAATCGGACACCTCATTTTAATTGACGTTTGCCCTTACATCTTTAAGCTTTGTTTGTATTCAATTTAGGGTTTTCAATGCATAATCTATAAGATCGTGACCAAATTCAACACATAAATGCCCGGTCGTTCGATTCACAGGTGGTTTCCTTCGATCACGTAGGCGTGACGTCCGAATGAGGCGTTCAGGCTGCTCTCGCTCTCTCCAACTTTCTCGCTCAAAACTCTCGTTTTCTCCACTCTCGCTAAGGATCTCCACTTTCTCCAGCCTTCTCTCTCATTTGGCTCTCGGTAGTGTCGCTCTCTCCATGTTTCTAGCTAAGGATCTCGCTCTCTTCAGCCTTCTCGCTAGCTTGGATCTCGCTGTGCTTGCTCTCTCCATGTTTCTCACTAAGGATCTCGCTCCCTCCAATCATGCCAACATCGCTCTTTCCAATCTCGCCAGCGTCGTTCTTTCCTTCTTTCTCTCCACCCTTTCTCTCTAACTTCACTCTCTCCCAGTCTCTCGCTCAGCCAATCCGCTCTCTCCCATTCTCTCGCTCAAATCAATCTCACTGCCTCCACTCTCGCTGCCTCCGCTCTCGCTCTCTCCCATTTCTTCTCCCATTTTCTCTCCAATCTCACTCTCTTCATTTTCTCTCCAATCTCGTTAGCTACTGTGAATATGGTTTATCTCCGTGCAACTTCCATACAATTTTTCCCAAATAATTTTCTATATTTTCCTAAGTTCTTCAATCTTTTCTTCACTGTTCAGGATTTAAGTCTTCAAGGTTTTCTTTTCTTTTTATCCTTTTAGGGTCCTCTCTACTCGTATTCTAGGATCAAATATGGGTATCATAACTATAATACCTAACCATTATAGTTTACATCCACTTTTACTAATTGTTGATCCACAAAAGGTGACAATTATTACAGTTATTATGACAATTGTAAAATTATTAGATTATTTACATAACATGGAATTTAACTTCCTCTTAATTAACCCCTTAATCACTTACTTAAGTAGGAAAATGGAGATCTGGGTTTCACAGGTTATTCTTATTATCGTTGTGAGGGCTCACCTAGAATAAAGGGGGCTTCTCATACGTGATTGAGGTAGTTCTCTTTATCATTTTGGTATCAGAGCTTGGGCTCTAGATCAGATATATGTTTCCTTATTTACAATGTCAATTTGTTTTTTTTTTTTTTTCCTTATTCATCTTGTCAGCTTTTGAAAAAAAAGTATCAATTTTGTTGTTTATTTGGTGTTATTTTCTTTTGTCCTTTCATATGTCGTGTCTTGATCTACAACTTCTCATTCTTTAAGAACTTTGAATTCAACTTAATTTGGTGTGAAGTATTTTTGTCACATTTTATCCATTTTATAAAAACCAAAATAGAAAAAAAAGTTTCAGCTCTTATTTTCATTTTACATTTTTTGTCTTCTTCAATGTTCTAGATCTGAGTTTCATCTACGAGTTTTCTTGCTTCAAGGTCTTCCAATTTAGTTACCTTCAGTGTCAAATATTTTTGTTTTGAAAATCTGTTAAAAGAATAAAAAGTGATGTAATCTGAGAGATTTCCTGTTGAATTTATTCAAGTACAAGAAGATGCATCATAAAGATTTCTTTAAGATTCGAGGACGAATCTTCTCGAAGAAAGGGAGAATGATAAGCAAATAAGTGGCAATCATAAGGAGCTGGCCAAGTAGGAAATATTGAGGTTCTGCCAGATGAAAGTGAAGCTCAACAATCTCAAACCAGCTCAATTGAAGCTCGTGGTGAAAATCATTGTAAGAACTTTTCAAGTCAACCTAATCATAATCAATCATTAGGCTACAAGGACCAATGGAGTTGAAGCTGAATGACTTCAAGAGAGATTAAATGCTTGCTTCCAAGCTAAATTTCCATCCCATCATGAAGAGTTGCAACCCTTCAAGCTTCAAGAGTCATTTGATCATCCAAAATTCATAACGAATCTGAAAATTCAAATTCATTTTAATGTCCTACTTATCTACTTAATTAATGTATTTGCATTTATTAAATGTTCATGTATTTAGTTGATAGATGAAAGGTTGCATTCTTTCATAGTGTCTTTTCATTTAGTATATATATAGTGCTGTTTTTTTACATTTGGAAGATAGATAGAAGAAGATTTGAGAAATATAATCTTAGGTTTTAAATATTGAAAGCTTTTTAAGCTTTGTTTCTTGTGTGTTCTTGAGATAGAATGCATGAATATTTGGAGCATTCAAGTGAGGATTGATCTATCTTGCTTGTGGAGTGCTTTGAAGATCAAGGGCTGATGGGAGTTAAAGCTTTGTCCGGTCCTTGGTTTATTAGATCATCTAAGTAATCTGTCATCTAACCTATCTTAGGGGTTGAGATCAAATTTGTTATGGGGTCTATTGGGGTTGAGTTCTTTGGGTCTTGTTTGATCCTTCCTTATCAAAGATCTTCTCTATCATTCTCTTGCAAGGACTGTGTGGTGGAAACACTAAATTGAACTGGAAGTATATAAGATGTGAAGAGGGTTTGATAATTTTTTGTAGAATTTTTTATGATGTTCTTAGTGAGCCTGAATCATAATTCAATTATAAAGCTTAGACCATGCAAATACATGGTTTGCATGAAGGGCAACTCCTACACGATTGAGAAAATGGATAAATGAATAAGGTGGGTGAAGATTTAGTGGATTTGGAAATCTCCACTTTGAAAACCATTTTCAAAAATGATTTTCATAAAATGTTTTCAAAAACAAATTATGTAAATTAAACTTATTTAATTAGTTTTATAAAATTAATTAAAATAATTAATTTTTAAATAAAACTAATTAATTTAACCTTTTAATTAAAAATAATTTAACATATAATATTAAATTAAGAAAAACCAATTCCATCAAAATGAAATTAATTTAAATAATATTTAAATCATATTTAGACATTAATCATTTCTCCAATTTCGTTTAATTTCGATAAAATTAAATTTTTAATTGTATTGAATACAATAAATAGAAACCCTAATTGAATTTGAACATTTCAAATTCTAATCCCTAATTTCAAATCTTATCAAGATTATTCAATTTACTAATCCAAATTACGAGCTAGTACAAGGACCTTGTGGACCTACAGATCATGAGCTCCAACGACTTGGAATTAATTGGTTAAACTTTTTAAAACGAATTAATCACTATTCGTTAACTACCAAGACATTCCAATATAGCTTGATAGTTTCACTCTCCTCACTATAGATATATTTCTGTCCATTTTAACCATATTCGGTAAGCCAATCCTTCACATGTTGTTCGTATTTACAACTAGATAAAGTTTATCATTTTACCCCTGTAAATAGATCATGCTCCTTAAGCTCTCACTGATCCTCCATTGAACAATTGATTTACAGTTCAACGTATAAATCATAACCCTCTCTTTCAAAAGAATGTGGGGCCCCGTTTTACAAGACAAGGCATCAATGCTTAAGAGAACTACCCATATGCAAACCCTAAATCGGGTAGGAGTGATTTCCATATTGTAAGGCTATGTCCCCAGCTATCTATCCGGTCTTATCCCCAAAATGGGAGCCTTATTGAGCAGTATTGTTGGACTACTCTCACCTATGTAGATCAAAAGATAATTCTAAATAAATAGGAGTTCATAGTTAGCTCAGGATTAAGATCGAGTTACCCTAAGTCATTCAATTTGAGATAGTCAGTTTTAATAGTAAACGGTTGTTATAAAGAAAAGTTATTATTTCAAGGTCCAGTTTTATGCAAACTCATTGCATAGGATGCCTCCACTCACATTTCTCTACATGAATAAGTTTTGGATCACATCATGTGTATCAATATACAAAATAGGTCGCATCCAATAGTGTCATCAGAATGAGGTACCTAGTCTCATCCTTATTCTATTTAAGCTACCTAATAAAACTTGATCCATTTTTATGTCACCACATAAAGTTAAAGTATTCGTGTTATAACCATGAATTCATTTATTTGATTTCCATAGAAGGATGCAATAATAATTTATTGAATAAAAACTCAACAATATTTTTATTGATAAATAGAATATGTTAACAACATTTATGAACTACGAGTTTAAGTCATTCCCAACAATTTAATATAAATCATATTTATATTAAATTCAATTATATGAATATCATGTATATAATTAATATTCGAATCATATTCAAATATTTTATTTCCTCTTAATTATTTATTTTATTTAGCATAAACCATATTTACATTAAATCTAATTATATGAATCTCATTCATATAATTAGTATTTGAATCATATTCAAAATCCTCTGAAAATACTTTATATTATAATGTATCTAATACATTATATTAATTACATCACATGTTTAATTTCTGTTCAGCTACAGAGGGGACCTTATGGACCTGTGGATTGAAGCTCCAAATGGTCATTGGATAATTAATTAAACTCTTTAATTAAATTACCTAACATCCAATAACTATCAATCACTCCACTAAAGACTGATAGCTATACTCCTCGCACTACAGATATATTTTTGTCCATTGGATATAATCAATCAACGGTGCGATGACCCTTCACAAATTGCTCATAAGTACAGCTGGGCTACAATAATCGTTTTACCCATATAGTAACATCTAGCTCCTTAAATACCATCGATTCATCTAATGAACAATAAGTCATAGTCCAACTATGACCAAGTCCCTCTCGAGCTAAGAGAGAGTGTGACCACATTGTTTAAGTCCTAGAATCAGCCCTTAAGAGAGAAATTTATCTAATTACCCCAACATCAAGGAAAGAGTGAATTTCGTCTTGTGTAGCTGTGTTCCCAGCTCCTCAGTAAGACGAATCCCCAAAATGGTAGGCATAGAGTTGGCAATCTGGCCATTCTTACTCATGCAAATCAAAGTATCGCCTTTCAGGTCATGTCACCTATGGTCATCCTAGAGAAATGTAAATTATTAACGGTGTTATATAATGAGAAAAATGATTTCGTGGTCCGATCTTATACAAACTCTTTGTATAGGATATCCCTGAAGGATCTCATATCTAGAAGTTCCATGAGCGTGTTTGGATCATTCCGATCTCATAGTGACTGAAATACAATAATATACATTCAACACATACAGTTATGCAAACAAATCTAATTATCGGCATTTTACAAACAACAAATTAACAAAGGGACAAAGTTCCATACCAGTTAAAGAAAATCTTCAATCTTTGGAACTCTAACACAGTGGAACCCTCCAAGTGATCTACTAACGCCCGACAGAAGCGTCGACTGCAGCAGCACGAACAACGCGAACTCATGACTACAACGGGGACGTAACCACCACTAAAGAGCATCGGGTATTCTCGAAGTGAAAACCCAAAGGGTGGGCTTTGGAGAATTTGGTAGAGGAAGGAGGAAACACAAATCGTGTAGGCGATAAACCAGTGGGAGGGAAAACAATGCTGTCGCATAGCAGAAGTGCTTATCGTTTAGGAGGAGCTACACGATCGTATAGGATTTGCTAAATGATCATTTAGGAAAAGGTACACGATCGTTTAGTAAAAATGGCATACTATACGATCGTTTAGAGAAGCTATCCAATTGTTTAGGCGCATTGTGCGATCGTTTAGCGCGAGGTAGACGATCGTCTAGGCAGAAAAAAACTATCGTATAATCTCTCGATTTTCTTAAGCAATAGCTTAGAATTCTCCAATGCACGCTTCATGAAATCTTTTGGTCGAATGACGGACGATGCAAAAATGAAAACAATTTTCATTCTAACTCATCGATTACAATAACCGACGCTGGCCACTATCCCACGTCCAAACGTGAATTTTGCTTAATTATCATATAATTAACTAATTAATTAATTAATTAATATAATCATATTATATTTTTATCCTATAGTTTGATATCACATATATACTATAGTATTTTCTCCTCTACTTGATATAAATCATATTTATATCTAATTTCCTCCAAAATAATGTATATCATACATTCAGCCAATTATATCATATATAACTAACCAGTCTAATTATATCATATATAATCGAACTTCCTCTTGTTAATTTGAACATTTCAAATTAACCCAAATACTGGTTCTCGACTTTATCCAAGCTACCCGGGGGACCTAATGAACCTGTGGCTCGAAGCTCCAATGGTCCGTGAATAGCTGACTAAACTCTTTAGCCACAAGATCCACCATTCGTTAACTTTCAGGCATTCCAGTAAAGACCAACAACTAAACTCTTCTTACCACAGATATATTTATGTGTTCATCAGATATAACCAATCATGAGTACGATGACCCTTCACAGATGCTCGTAAGTATAGTTGAGCCAAATTACCGTTATGCCCCTGTAGTTACATCTCACTTCTTAAGTACCACTGATTCATCTAATGAACATTACAACATAGTCCAACTATGTGTGAACACCTCTCGAGCCAAGAGAAAGTATGTGGCGCTACATCGTTCAAACCCCAGAATCAGCACTTAAGGGAGCCATCAATCTACTTACCCCTACCTTAGAGAAGGAGGGGATTCCATCTTGTTTAGCTGAGTTCCTAGCTCCCAAATCAGACGAATCCCCAAAATGGTAGGTTTGAATCGGTGAACTAGCCACTTGCACCCATACAAATCAAAGGACCGCCCTCACCAGGGATTTTATGTTTATTGGTTTATGGTAAAGCAAATAAAATAAGTAACTGAGACAAAAATACAAGATGTGAAGTTAATATCATATATTAACAAGCGTTCGTACATACTGTTTAAAATTTACAGGACACAAGACTTTAGGGCATCAACCCTAACAATTCCCGCTCACATGTCTTGACATGAATACTCAAGATCAGATCATTTTTAGAACTTTACAACACTTGTAACATCTAGAAAATGGGCCATATCTGTGGTGTTACCATGATAAGGTACCCAGTCTTATCTATCTACTATAGACCATTTTGTTTATTATTTAAACAAGATCCACTTGTATGTCTCTACATACATGTTTAAATTATGTAAAATAACCTAGGATCTTAGTTTATTGGATTGAGTGACTCATAAAATAACAATTATTTTATTAATAGCAATTTGTTTTATACAATGTTTACAAACTATGAGAATACAAGAGATTTAAGACACAAATCGCAATAATATCGTACTTGTTTTAAACCTTAGGGAGCCTAATGTACAATACGAATAAAATACAAAATACAATAAACTAGGGCATACACTATACCGCAGTAACATATCATACTTGCCCTAGACATTATGTCGTATATCCTGTAGACCCAGACTTTCTAGATAACCCTCGAACACTTTAGCCGTGAGAACCTTTGTAAATGGACCAATAATGTTGTGCTCTGAAGCAATCTTTATGACAGTCACATCACCTCGATGCAAAATTTCCCAAATCAAGTGATATTTTTGTTCAATGTGTTTGCCTTTTCGATGGCTCCTAGGTTCCTTAGTATTTGCCACAGTGGTGTTTGTATTTTATGAAGTGGAAATATGGAGAATATGCGTTGATGGAATTGCGTTATGCACTCAAGTTTCCCCAACGGAATCCAAGTGTAAATTCCTCCGAGTTTCCTGGTAAGTCCAGAGTCGAACACAGGGACTTGTGAAAATAGATTGCGTTGGTGATTTTATGAAGACTTTTTGGTAACCGGTTAAATAAATAAATTGTTGGGTTTGTTGTTTGCGTTGATGAAAAATAAATAACAAATGCGGCGGAGTTTGAAAAGAGTTGATAAACGAGAGATGCGATGAATATGCGGTGAATAGGTTGAGAAGGGTTTCGGCTAACACTCCCTAGAATGTGTTCATGCTTTGCGATCATGCAACATGCATACAATAGTAAACCATTTCTCGATGTGAATGCTACGTCTACTAATGCTAGAACGCATGCGATATATGTGCTAAGTCTATAGGACCTACACATAAGCCTTTATTCTTATTTATGTGATGATAGGATAACACAGACACAAATTAGGCGACCACATAATATCATTCCTATCTCTAGGATACATGTGATGCAAGTTGACAAACAGAGCTTATCTCTAAGTCCCTATCTCTTGTATGTGCAAGTCTAATCTTGCTCTTTCGAGTCCAGATTCTACCCTAGCTCTCTCAAGACATTAGGTTCTTTCTTTAGACTCTCTCTCGAGTAACTTTAAAGGGTATTTTGTACAGCATAAAACAAGACAATCGCAAGCAATGAACTTTCTAGGTCATGTTAGCTTAGTTCTTCTCAACCCATTCGACTAGCTTAGCTACTCATGCATATTAAGAGAGTGAACAGATATAGAAATAGAACTTCCATCGTATAGATATGAAGATGAAGTACAAAATAAAGATGCAAGTATAATAAAGTGTTGCTGTCAAGCGTTTACACTGTTTCTACTTGTCCTCAAAATATAATCTCGCTCTCTGCTCTTACGCCCCAAGGATCTCTCTCGAGTTTCCCTGAGCAATCTCCTGTGCCACCACTCTTCTCTGGCTCCACCTTAAAATGGAAAGGAAAACTATGGACAGAAGCGTGATCTAAAAGGTGAACGGATCAACTGGTTAACCCCTTTTCTAAAAAATGCACTTGGTATTTATAGATCATCCATGGTGAAAGGCTGCTTCTCTCTCTTGGTTGTACAGATGGGACAGCTTTAATTCCTGATTGACGTGCCGAATAATTGTCACCGATAAAGCTGAATGTACTTTGTGACCGTTATCGACTGTTAACTTAATTTGGATTCGACTGTCATCAACTTTCTGTCCTATCGCTCTTAATTATCCTTTCATCCGGATGCGCCCACCATGTTGCACTGACCAAGTTGCGGTGATCCTTCTCGGGCAAATGTTTGCGAGCACGATCAACGTAAAGCCCTGCAGTGAAGTTGCGCTTGACCACTGATTTCTATGATCGCAATTCTTTGCATTGCGTCAATGCATATTCTGCACAAAAATACAAAAATCAACTGTTCCAATGCGTTGAACACATGCGACCACAATATTATAGAATTTATGCTTAATGGATGCAAGTTAACATATTTCATCAATGCAATCCAACATTGTTTAAGAACTTAGCACTATGATAACGTGCATTTCTGCCCGTTATCACACAGCGCCACTATTATCACAATAAAGTGTGATGGGTAAAGACATATTTGGAACAATTTCCAAATTAGTATGGAACATCTTAAGCCAAAAAGCCTCTTCAACAACTTCACAAGCCACTACATATTAGGCTTCCATAGTGAAGTCTGTGATGCATCTTTGGTTGATGCTTTGCCAAACTATAGCGCCTCCATTCAGAGTAAACACTGACCCTAATGTGGATTTTGGAGAATCCCGATCAGTCTTAATGTCAGAGTCCGTGTATCCTATAAGGATCAAATCTTTATCTCCATACACAAGCATATATTCCTTCGTTCTCCGAAGATACTTGAGGATTGTTTTGACCGTTGTTAAGTGATCTATTCCTGGATTGGATTGATATCTACTGACAATCCCTACTACATAGCAAATGTCAAATCTAGTACATAACATTGCATACGTAAGGCTACCAACAGCCAATGCATAGGGAATTGTCTCATTTCCTTAATCTCTTGAGGAGTTTTAGGACACCATATCTTAGACAATACATTTCCATGCCTGAAAGGTAATAAATCCTTCTTGGAATTGTGCATCGAATATCTGACAAGCATCTTGTCAATATACGATGCTTGAGATGAGGCCAACCTTTTTTTCTTACGATCCCTAATAATCTAGATCCCTAAAACAAACTATCCCTCTATGAAATCTTTCATTTGGAATTGGACGTCCAACCATTTCTTTACATCAGTAAGAAAACCTACATCATTCCCAATGAGTAGGATATCATCCACGTATAACACAAGGAAAGCTACTGAGTTGTTGATGATTTTCTTGTAAATAGAAGACTCATCAACATTCTGATAAAAGCCAAAAGAGTTGATTGCAGCATCAAACCTTACATTCCAAGATCTTGTTTAATGAATCCTTCTAGTTGATTCATATAGATGGTCTCTTCAAGATTACCATTCAAAAAGGTAGTCTTGACGTCTATTTTCCATATTTTATAGTCATAATTTGTGGCTATGGGTAAGAGAATTATGATAACTTTAACATGACAATAGGTGGGAAAGTTTATAAAGAGAAACCATTATCGATTTCACAGTGGAAGCGAGGATCGATCACATTTTTTCATTTTTACAGAATTTTTCAGAAATTACACAACATAAGACAAAGAGATTATGCATCATATAAACTAAATTACAACATGCATTTGAGGAAAGAAAATGGGAGGAGAAATTACATACCCTTAAAGCTAATTTTTTCACGTTTCCTTCGATCTAGATCACGATCTCTTCTCCAGTCAGGATACCATCACAAAATGAATCCTTTGTATTTTCTTGGGTTGAGGATTGGGTAGGAGTTGTGGGCTCTGCTCGAGAAGAAGAGGAAGAGAAAGAACTTTTCTTCTCTGTGATTTTTCTACAGAGAGAACTGTTATCTCATAACCTGTGAAACCTGGATCTCCATTTTCCTACTTAAGTAAGTGATTAAGGGGTTAATTAGGAAAAAGTTAAATCCTATGTTATGTAAATAATCTAATAATTTTACAATTGTCATAATAACTGTAATAATTGTCACCTTCTATGGATCAACAATTAGTAAGAGTGAATGTAAACTATAATGGTTAGGTATTATAGTTACGACAACCATATTTGATCCTGGAGTACAAGTAGAGAGGACCCTAAAAGGATAAAAAGAAGAGAAAGGAAAGGATTGAAGAACTGAGGAAAATATAGAAAATTATTTGGGAAAATTCGTGTGGAAGTTGCACGGAGATAAACCATATTCATAATAGCTAACGAGATTGGAAAGAATGAGAGTGGAGAGAGCGACACCAGCGAGAGTGGAGGCAGTGAGAGAATGGGAGAGAGTGAGATTGATTTGAGCGAGATTGGAGAAGAGCGAGATTTTGAGCGAGGAAGTTGGAGAGAGCGAGAGTGGATAAAGCGAGAGTTTGAGCGAGAAAGTTAGAGAGAGCGAGAGTGGAGAGAGCAAGATTGNGAGAGCGAGAGTGGAGAGAGCAAGATTGTGAGCGAGAAAGTGGGAGAGAGCAAGAGCGAAGAGAGTGAGAGCAGCCTGAACGCCTTATTCGAACGTCATGCCCACACGATCGAAGGAAACCGCCTGTCATCCAACGGCCAGACATTTATGCGTTGAATTTGGCCACGATCTTATAGATTATGCATTGAAAACCCTAAATTGAATACAAGAAAAGCTTGAAGACATAAGGGCAAACGTCAATTAAATTTAGGTGTTCGATTAAGAGAAATTGTTAAACCCTAAGAAATTGTGTTGGATGCGTTTGGGAAGAACACATTGAACCAAGGTGAAGTCAGCCTACATTGATAAAGGGAGGATTAAACATTTGGCCATGCAGCCAAGTAGGTGGTGTCAACACCATAGGAGGTTTGGACGCCTATAAATAGAGCCTTTGAGATTTCATAAAATTCGCAAAAAGAGGGGGAGAGTAGAGTGCATTGGATAGTGAGGGTGGAGGAGAATGCATCAACTTGAGATAAGGAGATCTCCCAATCTACTCGAGTGTTTAATGTAATTCTAAAGCCATCTGAAACATAAGAGAGTATAATTTTCATGGTGAGGCTGCCAGAGAAGAATCTCTAAGGAATTTGGCTGGAGAATGAGAAAACGACGGAGGGGTCGAGCTATCGAGTAAGCTGGGCCAGTCTTGGTGTTTGGATTATTCCGGCTAAACCATGAAGAGTTATGAGCTACAATTTTATGGTAAGCTTCTTGAGACATTTAGAATATTTTTGTAGAAGGAAGTATCTCAAAATAAGGTTTATAACTATGAGTAATCTAAGCTGTAAATTGGATCTAGATTCTAGGAGTAAAAAGGGAGCCCGAGGTAGAAAAGGGAACTATTAGAAAGGCTCCTAAGCAATTAAGGTGAGTGTTATAGCTTTGATAATTAACACATACTGTGAATGTTATAGCTTTGATAATTAACACATAGTGTGAGGGTTATAGCTTTGATCATTAACACATAGTGTGAGTGTTATAGCGTTATAGTTCCGATAGATCGTGAGTGTTAGGTTGCTTTGATAAATAAAGAATATTGTATGTTTATACAGTGTTGATAGTAAATGCATGTTATGAGTAATCACTTAGCTTTATACTCTGATATTGGAATATATGCATCTGTAGATACAAAATACATGCTTTTGATGATAGGATGATTGCCGTGATATTGTTTGTGTGTGACTGTGGAAACTGAGATTATGCCCAAGATATAGTTAGCATGCTTAACAAAATGTGCTTGGCGGGAAAAATATGGTCGACTTCGGTCGGTGAGAAATAATAGTCGATGACAACCTGCGGGAAATATGGTCAAGTACCTAAGCATGACTAGCGGGATAAATAAAATGGTCAATGTGCACATTGGCGGGAATTGGGGTCATAGGAAGGTTTCCATAGATGATTGTATTGATTGATGATATGATATGCATGCTACGTGTAGCTTTTGGGATAAAGATTACTGGTTGCAGATTATACCTTTAACTGTGCATGAATTATAATGCGAGTGTTGGCATGTGATTGACTTCCCAAAAATGATGATTTTCAAAGTGATTTCTGTCTTAAAAGAACCACTCACTGGGCTTAGTAGCTCACACTCTTCAAAATATTTTCTTAATCCCCCCCAGGTAGCGGAAGATGAGGAGTTCCAGGGTGTTGTTAAGGTCAAGGTCTGCCACGTGCCCCAATTACACTTCCGAAGGGTTTTTACAGTTTTTGTTGTAAACTTTGTTGTTAAGTCCTTAAGTTGTATAAACGTTATATCACTATCGTAATAAAAGATGGGCCTTCTTAATCCGTTATAGTTTATATCCTTGACTTAATCATTCCGCTGTGTATAAGTTATAGTATGGTATCAGAGTTATTCTGCAAGAATCATTAGGCAGTAAGTGTCAGCTCAAGGGTTGATAACTGCTGCAGTCGCATCACTCTCCCAAGCTAAGAAGGTGGTCTGGGGGCGGGGTGTGACATAACCAACCCACTGCACGTAACTTTCTGAGAGAATTAGTGTGTGTGTGTGTTATACAAATATTTAATTCCTTTCAACTATTTATATTGAATTTAGTTATATGAATCTAATTCATATAACCAATACTTGAAGCATATACAAATTCCTCTCAAAATACTTTATATTATAATATATCAAATACATTATAATTATATCATATATAATTAATTCATTCAATAAATTTAAACACTTCAAATTAAACAAAATTAATTCTCAATTAAATCCCTATTGACCTACAGAGGGGACATTATGGACCTGTAGATTGAAGCTTCAATGGTGCCTGGATAATTAATTAAACTTTTTAATTAAATTATCCAACATTTATTAACTATCGACCACTCCACTAAAGACCGACAACTGCATTTTTTGCATTACAGATATATTTCTATGTCCATTGGATATAACCAATCGACAGCGCGATGACCATATAATTAATATTCTAATCATATGAATCTCATCCATATAATTAATATTTTAATCATATTCAAATATTTTGATTCCTCTCAATTATTTATGGTATTTAACATAAATCATATTTACATTAAATTTAATTATATGAATCTCATTCATATAATTAATATTTGAATCATATTCAAAATTCTTTCAAAATACTTTGTATTATAATGTATCGAATACATTATATTAATTATATCACATATAATTAATTTAAATAATTGTATTATATATAATTAATTTTCCTCAATTAATTTGAACAGTTCAAGTTAATCCAAAATTAGTTCTCAATATAATCTCTATTGAGCTACAGATGGGACCTTATGGGTATGTAGATCGAAGCTTCAATGGTATTTGAATAATTAATGAAACTTTTTAATTAAATTATCCAACATCCATTAATTATTAGTCACTCCACTAAAGACTGACACCTGCATCCTTCGCACTACAGATATATTTCTGTGTCTATTGGATATAACCCTTTACAAATTGCTCGTAAGTATAGTTGGGCCAAAATTACCACTTTGCCCTTGTAGTTACATCTAACTCTTTAAGTACCACTGATTCCTCCAATGAACAATAAGTCATAGTACAACTATAACCAAGTCCCTCTTGAGCCAAGAGAGGTTGTGGCCATATTGTTCAAGCCCCGGAATCAGCCCTTAAGAGAGCAATTTATCGACTTACCCCGACATCGGGAAATGAGTGAATTCCATCTGGCTTAGTTGTGTTACCAGCTCCCCAATCAGACGAATCCCCAAAATGGTAGGAATATTGAGTTGGTAATCTGGCCACTTTCACCCATACAAATCAAAGGATTGCCTTCATATGCAAGAGTTTACAACTCACTCAGGATTCAGGTTATGTCACCTATGGTCATCCTAGTGAAAGGTAGGTCTTTATTATTAACGGTGTTATATAATGAGAGTAACCATTTCATGGTCCGATCTTATACAAACTCTTTGTATAGGATATCTTCACTCGCATGTCTCCACTTGTATAATTAGGATCAGATAATTTGTAGCACTTTACTGTTGGGTTGTATGTCCTAACACTTGCAGTTTCTAAAGTTAAACATTTTCTATTATCAATATAAATGTTATTCAACATTTATTCAATAGAGTTGTTTTTGAATTTGTAAATTGCATTTGTAAAGATTAAATCCAATAAACTAAGATCCATGGCTATTATATCAATACTTGAACTTTATGTGGAGACATAAATATGGATCAAGTTCGAGTAAATAGCCAAAACGGTCTATAGTATACGAATAAGGTTGGGTACCTTATTCTCGTAACATTGTTGGATATTGTTGTAAGGTGCTACAAATGAAGTGATCCTGATTCGTTCATGTATTGACATTAAGAGTGGGTGCATCCTATGCAATGAGTATGCATAAGATTTAACCAAGAAATAAGTCACTCTTACTTTTTAACGTTGTTTTCTGTTTAAGACTAACTATTTCGCTTCGATGACATAGGTAGCTCGATCTTAATCCAGAACTAACTATGATTTCCCATTTATTTGGGATTATCCTTAGACCTGCATAGGAGTAAGACTGGGTAGACAGTTGGGGACATAAGGTGCAAGATGGAATACACGCCTACCCGATTTAGGGATGGGGGAAAGGTTGTTCTCTTAAGTGCTGAATCCAGGTCTTGAGCAAGGGGCCCCACCTTTTCATCAGCCCAAGAGGGATTTGGTTTAATGATTGGATCAAAAACCAATTGTTCACTAGAGAATCTGTGGAACTTAAGGAGCAGGATGTAATTTATAGGGTAAAACAGCATATTGACCAAGCCGTTATTATGAACAACTTGTGAGAGATCGACTTATTGATGATGGTTAAATCAAGTGGACACAAATACATCTACAATGAGAGAGGTGCAACTATCGAGCTATAGTAGTGTGACTCGGTAGTTAACGAATATTGATTAATTCGGTCTAAAGAATTTTTAGCAATATAATCTTAAATCGTTAGAGCTCATGATCTGTAGGTCTAGAAGGTCCCTCCACTAGCTCGTAAAACATGAACACCTTGGATTAGTAAATTGAGTGAATTTGAAATGTTCAAAATTGATTGTAGGTTTTTTCTTTTTAAAAAAAAAAAAAAAATTTGAAGTGTTCAAATTGTAATTAGAATTTGTATAATTATATTCGATATAATTAATGTTTAATTTATCAAAATTAAACAAAATTGGAGAGTTTATAATATTTAAATATTGAATTAAATATTAATTACATGAATGGAATTCATGTATAAATTAGGTGTTTGATTAATTTAATATTTGAAAATTGAAATTGATTTTAAAGTTGTGTGGAATTATCCAACATTTGATGTTAGATTTCTTCACAATTAAACACCTAGTACACTTAGTTTATGGTTTTTCAAGTGTCAATTAGCATATTCTCTAAGTACTTGCATGAGTGAGTTGATTAAAAACTACCAATTTTTGAGATTTGGTGGGTTTTTTTTTTTAGAATTTTGAGAAAATTCGGAACTATTCAGATTCCCTCCCCAAACCCTTTCCTTTCACACTTATTTCTCTTCAATCTTGAGTTCCACAACTAATTCAAGGCTGAGAATAGTAGAGAATATCTCTTTGTGGTCTACTACTGGTTTGCAACTCAGATTTCGTGGAAAGCAACTTGAACTAGGAGGAATTCTTCAAAGGTACATGATCTTGAAACCCTATTATGTGAAAATTGGTTTTGCATGCTTTTAGAATTATAATTGAATGTAATTGTAGTGCTTATTGATTTTGTTTGCTTCTGTTGCTTGATTATATATTCCATCATTTACAACACTTGTAACATCTACAAAGCTGACCATTTCTGTAGTGTTACCAGGGGAAGGTACCCAGCCTTATCCATCTATTATAGACCATTTAGGTTATTATTTAAACACGATCCACCTGTATGTCTCTACATATTTGTTTAAATTATGCAAAATAACCTATAATTTTAGTTTATTGGATTGAGTGTATGCTCATAAAATAATAATAATTTTATTAGTAACAATTTGTTTTATACAATGTTTACAAACTATGAGAATACAAGAGTTTTTTACACCAATCCCAACATACTCAATAAGCCTACAATTTTGGGGACAAGACCGAGGTGGGAGCTGGGAACATAATAATACAAAATGAATCTCACTCCTTTCTGACTTTAGAGTAAGTGGATGAGTGTTCCCTAAACTGGTGTTTCTGGGGCTTGAACAAAGGGCTCTACCCTCTCACTGGCCTGAGAGGGGTTTCTGTTTAATGGTTGAACCATAAACAGGTTGTTCATTAAGGGAACACTGGTACTTAAGGATATAGAGGTAACCTAGGTGTAGAATAGTAATTTGATCTAACTGGTGTTACGAACAGTCGTGAAAGACTAACTTGTTATTGGTCTATATCCATAGACATAGAAATATATTTGCTTTGAGAAGAATGTAGCTGTGGGTCTTTAGTGGAGTGTACCCACAATTAACGAATATTGATTAATATGGTTAATGAGTTAAGCTAATTAATATTATATCATTAGAGTTTTTGATTTGTAGGTCTATGAGGTCCCTTTTCTAACTCGTAAAGAGAATTGAGGTAATTATGTCTTGAATAGAATTTGAAATGTTCAAATTCACTGAGGAAAATAATATAATGTATAATCATACAATATAATATAAAGTTTAATTTTAATTAAACATTATAATATAAATTTAATTTTGGATTTGATTTAAAATTAATTTATGGGAGAATTAAATATTTGAAACAGTTCAAATATTAATCTAATAAGAAGTAGATTCATATTAAAACTATAGGTTATGAGAGAATTACAATTGAATATGATTCATTTGTAGGTTAAACTCAATATTTGATATTTAATTTGGTAATTAAGTAATTGGAGAATTAAATTATTAATTTAATTTGATTTGAATTGATTTGATTTAATTAAATTAATTGAATAAAAATTATAGGCTATGTGAAAGATGTTTCATTTAAATGAAATCATTAATGACATAAGATTTAATTAATTATTAATCTAATTAATTATTAAACTATTTGATTTACTAATTAATTATGTGAAAGGTGTTTCATTTAAATATGATCCAAATAATTTTTTTTGAGGTTAGGCTGTTCGGTGAATGGGTGTTAGGGTTCGCCGTCGCCACCTAGTTGAAGGTGAAGGTGAGGGTTCACAAAAAAGATTACTTTCGAGGGTTTGTCGCCGCCTCTACAGTATCTATGGGTCGTGGGCCGCCGCTTCGTCTTTTTCGGTCGTCGTTTCACGACTGGTGATGGTTCGATCTGATAGAAGCTGTGCTCCCCGATTTCTACCGCCGTGTTGTCTACGTGCCGCCGGTCATCTGTCTTGGATTCAAAGCTGCATTCGACGACCGCCGTCAACTGAGGTTTTGGGTTTTGGGTTTTGTCTTGTCTGATAGGTCGACTGGTATGGTTTCGTTCAAGAGTAGAGGTTTCGTTTCAAGACTAAGGGTCTAGGGGTATCGTTCATCTAGGTCTGTACGGGCTTCGTTTGCGACTTGTTGACTGGTAGAGGTGCTCGCAATCGACTGATGAGGTTGAGTTCTGTTGGTTGGCAGACGATGATGATGTTATGGAGGTTTGGGTTTAACACGGTTAGAGTTGAGGATGATGGTGCATAAGTGGTCGCCTTTAAAACTAAAGGAGAATAATGGAGGGCGAATTGCTCGTCAATCCTTACGTCTGCTTAGACCAGAGATTGATTTGGGATTGGGTGCTCGTTCTTCAGAGGTGAAGGATTTTGGATTGTTTGACGATTGCTTTGATGAAGGTGAAGGGTCTAGTATGAGAAGTGTTGGGTAGAAGAAGGAGATTCAGGTTGTGAGGGTTGAATTTGGTGGGTTGGGTATTGGGTTAGTTGATGGGCAGGAAGTGAAGGGGGTGTTTAGGAGCCTTGAGGGTGTTGGGGGCCTGGATGAAAACCGGGTTGTGAGGGGTGTTGAGTGATGACATACATAAATGCATGTCATCTTAGGCCTTTTATTTTGAATTATGAGGGCTGTTAAGCAGAATATGGAGTAATTATGTTAGAAATTCATGAGAAAATGAGTTTGCGGCGTTCAACATTGAGAATCTCGGCTAACCCATTTTTGTGTGTTATTAGGCATTCAATTGTCTATTTTGGTAGCTAACGCAGGAAGTGGACGCAAACGTAGAAGTCGGGCTACCGCATAGATGACCGCATGTGGAGAAACTCTCCATCGCATATGCGAACGCATACGATTAATGCATGGGTGTTGCGGTGATCAACCACAAGCGTCCATTGCATAGAAGTTACGATCATCAAGCGATTGCAGTCATCGTGTAGAAGTTGCAGTATGATGCGAATGTGGACACTACACGATTGCGGCTACACGATAACGCATAATAGAGAGATTAATGCAAGGTTGGTGGAATGAACGCATCAACGCATATCTCGAGAAAATCAAAATATGATGTTGACATTTCACCTACCACGCCGTTAGCAGTAGAGATTCAGAAAAGGACTAACGCGCCGCGAATGTCAGAATCAGAGCAGTTCATTAATGTTGTTGGCGATTCAAGCTCTATAAATAGAAGCTGTTGCATAAATTTAGAGCATCCAAGTTTCGGCCTTCAGGCGGATCCTTGTGATACAGAGAAATGCATTAGAAGGAAGCTTTACAGTTTTTCATCTCCTTCATCCATTCCGAGTGATGATCGGATCCTTCGCAGAAGTTAGATCTCGAGAGAGTCAGCTCCACCGCCCATTCATGGCACCACCGACAGCCTTGACACACATCTGCTTGAAGCAAGACATTGCTTCCAGCTGGTCCTTTCATTTTCTCTTCTTTCTTATATTGTATTGTATTACATTTTTGGATTAAGAAATTAATACATTATGTGTTCAATGCATTTCTATGTTTCTTTCGATTCCATCTCCATCTTCTTTACTTAGCATCCTTAACTTTCATTGCATTACTTAGTGAGATTGCTTGAGTATCACATACTTTGTCATGTAGATTAGAGATATGAAGCATGTAGAAAACCACTGAAAGGTATGCATTGTGCGACTGTGTGAGAAAACCTTATTTGCTTAGTGTGAAGCTGTAGCGACGCCTGTCTATAGGCTAACGCAACGCTTGTCTATGAGTAAAGTCAGCAACAACTAACTGCCCGAGAGGGTAAGCGATTGGTCGCATTAAGCATTGTAAACTATTGTTCACTAGAGATAAGAATGATCTTGTGTCAGCCAAGTTTATATGGTTACCTTGTCTTATGAGCGCATCATTCATCACTTAGGCATACTTGGAAGAGTAGTCTAAAATCCAAATCTAAGACTCGAGAGAGCGGATTGGAACACATAAGCAAGAATGGGGAACTTAGGAATAAGCTCCATTTACTTTCACACAGCGTATGCACCCTACGAAGAGGATATTGCATGAGTCCGAGAAGTAGGAGATGGTGGTTGTATGCGGTCATCTCAACCCTTTGCATACACATCGCATACGTCCTAGATTTAGGTTTAGTGTGTGTAGCATGATCGCATAGCTTGCGTTGGCTGAGGTTGCCCTTACGGTCACTCTTAAAGGTTGCGATGAAGACATGTCAACATTTTATCTATTTTCCATCCATTTACTTCGCGTCAACAGTTGTCGTGTCTCTACCTCTCAGTCATACTTCTCATTGCATGTTTGTTAGTAAGGAGTAGGAGTAGTGTTAGCATAAACACCCCTTCATCATTCTTTTATTCAACCGCCTCATACACATTACCGCATACGTCTAGCTACAAGTCCTTAAGTTTGACCTCGGATCACCCAAGAAACTTACAGTCGCGTTATACTTGGCGTGAGCACAAGAAAACTTGTGAAAGGAACGCAAGGTCATCGCATACATTCGTTAACGTATAGTTCAGTTCAACGCATGACCGCCGGCACATGATAATCAATGCACACATTAAGAACATGCATCGCATATTGCGTTCACGTAATTTTAGTCGTCAAGTAATTGAGAATTAATTTTTCGTCATCAAGTTTTTGGCGCCATTGCTGGGGACTTGGCAGCTAATTGTTTGTTGAGTTTTGTGTCTCTACAAGCAACCTTTTTATCTTGGGAGTATTGCAGCTTGTGCGACCAAGTTGCAATCGATATTGAAGTGTAGGCGATGCGCCGAAAGCCAGTATTAACCCCAAGATAGAAGGGCAATTAGTCGCATGAGCTGAAGGTAATTCTAAGCACATGACGACCGCATACGCCAAAAAGTTGTCGGAAGTTCCAATGGTCAGGGCAAGTCCTTGACCCGAGCAGTTGAGAGCCATCTCCTGCATGGAAGACTCCTTGCAGTGAGAACACTCCTATTTTTCCATGGATGTCTTCTACTCTATCTTTACCTTGCTTTCGTAGTTTAGTTTATTTTTATCTTTATTGTTATTTTGGGTATGCGGCTGCTTCCTTGGTTGTGGTGCATTTGCTCCTTGTAGGTGCGATAATAAGTCTCCTCGGTGCGCAGTACAACAGAAGAGTTCCCTTCATCCTTCAATGCATGGCTTCGATCGGGTGGATCCCAACGCATGATCGCATGCGTTATTCTGCTTAAGGTTCTTTCTTGTTATCCTTTATGCTTTATCGTTTTGAACTTCTCCTCATCTGATTATGTTCCTTTGTGATGCATCTATGATGGTATGTATAATTCACCGCATCCGCTAACTAAACATCGCAAGGCGCTCTCTACTTTTATTAGCTTCTGCAAATTTTAAAAGTCTTAAGTTTTATTTTGTGCAACCCTTCGCTCAAACGTTTATTACCGCATTCTTGTGAGTTTGTTTTTAGCTTTGCGGTGAGAACACTGCCAACCTCTAAGTTTGGGGTGGCAGCAGTCTCAGAGAATTGTGTTCATTACATTGCGTTAATTTATCAAAAAAAAAAAAAAAAGAGAGAGAGGGAATTTTGAGAATAACAATTCCACTATCAATGCAATGGGAAACCTATGTTGATAAGAGTTAAGTTGTGAAAGGCACTTACCCGTAGTTGGATGTCTTCAAGACACACATGGAGGCGAGCCAAAATGAAAGTAAGTCACCAGGATCAATGCATAAGCGCAACTCCTCTATCCGGTGCAAGCCAAATAAAGCAAGACAAGAGTTGAGTTAAATATGGAATGCAACCGAAGTTGGATGCCCGCATGATACACGTCGGGGTAAGGCAAAATGAAGAGCGTAACCAGATTCAACGCTGCATTCTAATAAGTAAACGCAAAGTTTTGAATTGTTTTGGGCGAATGCATTCTCAAAAGCTAAACATAAATTTGCGGTGAATAAATAAAAAGTTTTTGAGCAAAGGCTTATCGAATCTAAACTCAGAAAAGATCTTTTTAAGGAAGCAGCCAAAGTGGAGGAGAGCATTGCGGCGATGGTTAGAGGTATGAATGAGTAAATTATATTCTGAGAGGCTGGCCATCAGAAAGGAAAGCCGGAAGGTGAGTTAGAATTTATTGAGTATAACGCATGCTCGAGGACAAGCTTGATTCTCCATCACAAGCGTGAATGCATACGATTAACGCATCAAGTTTTTGGCGCTGTTGCCGGGGACTTCAGCAATTCAGTGTGCTAACTGTAATTTTTCTGATTTCCTTGCAGATCTTAATCTCTGGCGAATTACGACCCAGAGATTGAGAGGATGTTCCGACGATGACTGCGAGATAGCCGCTAATAACAACAACCAGATAAAGACGATATAGAGGAGCAGCCTGGAAACAGAGCACCAAATGAAAGAAATATCATGGCAAATCCAATCCTACTCGCAAACGATCATAATAGGCCCATTCAGGACTATGCATCACCAAACCTCTACGATTTCTCTCCTAGAATCATGAAGCCTACCCTTGATGGATCCCGATTTGAAATAAAATCGGTGATGCTACAGATGATCCAAACTGCTGGACAGTTCGGAGGAAGGCGTGGCGAGGACCCGCACGCCCACCTTCGGAGCTTCATAGAAATCTGCAACACTTTTGTGTTCCCAAATATCTCTACCGAAGAAGTTCGACTGACTTTGTTTCCATTTTCTTTGTGTGATCAAGCACGGAAATGGGCGTACTCTCTCGAACTGGGGGAGATTACTTCCTGGAAACAAGTAGTAGAGAAGTTTATGAAGAAATATTTCCCCACCAAATGAGAATGCCAGGAGAAGAAAATTAATAACCAATTTTGAACTGGACATGGATGAATTGCTTAGCGATGCCTGGGAGAGGTTTAAGAGGCTGGTAAGGGACTGTCCACACAACGGATTACTAGACTACTTGCAAATGGAGATCTTTTATCACGGATTAAATTCCACTTCACAGACCGCTGCCAATGCGACAACCGCTGGTGGTCTGCTAGACAAAACATATGATGAGTCTAAGAACATCCTCAATTGCATCTCTAAAAATCACGAGGACTGGAGAGAGAGAGATCAAAGATTGAGAATAAAGGATAATGATGCAAACAATGGTGTTATCGCTTCACTTCAGAGTCAGATGACTGCGATGATGAACTTGATACATGGAATCGTAATCAACAACCCAACACCGCATAGTGGGCAAGTGAACGCAATTAGTCAGACTATTGCAAGGTGTGTTACTTGCGGTGAAGGACACACAATGGAGGAATGCCTGCAGAACCCACAGTCTATTTATTTTGTGAAAAATAATCCATTCTCTAACACTTGCAACCCTGGGTGGAGAAACCACCCCAAGTTTTCCCACGAAATAACGGTCAAATGAGTAGTCAAGCCAGCAGTTCACAACTGCCGCAATCTTCCTCCGAAAGTTTGTTTAAGCAATATATCGAGAAAAACGAAATTGTGCTTCAAAACCAGGCAACGTCTATCCACAACCTGGAACTGCAGATGGGCCAGATTGCGAGTGAACTCAAGAACAGACTGCAAGAGACCCTGCCGAGTTCAACAGAACTCCCACAACCCGGGGGTACAGGTAAAGAGCAATGTCAAGTCGTGACATTGCGGAGTGGAAAGACTGTGGTGGGGAAGAAGAAGGAGCCCAGCCGAACTGCTCTAATTTCGTTGGAACCTGAATCATGACTTGAGAAGACGAGGGAAAAAAAGAAGCGATAGAGCCAGAGATTGCGTCCACATTAGAGCAAAAGAACAGGGACCGTGAAAGTAATTGCCACCTTTCCCACAAAGACTCAGAAGAAGAAGAAGACGAGTACAAGTACGCAACGCCTTCATGACTATGTTTAAAACAATTGGCATATTAATCATTCCGTTCTCACTGAAAGTATTGAGAAGATGCCCGCATTTACGCGAAATTTCTAAAGGATATTGGTGACCAGAGAGAGGCACTGGTAAGTTTGCCATGGTGGCTTGATGCAGAGCTCAAAATCTATAATCCACTGAAAGATGTGTGATCCTGGGGTTTTATACTTAATACCTTGCTCCATTGGCAGGACTGTAATCAGGCAAGCGTTGTGTATCTTGAAGCTAGCATCCAACTTGATGCTCTGTCAATTTTAGCAGCTGAAGTTTGACACAACTTTGCACCACGACAGTGACTCTTCAATTAGCCATAGATCTCTAGTGCATCTAGAGGGGAGGTGAAGGACTCTGGTCACCAATCGAGGGGGGGGGGGGGGGGGGGGGGGGGGGGGGGGGGGGGGGGGGGGGGGTCAATTTAAATTTACCAGCGACTTCATCATCTTGGACTACGAAAGCCGACAAAGATGTGCCTATCATCCTTAGGGGACCATTTTATCCAACTGGTCGTGTCCAGATTGATGTGCAACAAAGGAGAGATCATCTTGAGCGTGAAATGGAAAGAAGCTCAAGTTTCACATCATCATGTTGCCATGAAGGTATCCTGGCGAAAAGACCTGAATGAATTGACAACGGGATCAGAGTTTGAATGAAGAATGAGAAGCCAGAAGACAAAATCAAAGATGAGGATGTGAAAGGCACATGCCATTGCTGCATGTAATGCAATCATAGGAAAAAACAACAAGGAAGAGAGATGATCGCAACCCAAGAAGGGAAGAGCCAACAGTAAATAAAGACAGAAAAACATAACGCAACCGTCCTAAAACAACCACAATAATAGCGTTGAAGCTCTGCCTGTCCAACCTAAAGTATGCGTTCTGGGTAGAATAAAAGCTACCAGTTATCATGTTTCCTCTGAACTTAATGAAAGACCAAGAGAATATGTTTGCTGAGCATTCTGAGAAAATATGTTGCGATTGATTGGTGGACGCTCGCATTATTCGAGAAATTAGCCTTGCATACTGTAAAAATGCATAAAATTCCTCTATAGAAACCCAAAAAAAGGATCGATCGAACATCAGCACAGACTCAACCCTGCGATGAAAGAGGTCGTTAAGAAGGTATAATCAAGTGGTTGATGTGGGCATCATCTATGCTGAAGCAGACAACACGTGGTTAGCCCCGTGCAGTGCGTGTCGAAAAAAAGGTGGATGACGTAGTCCCAACGCAATAAATGAGCTGATACCGCAAAGAACCGTCATTGGATGGCGTATTTGCATGGACTATTGCAAGCTGAATGCAGCAACGAAGAAAGATCATTTCCCTTTATCTTTCATTGACCAAATGCTGGATCGTCTAGCTAAAAATGACTTCTACTACTTTTCGGATGGGTATGCCGCTTATAATCAGATTATGATTGCTCCTGAAGATCAGGACAAGACCACATTCACCTACCTGTATCGAACCTTTGCTTTTTGCCGCATGTCGTTCGGCCTCTGCAATGTGCTAAGCACTTTCCAAAGGTGCATGATGGTCATCTTTTCAGAATATCTCGAAGACTCCGTAGAAATATTCATGGACGACTTCTTTGTATATGGGCACACATATGAAGTTTGTCTTGCCAACTTGGAGAAGATATTGAAAAGATGTAAGGAGACGAATCTCGTACTTAGTTGGGAAAAGTGCCATTTTATGGTAAACGAGGGCATTGTGCTTGGGCATAAGGTGTCTAGGGACGGGTTGGAGGTGGACAAGGCAAAAATTGAAGCAATTGAAAATCTCCCACCTCCAACAAGTGTAAAAGTTATAAGGAGTTTCTTGGGGCATGCAAGATTTTATAGACATTTTGTCAAGGATTTCTCAAAATAGCACGACCGTTGAGTGCGTTGTTAGAAGTCGATAGGAAATTTGACTTTGATGATAATTGCCACAATGCATTCATGATTTTAAAGAACACACTGATGATTGCCCCTGTATTGATTGCGCGAGATTGGGCACTTGCCTTTGAAGTAATGTGCAATACGAACGGGTATGCGATGGGAGCAATGCTAGCACAGAAGAAGAAAACAATACAGCATCCCATCGCATATGCAAGTAAGACTTTAAACCCTGCTTAGACTCCACCATAGAATAATAGCTGCTTGTGGTAATATTTGCGTTGGAGAAATTCAGAGCATATCTGATGGGAACAAAAGTACTCATCCATATTGACCATTCGCCGATAAAATATCTGATGACAAAGGACGTGAAGCCGAGGCTGATTAAATGGGTTCTCCTCCTCTAGGAATTCGATATGAAAATAATTGATCATAAGGGGATGGAGAACCAAGTTGCGATCATTTATCCAGTTTTGAAAATACTAAGGTTGACCGTAATGAGTTATAGGTGAGTGCAGTGTTCCCAGATGAGCAGCTATTTCATATTGAAGAATTGCCATGGTACACAGACGTGGTAAGTTATCTGGTTTGCGATAAATTTCCCGAAGATTACACCGACCACCAAAAGAAGAGGCTCAAACATGAATGTAAATATTATTATTGGGATGAGCCAAATCTGTATAAGAGAGGGTCATACCAGATTATGCAATTGTGTGTACTACATACTGCTCATCAACACATATTATTGCAATGTCATGATTCACCATATGGTGGACACTTTAGAGGGCAGCGCACCACAGTGAAAGTCTTATAAAGTGGGTACTATTGGCCAACACTATTTCAGGATGCAGAGACTACGTGATGAAGTGTGATCGGTGCCAACGCACAGGTAACATTTCATGGAAATATGCGATGCCCATGAACATCATTTTAGAACTGGAGTTGTTCGACGTTTAGGGTATTGATTTCATTGAACCATTCCCACCTTCGAACGGTCACAAGTATATTCTGTTAGCCGTCGACTACGTGTCCAAGTGGGTAGAAGCAATAGCATGCGGCCCAAGTGATGCGACAGTAGTCTCCAAATTCCTGAAGAAAAATATTTTCACGCGTTTTGGCACTCCCCGTGCCATAATAAGTGACGAAGGCTCCCACTTTGTCAACTACTCTGTCAAAAATTTGATACTGAAATATAATATCTTCCACAAAGTGGCCATCGCATACCATCCACAGACAAATGGTCAGGCTGAAGTGTCCAACCGAGAAATTAAGTTGATATTGAAGAAGGTGGTAAAGCCTTCGCGAAAAGATTGGGCAGCAAAGTTGGACGACACACTGTGGGCATACCAGACTGCCTATAAAACACCGATAGGCATGTCTCTGTATGCGTTGGTATTCAGTAAAGCATGTCATTTTCCATTGGAGCTGGAGCACAAAGTGTTGTGGGCGGTGAAGAAGCTTAACTTTGATTTAAAAGCAGTAAGGAAGCAAGAAAACTACAACTGGTCGAGCTTGATGAGTGGAGAACCCAAGCTTATGAAAATGCCAAAATATACAAAGAACGAGCAAAACGTTGGCATGACAACCGGCTATGTGGCAAAAATCTCCACGTCGGACAAAAGGTTTTTCTTTTCAATTCACGGTTATGGCTCTTTCCCGGCAAGTTAAAGTCATGCTGGTCTGGACCCTTTATAATTAAAGAAATAATCCTACATGGTCCGGTTGAGCTGATCACTGAGGAAGGGACCCATATATTTAAGGTTAATGGGCAAAGAGTCAAGGCATATTACGGGGGTAATTTTCATCGAGAAAAGACCTCCGTAGACCTGAGCAATCCGGAAGGAAGGAAAAAGAAGTGGCCCCTGTGCTGGCATGCGACAGAAAATCATCTGGGTCCAAGTCTTTTGGAGTATCCTTTTGCTTACTTATAATTCATGAACTCTCACTACTATGATGTTGTTTCAATCATCGAGAAAAGACCTCCGTAGACTTGAGCAATCCGGAATGAAGGAAAATGAACTGGCCCCTGCGCTGGCATGTGATAGAAAATCATCTGGGGCGTAAGTCATCTAGAGTATCCTTTTGCTCACTTACGATTCATGAACTCTCGCTACTATGATGTTGTTTCAATTATCAGTTATCTATCTTCATTCTTAAAAAAAAAAAGAGAGAAAAATGTTGTTAACTTCTTTTTATTGTTATTATTTGACCCTCTCGATGTTTTTCTTTTACAAACGATCAAGGTAAACGATTGCGGAGGCGCTACACGAAGATTCAACTACTTTATTTCGTCACTGCAATACAAAGAAAGTAGATTGCCGCAAAGCAGGATGCGTCAACAAATAATACGGGCGACAACACAAATTTGGGGGTTGGATTTTGACTTTATTCAAAACTCTGCATTATCACATCACATTTTAATTTTGAAAATTTTATCACCCCATCCTCTTTGGTTACCGCAATCATTTAACATTGATCAATTTACTAAGTCACCACATGCTTTCTCTTTGCCAATTATGATTTCAATGATGAAACATATGCTTCTATTTTTTATATACACTAGAGTCAACCTAATTTTAGGACAATTACCTCATGAAATATTTCTAGAAGTTAGTGGTTTGCTAGCTTTCTTTCAAACTGACCCTTTACCAAACTTTCTAAGAACATCGCATGACTTTTTTCACTCTTTTGGCAATGAGGACATTGCCGCATTTTAAATTTGGGGGTGAGGTATTTATTTTCGACCTTGCTATTTTTAGCTCTATAAAAAAAGATCATAACATTGCGATCGGATCCTATTTATAGTTAGATGTTTGTATGACACACGTGGGGGCAAGCCAAAACGAAGGTAGGAATCGTGATCAACGCATAAATAAATGACCGCAACTCTGCTGTCAAGTATGTATGAGTTTAGTCTGAGAAAGAGCACCTTGTTCGTGGTTGGATGTCCGCATGACACACGTGGGTGCAAGCCAAAATGAAGGTGAGGCACTTGGATCAGCGCAAGGTTAGAGCAAAAAAAATAATAATGCTTAAAATACACAGGGAAAAAAATTATTTAACGCCCAGTGAAAAAAAAAGTTTTGTTTTTTATTTTTAAAATAAATCATGCAATGTCCTAGAATCTAGTAAAGTCTTTTTAAAGGTGAAACTTGCGGTCCCTAAATTTTAGAAATATTTTAAGAAGAGACTTGAATAAGAATTAAGGAAATTTTAGGTGTATAGGATTTGAAGGAGGCATCCTTGTAAAATCTAGGAAAAGAGATTACGGTCGACTATCTAAAGGAAATCTTTAGCTTATGCTTGAGGACAAGCATTGTTTAAATTTGGGGGTGTGATAATGGGCAGAAATGCACGTTATTATTGTGCTAAGTTATTAAACAATGCAGGTTTACGTTGATAAAATATATAAGATTGCGTCCAAAAAGCTTTAAGTTCATAACATTGCGGTCGCATGCGTTCATCGCATGAAAACAGTTAACTTTTGTGTAGAATATGCATTGATGCAAGGCATAAAATGCGATCACAAGAAAGCAATGGTCGAGCGCAGCATTACCGCAAGGCTTTACAGAAATTTGTGCTCACATATATCTGTTCAAGAAGGATTACCGCATAGAGCCGTTGCATCTTGGTGGGCGCATCTGGGTGAAAAGCATAATAAATCATGATGGGATAGAAAGCTGATGATGGCCCAAGCTGATGGTGGGCGCATCTGGGTGAACTACTGTAGCAAGTACACTCAACTTTTCGGTGACAAATATTCGGGACATCAGACAGAGAATTAATGCCATCCCATCAGTGTAATCATAATAGAGAAGAAGCCTTTCACCCTGAAGCTCTATAAATACCAAAGGCAACATTCAGTAAAGGGGTTCGTCTTGTTCGACAATTAGATAATTTTCTCCATAGTTAGGAGTAGCCTTGTTCTTAGTTTTTCTTTTTTTAGAAGGCGGAAGCAAGAGAAGCGAGATTGTGCCAAGAGATCGTTCCGGTGAACTTGGACGAGTGCCGGAAGTGTCGAGATCAGAGAGAGGGCCAACTCCTGCAGAAGCAGGAATATCTTTTGAACAGAATTGAGTTAACAGTGTAAGAGCCTTGGAAGCAAGGGATTGCTACCAGGTTCTCTATCCTTATCTTCCATTGTCATTTTGTACTTGAACTTATCTATAGAAATGGAATTTACTTCTATATATCTGTTCACTCTCTGTTTATTATGCATGAGTAGCTAAATCTATTGAATGGGTTGAGAAACACTTAGCTAACATAACCGGGGATCTTCATTCTATTCGATTATTTTGTATTATGTATGCATCATTCATCCATTAGAGATACTCGAGAGGGTAGTCTAAGGATAGACTCTAGGCTTGGAAAAGTCAGGTTAGAATCTAGTATCGGAAGAGTCAGATTAGAATGTATAATCAAGGGATAGGAGCTTAGGAATAGCCACTATTTGCTATTAACGCATCGCATGCATCCTAGAGATAGGTTATGATTGTATGCGGTCACCTTGTCTTTGTGTGCATCTTGCATCATCGCATAGGCAAAAAGTAGAGACTTAGGGATAAGCTCTATGGACACTAGGAGTACCGCGTTTGCAATGGAAAATGATTTGCTGTCGCATGAGTGTAGCATGATCTCATAGATTAAGCATTCCCGGGTAACGCTAGCTAAAGACCTTCTCAACCCGTTCCTTCGCATACTCAGTGCATCTATCGCATAATCAATCTTTTCTCAAATCCGCCGCATATTTTTTATACCATAAACAACAACCCAAAACAACTATTTGAATTATTGGTTACCACAAAGTCTTCTTAAAAATTATTACTGCTTTCCCTATTCCCTGAGTTTGACCCTAGACTTACGAGAAAAATCAGTTGAATTCATACTTGGGTTCTGCTGAGAAAACTTGTTGCACAACGCATTCCCATCACTGCAATTCATTCCATTATTTTACCAAATAAAATAACGCATCATTGAAGTGGGCCTTGAGGGGGATGGAGTGAGCGGGCCTGATAGAAGTAGGCTGAGGCTGAGTGAAGGAAGTGGAATGGTGCAGAGGGAGTTGGGGAAGGGTCGATAGGCTTGGGAGCTTTGGTGGGTGCGCCGCATGGTGCATTGCCGGATTGGGAGGCTCGAGGGGGTAGAAGTCAGACAATGAGGAGGTTTCGCGGATTGGGCTTTATAGAAGTGAGGGTCGATCGGTGGACACTCAGGTTTTTCGTGAGTGGGAGGAGCCGATTCCTAAAACCGGTTGAGCTAGGGAGTTTGGTCCAAAGTTGGTTTGGTTGGAGGAGGGGTATGGTTCTAGTGGTTCTGGATTCGACTGAAAGGGGGAAAGTTGTGGGAAGCCCTTTTTGGGTCTGAGTTGAGGGGTAATTTGGAGTTTATTCCCCTATTGGTTGAAAATGATAAAGTTATTGTTGAACCTTGTGAGGAGATTATTGATGAGGGCTTCTGTATGTGGGAGAAATCTATGGTTGGTCAGTTTATGGATGCCAAACTCTCGTATTTTGTTATTTGTCATCTTATTCAAAGAATTTGGGGATGTATAGAGATGCCAACTATTACCTTGTTCGATAACGGTTTGATTATCTTTAATTTTCAGAAGGTAGAGTCACGGGATTGGGTGCTGGAGAATGGTCCATGGCACTTGGGTGGTAAACCCATCTTATTACGATAGTGGTCTCCAGGTATTATTTTTGAAACCTTTGTTTTTTATTCTGTTCCTATCTGGATTAAATTGGAACGTGTTCCCCTGGAATTATGAACGGATAGGGGTTTAGTAGTGTTAGCTAGTGCTGTGGGTAAACCTGTCTGTTTTGATGTTGCAACAAGAGAGCGACGACGGTTATTGTATGCGAGGGTTTGTGTTCAGATGGATAGTGCTTCTTTAATGCCCTCTTCAGTCACTGTTAGAATGTAGGGTCATGAGTTTATTATTCCAGTAGTGTATGAGGCGAAGCCTCATAGATGTTTTTGCTGTTGTTCCTTTGGGCGTACTGGGGCGGTGTGTGAACAATAAGGTGTAGAGCAGGGTCAGGATTATGTATTATGGCAGTCAATGAGGGGTGTGTGGAGGTGAATGGGGGAAATGAGAGTGTGAGAAAGGGGCAGAACATAGGTTTGGGTGCGAGGGGATCTAGCCTAGTGGATAAGATTAAGGGTGCGAAGAGGGTTGAAAAGTTTACTATGGTTAGTCGGCGTAGGCGTGATAGTGGTAGTAGGTCACCGGGTACGACGCCCTTAAAGAGTAGAGTAGTTTATGGGTCCCCTAGAATTGCAGGGTTTATAAAGCATGTTGATGATCATAATCAGTTTGATGTTCTATGTGATAAGGGGGAAGACTCGTTGGCATTGGCATTAGTGATGGCAGATCCTGATCCGTTGTTTGTTATGGATGGGTGTTCGGGAGTTTGGGAAAAGGCCTAGTGGGAAGTGGTAGGTGTGATCTCGTGTAGGATTCATGATTTGGTGTTCCTGGAATGTTAGGGTGTTTAATGACCCTGTCAAGTGTAGGGTGGTGGCACTTTCTGGCTTCCTCCTTCGTTACTTTCTGTTGTTTACTTGAGACGAGTAGTAAGGAATCCTGATACTATTAGGTCAGTGTGGAGAAGGTTTGAGGATGTGCCTCCTATGGTTAGTTTTGTACGAAATTTGTAGGCAGTGAAGCGGGTTTTTCGTACATCATTTGGTAGGCATATCTTTGGGTTAGCTGATGAGGTACAGACGACTAGGTAGGTTATGGTCGTTGGAGGTTGGGGGACTCGCCAGATGGTGCATGACACGGTGGCAAGGGTGGTGATAGAATTCTTTCAGGGTTGCTTAGGGGCTCAACATGTGAGGTATAATCTGGATGACCCAAAAATTCTAGTGAATGAAAATGTCAACATGACCCGTCTTGAAAAACAAGAATTGGTCCCAATACCTTGCTACACCAGACTACTGGAACCTAAACCATACAGAAGGTTTCTTCAACAATCTAGACAATACCTCCATCAACATCAACAAACAAAAGGAGACAACGGATCCCCTTGCCTCAACCCTTTCCTACCAGGATAAAACCCTTCAAGTGAACCATTAATCATCACAGAGAACTTAGGTGAAGTAACATAAGCCCTCACCCAACTAACAAACTGAAGGGGCGTACCTATAGCCAACAACACACCAAACAGAAAATCCCAATTCACGGATCGTATGCCTCTGAAGGTCTACCATTAACACACAAAGCGACTTCCCTCTGCCCTCCTTATAGCTCCTGGCACAATAAATTGTTATAAAAATTTACTATCCCAAGAGCAACACACAGACTCATTACACACTAATAAAATCAGGCAACCATAACCTGCAATCTCTCAGCTCAAGATTCTTCTCGAACGCATCATCACTTAATACACAACATGGTGGACCAAAACATGAGAAGTTATCTTCCGGCATTGAAACCTCCCTCAATACGTTTCACGCTTCCGCTCACGGTTTCCACTACCACTTCTATTGTCCACTCGAGCGAATAAGCGCCTTCTCGAGACTTTCTCATGCACTGTGAGATTATAAAGTCTTGTATATCTCCTCCTGCCATCCTGAATTTCCACTGGCCGACGTCAGTCTTGCTTTTTATCTCACGTCAACGTGCCGCGTTGCACATCCTGTATTCTATTGGGTCCAGCTGGAATCTTTGAGCAATATTCGCACTAAATTCAGGCAGTTAAGATCC
>NC_052350.1:25392051-25439613 GCF_009727055.1 Benincasa hispida
CGTTTCATTATCACCTAACTCTAGCAACCTGTTCCCTGGCGTTCTGCCGAAGCGACGCCTCCTCCAATCTTGCCACTAACCAAAAACACCTCAGTAGCCCAAGCCGCCTTCGCACACACTGACTCTGAATTAGGATTCCTTTCTACCCAGCCCTGAGCAGCCTTCATAACCTACCTAGTCGTCTGTACCTCATCAGCTAACCAAAGATATGCCTACCAAATGATGTACGAAAAACCCGCTTCACTGCCTACAAATTTCGTACAAAACTAACCATAGGAGGCACATCCTCAAACCTTCTCCACACTGACCTAATAGTATCAGGATTCCTTACTACTCGTCTCAATAAAACAACAGAAAGTAACGAAGGAGGAAGCCAGAAAGTGCCACCACCCTACACTTGACAAGGGTCATTAAACACCCTAACATTCCAGGAACACCAAATCATGAATCCTACACGAGATCACACCTACCACTTCCCACTAGGCCTTTTCCCAAACTCCCGAACACCCATCCATAACAAACAACGGATCAGGATCTGCCATCACTAATGCCAATGCCAACGAGTCTTCCCCCTTATCACATAGAACATCAAACTGATTTATGAATCATCAACATGCTTATAAACCTGGCAATTCTAGGGACCCATAAACTACTCTACTCTTTAAGGGCGTCGTACCCGTGACCTACTTACCATATCACGCCTACGCCGACTAACCATAGTAAAACTTTTCAACCCTCTTCGCACCCTTAATCTTATCCACTAGCTAGATCCCCTCGCACCCAAACCTATGTTCTGCCCCTTTCTCACACTCTCATTTCCCCCATTCACCTCCACACACCCCTCATTGACTGCCATAATACATAATCCTGACCCTGCTCTACACCTTATTGTTACACCACCGCCCCAGTACGCCCAAAGGAACAACAGCAAAAACATCTATGAGGCTTCGCCTCATACACTACTGGAATAATAAACTCATGACCCTACATTCTAACAGTGACTGAAGAGGGCATTAAAGAAGCACTATCCATCTGAACACAAACCCTCGCATACAATAACCGTCGTCGCTCTCTTGTTGAACATCAAAACAGACAGGTTTACCCCACAGCACTAGCTAACACTACTAAACCCCTATCCGTTCATAATTCCAGGGAACACGTTCCAATTTAATCCAGATAGGAACAGAATAAAAAACAAAGGTTTCAAAAATAATACCTGGAGACCACTATCGTAATAAGATGGGTTTACCACCCAAGTGCCATGGACCATTCTCCAGCACCCAATCGTGACTCTACCTTCGAAAATTAAAGATAATCAAACCGTTATCGAACAAGGTAATAGTTTGGCATCTCTATACATCCCCAAATTCTTGAATAGATGACAAATAACAAAATACGAGAGTTTGTGGCACATATCCAATAAACTGACCAACCATAGATTTCTCCCACATACAGAAGCCCTATCATCAATAATCTCCTCACAAGGTTCAACAATAACTTTATCATTTTCAACCAATAGGGGAATAACTCCAAATTACCTCAACAACCCAAAAAGGGCTTCCCACAACTTTCCCCCTTTCAGTCGAATCCAGAACCACTAGAACCATACCCCTCCTCCAACCAAACCAACTTTGGACAAACTCCCTAGCTCAACCGGTTTTAGGAATCGCTGCCTCCCACTCACGAAAAACCTGAGTGTTCCACCGATCGACCGATATGAACACAGCTTTTTTTCATCGTTGTGTTCGTTCTTGTTGCAGCTATGGTGGTTTATTTACGATCGTGGATGCTGGGGGACACGCCAGATGGTGCATGACACGGTGGCAAGGGTGGTGATAGAATTCTTTCAGGGTTGCTTAGGGGCTCAACATGTGAGGTATAAGGATCTTACTGCCTGAATTAGGGATATTGTGCAGTTCAGCTGGCCCAAAGAAAGGTGGAGGCACTTGGTCGGCCAGTGATTCGGGAGGAGATTCAAAAGGCTTTATTCTCGATGAAGTCTGGGAAGGCTTTATTCTCGATGAAGGTGGAGGTAGGGAGCTGAACGTATTGAGGAGTTTCATCCTATTTCATGTTGCAATGTTGTGTATAAGTGTATCTCGAGGATCTTAGCTGAGAGATTGCGGTTATGGTTGCCTGATTTTATTAGTGGTAATGAGTCTGTGTTTGCTCTGGGTAGGTAGATTTTTTATAACAATTTATTGTGCCAGGAGCTATAAGGAGGGCAGAGGGAAGTCGCTTTGTGTGTTAATGGTAGACCTTCAGAAGGCATACGATCCGATGAATTGGGATTTTCTGTTTGGTGTGTTGTTGGCTATAGGTACGCCCCTTCAGTTTGTTAGTTGGGTGAGGGCTTATGTTACTTCACCTAAGTTCTCTGTGATGATTAATGGTTCACTTGAAGGGTTTTATCCTGGTAGGAAAGGGTTGAGGCAAGGGGATCCGTTGTCTCCTTTTTTGTTTGTGATGTTGATGGAGGTATTGTCTAGATTGTTGAAGAAACCTTCTGTATGGTTTAGGTTCCATGATTGGTGTGAGCGTTTGGGCCTAACTCATTTGGTTTTTGCAGACGATTTGATGATTTTCTGTGCAGCTGAGAGAGGTTTTTTGGAATTTGGGAGGCAGGTATTGACAAAGTTTGCAGAGCTATCTAGGTTAGTTGCAAATGTTGGGAAGAGTTCCATGTTTGTTGCGGGTGTGGACTCTGGGGAGGTGGAGGAACTAGCTGCGTATATGGGTGTCTCTCTTGGTTCGTTGCCTATTAGGTATCTGGGTTTACCTTTGTTAACGGGTCGGTTGATTGTGTGCCTTTGATACAGAGGATTACAGCTCGTATTAGAAGCTGGGCAGCGAGGTCCCTCTCTTTTACTGGGAGATTGTAACTTGTTCAGTCTATTTTACAGTCCTTTGAGGTTTTTCGGTGCAGCATTTTCGTGTTGCCTGCGTGTATAACTCATGAGATTGATCTTCTATTACGTAGTTATTTATGGAAGGGTAGTGTGGTGAGTTGGGGTGGTGCACGGGTGGTGTGGGATGAGGTGGGCTTGCCATTGGGAGAGGAGGGGTTGGGTTTAAAGCATGTGGCCTCTTGGAACCAGGCTGCTATTATGAAGCTGCTCTGGCGTCTCTTAATTAAATCGGGGTCACTATGGGTCGCGTGAGTGGAGGCGTATGTTTTGCGTGAACGGTCGTTATGGGCTGTTCTGAGTGAGGTTGGGAGGTCTTGATGCTTGAGGGCTATCTTGTGAAGTAGAGATAGATTCAAGCATTTGATTCATTTGATGATTGGCGATGGATGGTCTTATTTTGTCTGGTGGGATCCTTGGCTACCGGAGGGCACGATTGTGGATTCATACAGGTCTACGGTGGTTCATGATGCAAGGAGTAGTTTTGAAGAGCGGTTGTCAGAGTTCATGGATAGTGAAGGAGGTTGGAGGTGGCCTACAGTGTCTTGGGAGCTGCTTGAGATCTGGAGTCTTATCCAGGCAGTTGAGCCTAGAGTGAGGGAAGAGGATTATTGGGTTTGGGTGCCAGATGCTAGTGGTCGGTTTCTATCGCTAGTGCTTGGGAGAGTATACGTCCTCGTCGTCCTAGGGTGTCTTGGGCTAGTATTTTGTAGGCAGGGGATGGTATCCCGCGTCATTCCTTCTGTGCGTGGTTAGCAGTGAGGGACAAGTTAGGTATGCGGGATTGGTTGAGGAGTTGGGGTGTGTTGTCAGAGAGGGGATGTCTTTTGTGTGGGGGAGGTGTGGAGTCACGGGATCATTTATTTTTTGAGTGTGGGTTTGGAAGAGATGTGTGGTCTAGTGTATTACGTCAGCTGGGTTCGACGCATCGGGTGGCTGGTTGGGATGTAGAGTTGAGTTGGTTGTGCTGAGTGGGGTCGGGTAATGGGGTGCATAGTAAGTTGTTCCGTGTTTTCTAGTGTGCATCCATATACTACATCTGGCAGGAGAATAATCGGCGGCTGTATGGAGGTCGACCGAGGTCGGTGTCTGCTCTGGTTCACCTTATGGTCTCTACAGTTCGTGCTCATGCTACTTCCTGGTGGGTTGACCTTCTTGGTCTTATCTAGTGTTTGTATGGATATTTTTCCTTTTGAACTTCACGTTGTTCTCTGTTTTGCTGTAGCCCCTTGTTTGTGGGGTTTTGGGCTCTTTTCTCTACCTTTCTTCCTAGTGGTTGGCGGGTTTGCGTTTTTGTGTTGGTTTTGTTATGGTCTTATCCTGTTGGCTTTATTTTGGTTTTCTTGCCTTGTCTTTGCTTGTGCTTTGTTGCTTTTGATGCCTTAATCTGGGGCTGTGGATTCCCCCTTGTTGTCGTATAATAATATCACCTATTCTAAAAAAAAAAAATCAAATTAAACTCCCATGTTGGGAGTTAACAAAAATGTGAGATGGTTCCCACATTTCTCTCTTTTCCTTTGATCAAATACCTACAAAACGTTTGCAGGAGAGGATGTTGTTGCAAGTGTGATCTTGATAGAAGGGTTCTGTACACAATTCTCTCTCAAAAACTATCCCATCGTTTCCCCAATTTTGAACTTTTTTGGTTGGTACAAACCACATACCTCAATTATTAGAGAATATGGAGGTTGCCTGTTGGTGGTGTTCGTGAAATCCCAATTGGATTATTGGATCATCATTTGGTTCTACAAAAGTAAAATTTCTTTCCCTTTTCACTATAAATTTTAAAGCATGCTTAACTTAGGGATAATACACTAGGTTGTATTTATTTTTGGCTCTCTATGATTTTCTGAATTTTCCAGTGTACTGGTATTTTAGAAATCCTAAATTAATTTCGAGTAATGGTCCTATTTTTCTTCAATTGCGTTAGGGCTTTGGTCCTTACATACCTTACTATTTTCTTGCAAGGATATGAATTGTTGGATTCAAAAACTTTTTTGAATAAGGGAAAGAAGAAAAAATACACAGAGATCTTTGTTTCCTTCTGTGTTCTTGAGAGAGTTGGATATTCTGAGAGAGAAAAAACTTTTTTTTACAGTACATAAAATGACACTATTAAACTTCTATCATCAATATACATTAAAGACAGAGGAGGATGGGAGTTCCAATAACTCCCCACCCATGATAAAAAAAAAAATAACTTCCTAATAATAAGGAGTTAACTTATTATTTAATTATTTTATGTTAAATCATATTTAATATAATATAAGTAAATATTAATTATTTAATTAATATTTACTTATATTATATTAAATATGATTTAATATAAAATAATTAAATAAGAAAACTATTAATTAATTAATATAAATTAAATATCATATATTTAATTAATTATGCATTTAAATCATATTAAAATGCACATCTCTCTTATAAGCAATAGTTTAAATATGAATCTCATTTATATTAATTTTAACCTATAATTTTTATATGAATCTCATTCATATAATTAATATTTAAATCTTATTCAAATATCTCTCTCTTATATTATATGGTTTAATTTTAAATCTGATTCAAAATTAATTTATATTATAATGTATCCATATACATTATATTAATTGTATCTAATATGATTAATTTACATCCCCTTATTTAATTTGAACAATCCAAATTATTCCAAAACTAATTGATCATTGTTTTATCCTGAGCTAGCAAGGGGACTTAATGGATCTACAGATTAGAAGCTCTGATGATACAAGATTAAATTAATTAAGCTCTTCAATTAAATTAATCAACATTCATTAACTATTGGTCGCTCCACTAAAGACCCACAACTGCACTTTTTGCACTCTAACATACTTATGTGTCCATAGACATAACCATTACCAATAAGTCAACCCTTCACGAACTGCTCGTAATTACAGCTTTATCAAATTATTGTTTTACCCATAAAATTACCTCTTACTCCTTAACTCCAGCTGATCCTCTAATGAACAACCCATTTATGATTCTATCATAAACCAATCCCTCTTAGACCATTGAGAGGGAGGGGCCACATTGTTCAAGACCCAAAGTCAACACTTAAGGGACCAATTTATCTATTTACCCTAAGGATGAGGAGGAGTGAATTTCATCTTGTGTAGCTATGTTCCCAGTTCTTTAATCAGACAAATCTGAAAAATGGTAAGTTCACTGAGCGGGTGACTTGAGCCACTCTCATCCATACAAATCAAAGGAATGTCCCTCATAGGCAGAAGTTCATAACTCACTCAGGATTGAGGTCGAGTTACCTATGATCATCCTATGAAATGATAATCTCTTCAGTCAATGGTGTTATAAAGAGTGATTAATCATTTCCCTATTCGGTCTTATACAAGCTCTTTATATAATATACTTCCACTTGTCTCTACATGAATGAATTGAATCAAATCATTTGTAACACTTACAACTCTTGTAACATTTTTAATATAGGTTGCATCCATAGTGTCACCAGACTAAGGCACCCAACCTTATACATATACGACAGACCATTTAGGTTGTTACTTAAGCATGATCCACGTGTATGTCTTCCTTATAGTGTTCAAGTTACATAACATAACCATAGATCTTAGTTTATTGGATTGAGTTACAGAAGTCTATTGGTCAAATAAATAACTCATTATTTTATTAAATAACAAAGTTTTGTTTATACATTATAAACTACGAGATTTATGGCACAATTCCCAACAATCTCCCACTTGTTCTAAAGCTAGTAGGATGTACAAAATAGTAAATATAATGATTATGATATAATAATCTATACTAATATAATAAATGAGGGTATACTCTACACTCAGTAACATCTCCCACTTTCCTTAGACAATATGGTGCATATCTCGTAGACCTATACTCTCTAGATGACCTTCAAACAATCTAACCATGAGAGTCTTTGTAAATAGATCAGCAAAATTATGCTTCAAAACTATCTTCATGACGATCACATCTCCTTGTTGCATAATCTCCCTTATCAAGTGGTATTTCTTTTCAATATACTTACCTTTTTTATAACTTCAAGGTTCTTTGGATTTTGTCACAATACCACTATTAACACAATAAAGTGTGATGAGAAAAGTCATATTTGGAACAATTCCAAATCCGTCAAGAACTTCCTCAGCCAAATGAGTTCTTTAGCAACTTTCCAAACATCTACATATTCAACCTCCATGGTGAAGTCAACAATGCAACCTTTCTTGAAACTTCGCCAAACTATAGCTCCACCATTTAGAGTGAACACGAAACCTGATGTAGATTTCCTAGAATCCCTATCAGTCTAAAAATCAGAGTTAATGTATCCTGTAAGGATCAAATCCTTATGATAGCACTGAAAATGTGCTAACTGGCTCCGCTTAATTTGGGTTTATTCGTGGATTTTATGTGTTTATTTGGCTATTTTATAGGTTTCAAGCACCCAAGAGGAAGAACGGGGCCTTAGCGATACCATGGAGCTAAAACGGGCTACAACAGAGCTTAATTTCATCAACTGGGAAAGAGAAGACCAAAATTACCAAAATGCCCCTGAATACAATGTTGCAACCCTCCCCTTTATGATGCCTTTTAGCTGAAAGGTATTAGTCTACATAAGAGGGAGTATTGCAACACTTTGGAGATTGATGGACAAAGAGGCATGTGTCACTGCATGAGCGTAACGATCAGCATCACAATGTTAAGGCATTATGCTATGATAAGAGCATCACAACGTTTGGTTTAGCATTGCGATGCTGAGCTATTTGTTATAAATACCATCTTTGCCGAATTAGGTCAGGAGATCTGGATACTAGTTAACTCCTACACGATTTCTTTCCACTTTTCTTCTATTCTTAGTCTGATAATATATCAAAACAATTCCTCGGTGTTTATCATAAATATCATGGGCTAAGACATTCATTTCTAGCTTCGGTTTTAGGATTAGTCTACTTATTTCGATGTATTTGTGAGATTTTGGACCAAATTATTGTAATTGGCGGATTCAACTATGTTTTTATAGATTATGATTATATTATTGGACACTTGTGGATTTTATAACTGTATCTTTTGATTAACATTTGATACGTGACATATAATTTTGTGTTTATCACCTAGAAGCAACAGGTTAGGTTAGCTTGCAAGTCAATTTGGATGATTATTATTCTAACTATCTTAGAATTGAACCAACAAATATTTAAATAAGATTTTTCCTATTAGATATTCAATCTAACTTTGCTCTAGACCTTAATGCAATTAGGCCAAATTTGGATTGGACTAATAAGTTAATTTGGACCAATTAACTGGCTTTTCCAATTAATTTGGTTAGGTAAAAACAATTATGTAATTCTAGTAATGAGAACTCTATGATCAAATACACTGAATAGGAGAATTCCATCATAACCCAAGCTAGGCTTTCTCACATAAAGTTTTAACAATTTACTTTCTATTTTATTTTATGTATTCAAATTTCTCTTGCAACAAAACAATTTCAAAACCCCATTCTTTTGTTACCCTCGAACTGCAAACTATTTAATTAAGAAACTCAAAGGCTCCTTGAATTTGACCCATGCTACCACTACGACATTAATTTTCAGTGGATATGGTTAAATTATTTGGTCTGGATTTAGGCGATGAAATCCATTCCGACCACTTTAGCCTCATACACAAGCATATAGTCCCTCGTCCTCCTTAGATACTTGAGGATTGTTTTAACTACAATTCAGTGATGAAATCCTTGATTGGATTGATATCTTCTGACAATCCCAACCGCATAGCATATGTCTTACCTAGTGCACAACATGGCAAACATAAAGTTACCCACAACCGATGTATAGGGAATCCGTCTTTGATCCTCAACTTATTGACGTATCTTACGACACTGTTCCTTAGACAATGTAATTCCACGGCTGAAAGGTAGTAAACCCTTCTTAGAATTCTACATCGAATATCTAACAAGCATTTTGTCATTATATGATGCTTGACATAAAGCTAGCATTTTTTTCTTGTGATTCCTTATAATTTGGATTCTAAGAACAAATTGTGTATCACCCAAATCTTTCATTTCTAATTGAGCAGCCAACCACTTCTTGATATTTGTCAGTAAGTCTACATCATTCCCAATGAGTAGAATATCATCCACATACTGAAGGATCTCTTACCAAAGAGTTCCATGAGCACGTTCGGATTGCTTCGATCTCACAATCACCGAAATACAACAATATACATTCAACGCACAGCTATGCAAACAAATCTTAGTTAACGGCATGCTCTGAACAAAAAATAACAAGGGAAAAAGTTGCCATACCAGTTGAAGACAATCTTCAAACTTTGGAACTCAATGTAACGGAACCCTCCACGCGATCTACCAACACCCAGCAGTAGCGTCGATTATAGTAGCATGAACAACCGCACGAACACGAACGTCGCGGGGACGACACCACCAGATAGGAGCCCCGAGTATTCTCGGAGTGAGAACCCAAAGCATGGTCTTTGGTGAATTTGGTAGAGGAAGGAGGAAGCACAAATCGTGTAGGCGATAAACAAGTGGGAGGGAAAAAGGCACTATCGCTTAGCACAATGCTTATCGTTTAGGAGAAGCTACACAATCATGTAGGTTTTACTAAACGATCATTTAGAAAATGGTATATGATCGTTTAGCAAACTCGGCACACACTACGATCGTTTAGAGAAGCTATGCAATCGTTTAGGCACAAGGTGGACGATCGTTTAGGTGGAGAGGAGCTATCGTATAGGCTCTCGAAATGCTTAAGTGATTGTTTAGGCGCGAAGTGGATGATTGTTTAGACGTAGAGCAACTATCATATAGGCTCTCGATTTTCTTAAGCGATCATTTTCTTTTCACCAGCGCGCTCTTCCCTTTTTCTTTTGGACGACGATTGAACTTATGATTCAAAAATGAAACCATTTCATTTTTATTTTCTTAAGCGATCGTTTTCTTTTCACCAGCGCGCTTTGCCTCACTAACCTACGTCCAAACGTGTTTTTTGGTTTAATTATCATATAATTAATTAATTAAAATATTGATAAATATAATCATATTATATTTTTACCCTATAGTTTGATATCACATATCTACTATAGTATTTTCTCCTCTACTTGATATAAATCATATTTATATCTAATTTCCTCCAAAATAATGTATCTCTTACATTTAGCCAACTATATCATATATAATTAACCAGTCCAATTATATCATATATAATCGAACTTCCACTTTTCAATTTAAACATTTCAAATTAACACAAATACTGGTTCTCGACTTTATCCAAGCTACCCAAGGGACCTAATGGACTTGTGGCTCGAAGCTCCAACGGTTCGTGAATAGCTGACTAAACTCTTTAGCCACGAGATCTACCATCCATTAACTGTCAGGTATTCCACTAAAGACCAACAGCTGAACTCTTCTTACCATTAACTGTGTCCATCGGATATAACCAATAATGAGTATGATGACCCTTCATAGATGCTCGTAAATATAGCTGGGCCAAATTACCGTTTTGTCCCTATAGTTACATCTCACTCCTTAAGTACCACTGATTCCTTTAATGAACAATACAACATAGTCCAACTATGTGTGAGCACCTCTCGGTCCAAGAGAAGGTATGTGGCACCACATCGTTCGAGCCCTAGAAACAGCCCTTAAGGGAGCTATCTATTTACTTACCTCTACCTCAGGGAAGGAGTGAATTTGATCTTGTATAGCTGAGTTCCCGGGTCCTAAATTAGACAAATCCCCAAAATGGTAGGTTTGAATTAGCAACCTGGCCACTGGCACCCATACAAATCAAAGAACCACCCTCAATGGCAGGAGTTCTCAACTCACTCAGGATTGAGGTCATGTTACCTATGGTCATCCTAGTGAAGTGAAGTCTCTGTCATGAACGGTGTTATATAACGAGACGTTAACACTTTGTGGTCAGGTATTATGTAAAATCTTTGTATAGGACGCCCCCCCTCGCATGTCCCCAATACGAATGATCAAGATCAGACCATCTGTGATAAGTCACAACACTCGTGACCATTCCACAAAGCGGGCCGCATCCTTAGTGTTACCAAGATAAGGTTTTCCCTCTTATATCCATATACTATAGACTATTTTGGTTATCACTCAAGACATGATCCACTTGCATGTCACCACATACATGCTTGAGTCACATACAGATAACCAGGGATTTTATGTTTATTGGTTTATGGTAAAGCAAATAAAACATGCAACTGAGCAAAATACAAGATGTGAAATAAATATCATATATTAACAACACAAGCGTTCGTACAAACTGTTTACAAACTATAGGACACGAGATTTTAGTGCATCAACCCCAACACATACAACATTGGGAAAACTACTACTTTGTTGTCTCTTGTAGACATGATGCAGTATTTTATGAAATGGAAATATGGATGAGATGCGTTGATGGATTTGCGTTGTGCACTCAAGTTTCCCCAGTGGAATTCAAGTGTAAATTCCCTTGAGTTTCCTGGTAAGTCTAGGGTCGTACACATGGACTTGTGAAAATAGTTTGCATTGGTGATTTTTATGAAGACTTGTGGTAACCGGTTAAATAAATAGATCGTTGGGTTTTTTGTTTGTGTTGATGAAAAATAAATAACAAATGCGGCGGAGTTTGAAAAGAGTTAGTAAATGGGAGATGCGATGAATATGCGGTGAACGGGTTGAGAAGGGGTTCGGCTAACACTCCCTACAATACGTTCATGCTTTGCGATCATGCAACTTGCATCAATAGTAAACCACATCTCGACGTGAATGCTATGGCTTCTAATACTAGAATGCATATGATGTACGTGCAAAGGTGTCTATAGGGCCTACACATAAACCTCTAATTCTTGTTATGCGATGATACATAAGCAAGGCGACCACATATCATCATACCTATTCCTAGGATGCATGCGATGCAAGTTGACAAACTGAGCTTATGTCTAAGTCCCTATCTCTTGTTTAACAAAGTCTAATCTTGCTCTTTCGAGTCCAGATTCTAACCTAGCTCTCTCGAGACATTAGATCCTTTCTTTAGGCTCTCTCTCGAGTAACTCTAAATGGCATTTTACACAACATAAAATAAGACAATCGCAAGCAATGAACTCTCGTGTAAAAGGTCTTCTAATCATTTTGTTCTTAAGGCATGACTCACATACTAGTAAAGTGTCAATTTCTAACTCATTTAGAAGTCCACTCTTTATCAATTTCTTATCCTATTGAGATTAATGTGATGTAAACGTAGATGCCAAAGATAGGAATCATCTTTAAGAGAAACTTTTCGTCTTTTAGTCTTTGATGTTGTTGTATTGAACAGTTCAGTATTAAGAAGTGATTTATATTCTACCGACCTTAGCATATACAAATTATTTTATAAACTAGTTGAACAGATCTCAAATCCATTTCTTAAAATAAATGCTTTATGAAAGAGAATATGGGAGTTGGAGCACTACATGAAAGAGAATATGGGAGTTTATTTTGCAGAGAATTTTCTTTGTGAGTTTAGAGAGAATTCAGTGCTTTAGATAGGGGATAGGTTTTTTTTTCTTGTTTCACGTATAATCCAAAGAAAAACCAACCAACCCATATTGCAGACCTTCTACAAATTTGGGGTAATATGAATATGATTCATATTAATTATCATTTGAATCTTATTCATACATATTAATACTGGTTCAATTTTGAATGTAAGTCAAAATAAAATTTGTATTATAATGTATTTAAATACATATTATATTAGTTATATCATATACAATTAACATAAACTCCCCTAGTCAATTTGAACATTTCAAAATTCTTTCAAAACTCTTGATCTTGGTTTTACCTATTGTGAGCTAGTAAGAGGACCTAATGGATCTACAGATTTAAAGCTCCAATGATCAAAGATTAATTAATTAAACTCTTTAATTAAACTAATCAACATTCATCAACTATGGGGCACTCTACTAAAGACCCATAACTGCATTTTTATGCATTGTAGAACATGTTGTGTCCATGGATATAACCATTACTAATAAGTTGATCCTACACGAGTTGTTTATAATTACAACTTAGTTAAATTTCCATTTTACTCCTATAATCATCTCTTTCTCCTTATGTACTACTGATCCTCTCTAATGAATAATTTGTTTATGGTCGAACCATAAATAGAGTTCCTCTCGTGCTAGTTGGGGGGGGGAGGCATTGTTCAAGACCTGGTATCAACACTTAAGGGAACTACTCGTTTACTCATCGTAAGGCAGAAAAGAGTGAATTCTATCTTATGTAGTCATGTTCATAGCTCCCCACTCGGTTAAGTTCCCAAGATTGTAGGCTCATTGAGTAAGCGACTTGTGTCACTCTCACCCATACAAATCAAAGGATAAACCCTCGTAGGTAGGAGTTTATAACTCACTCAAGACTGAGATTGAGTTACATATGGTAATCTTGTGAAAATTAATTTCTTAAGTTAATGGTGTTATAAAGAGAGAATAATTATTTTGTAGTATAGTCTTATGCAAACTCTTTATATAGGATACCCCCACTCGCATATCTTCAAATGAATGATTTGGACCACATGTTTGTAATGATTACAAAGTGGATCGTAACCATAGTGTTATCAGGATAAGGCACCAAACCTTATCTAATACTATAGACTCTTGAGGTTATTACTTGAACATGATCCACCTATATGTCAACTACATACCGTTCAAGTCTCATGAAATAACCTTGGATTTTTACTGTAATGGATAATTTATTATTGCATATTTAATAATTAAATTAAATAATATATTAAATAATTAATTGACCACGAGTCTTTTGGGCACTAATCCCAATATAATAATTATATCTATGGACGCAACTTGTCCAACAGTGCAAAAGAGTTGAACTATGGGTCTATACTGGTTTGCCCCATAGTTAATGAATATTGGTTAATTAATTAAAGAGTTTAATTAATTAATCTTGGATCATTGGAGCTTATAATCTGTTCGTCCATTAGATTCTCGCAACGGATCAACAGGAACCAAAGTTTTGAAAGAATAATTTGAAATGTTCAAATTAGTTTAGGGAAACATATATGAATTGTATATGATACAAGTAACAAAAAAGATAATGCACATAGATCATTATTATATTTAATTATGAATATGAATTGAAATGTAAACTATAGAATATCAGAGAATAAATATGTTTCAAGGTGATTCAAATAACAAATTAATATGAATGAGATTCAAATTAAAACTATAAGTTAAAAGTTAATAGAAGAATCGTATTAAAACTATACGTTACGAGAGAAATATAAATATGTTTCAAATATTCATCTAATTCAATATAAGATATTTAATTAAATATTAAATTTATGAATTAATTAAAATAATGCATTGATTATTAATTAATTTTAGTTATTAATTAAAATCGCTCCCCTTAATGAAAGGGGAGTGAGAGAGTGGGTGGTTTGGAAGTTTTTGTCCTCTTTTGTGAAATGCAAAGGATGTTATTTCATAGAGGACGGCTGAAGAATACAAAAATGATCTACTCTCTCTCTCTTAATTAATTCTATGGAAGAAAGGTTATTTGTAAAAGAAAATTCTCCCTCTCTTAATTCCCTAACCCTTTCAAAAAAAAAAAGCATTCCCATGAGTAGGTTCTTGCCAAGAATCATAGCCAAAGAAGACTTTTGGGAGGAATTTGAAGAGAAATCCTCAAAGGTAATTTTTCTTTACTTTTAATTCGTGCTTAACCTAAATAATTCACAGCATGATGAAATCTGTTTTTATTTCTTATTTTTATATTATATTTTTCATCTTCTCAAAATCAAAACAAAAGCGATCAAACGCTTTCCCTAGTATTTGAGAAGGTACAATATCTCTTTTTAAAGGCACTTTTGGTATACTCCCAAAACCTTGCACGTGAAGATGGCATGAGATACTGAGATGCAATAATTCTATTGATTTCGATTATTCACTATTTTTCAAAATCAAAACTTAAAACATGTGATGCGGTTAAATTTTGCATTAACCTACTGCATAACTAAAGTATCACAAATGTCCTAAAGTTTTGTAGTATTTCATAACTGGAACATATTGAACTTTTTAATAGATTCTCTGTCATCTTTTAATTTGTAATATTTAAAAATAACAATGTATATATATTTTTATTATTAATTATATGAAGATTTTTTTTTTTTGAAATATCATGATTTGAATTCAACCATTGAACTGTTGCATGTACTCGCATTGCAATAACCAAGACAAAGAAGATTCAAGAGGATTTCATACTACATCTTCAAAAGAATTCACAATAAATAACAAATAATTTCGAGCCCAAATTTTTATATAATGTTAGTTCAATGAGTCACGATAAGAATGACATGAAGATAATATGGAAAAGTCTTATAATTTGGAAGACGGCATGGAGGTAAAAGAAAGTGTGAAGAAAATGTTGTCAAGTGTGCACTGCCTGAGAAAACGTGAGGTCAAACCCTTTCAAACGTGAAAATCAATCTTGCCGCCTTCTAGAGGAGCTATTTAAGACAATTTGGAGATCTTCTACATTTTTAGTTTTTCATTTTGACTAATGAATTTTTATGCAATTAAGTTTTAAGCTCCTAGGTCTTATTTTCTACGATTTGCAATAATTGTACTTGAGTGTCTTTTGTGTTTTTTGTCCATGTAGGACTTTTTGGCCTATAAAATGTCTTGTAATTTGCTTCAAAACTCAGATTATCAATATTAAAAAGCTTGTGCTTATTCAACCTCTTTGGTGTGAGTTGTCTTAGGATCTAAGAGTGACCATCATAGATTCTAAGTTTGATCTAAGTTAGTTTTCTTTGTGAGTGTTTGCAAGGATCTAAAAAGGACCTCTAACTTTGCATTTGACAAACATTGTAGATGCTTATCATTTGGTACCAAAGCATTTGGTCATCATCATTAGCTAGCTCAGTTGGGATTGATGTCCTAAATCTAGTGTATCTCATGGTTTGTAGTTTTGTTAGTACAAATTTTTTATCTAATAAAATCATAGATATTTTATTTGTCGTTTAGACAACATTAATTCATTATAATAAACTATGATCCAAGATTGTATGATTTCACTTAAACAGTATGTGGTTGAGATACAGGTGGTTCATATTCAAGTAATAACCTAAAAGGTGTACAGTAAACAGATGAAGGTTGGGTGCCTTATCCTGGTAATACTGCGGATACGACTCACTTAGTAATTGTTACATAAGATGTAAATATTACAAACAATATGAACATATTGTTCATGTAAAGACATGTGAGTGGAGGTTTTCTATATAAGGAAGTTTATACATAGACTAGATCACGAAATAATTAGTTTCTCTTTATAACACTGTTACTTGAAGAAATTAATATTTCACTAGGATGACCATAGGAGACTTGAATTTAATCCTGAGTGAGTTGGGAACTCCTGTTTATGAAAACAGTCCTTTGATCTGTATGGGTGAGAATGACCATGATAGGCGACTCAACAAGCCTACCATTTTGAGGATTAGTCTGATTAGGGAGCTGGAAACACAGCTACACAAGATGAAATTCATTCATTCTCATTCCTTGGGAAAGTAGATAAATTACTCCCTCATTAGTTGGTTCTAGGTCTTGAATAATAAAGCCCCAACCTCTCACTGGCCTGAGAGGTGTTAGTTTATAGTTGAACTATAAACTGTTTGTTCATTAAATGAATCAGTGGTACTTAAGAAGTTAGATGTAATGTTGGATTTTTTGTCCTAAAACTCGCAGTTTATAAAAATTTTAAACATATTCTATTATCAATAAAGATGTTATTCAACATTTCTTCAATAAAGGTATTGAATCTATTAATTGCATTCGTAAAGTCTAAATCCAATAAACTAGTCAAAATGGTCTGTAGTATATGATTAAGATTGGGTATCTTATTCTGGTAACACTATTGGATGCGGCCTACTATGTAGCTATTACAAGTTGTTATAAAGATATTACAAACGAAGTGATTTAGATTCATTCATGTATTGACATGAGGAGTGGGAGCGTCCTATGCAATGAGTTTGCATAAGATCGAACCAAGAAATAAGTCACTCTTACTTTTTAACGCTGTTTACTATTTAAGATTGACTATTTCGCTTAGATGACCTAGGTAACTCGATCTTAATCTTGAGCTAACTATGAACTTCTATTTATTCAGGGTTATCCTTAAATTTGCATGGGTGGGGGTTGACTCAACAGTGCTGGCTCAATAAGCCTCCCATTTTAGGGGTCAGACCGGGTAGATAGCTCACTAAAGGATAGTAATGAGAAATAATTTAAAATTTTCAAATCAAATGAGGGAATTTTATATTAGTGAGATTAATATATAATGGTTAATTATAGATATGATCTATAATCCAAATTATGCAAAAGAGATATATTTGAATAAGATTCAAATATTAGATTTAGATATATGGATTCATAAAGAGATGTATACATATAAATATATGATATTATATGTTAATTAACTCCATACTATTATGACTTAATTGATTAATTAATGGTTAATTAATTGGTTAAGAAATAATGGAGATTGAAGGTTAGTATAAATATATATGATATATATGATAATTGATTAAATATATATTAAATGGTATTTAGTATGTCGTCATTTAATTAAAGTTAATTAAATAAGAGTTATTTAATTAATTAGCACTAAGGGTATAAAGGGAAATACTTGGAGAAGGGGTTAACCCTACTCTTAAGTTCATCTTAAGTGCATGGATGGGTTTAACATGATGAACCATTTCAATACCATTGATATGAATGAAAGTCTCATAAATGAGCTCAGTCAAGTGACCTTTATCATGTAATCACTGTCAGACAGCTTTCTACAGTTCTGTAGCAATTGTGCTCCTTAACAAGCTACAAATTTTTTTAGTCTTTGATGAAAGCCAAAAGAAATAATGGGGAGGAAAATGTTGCCTTCTCCAACAAGAAAAAGTTCATCAGCGGTTCGACAACTGGAACTAAATTAGTGCCTCCCTCTTCATCTGGTGTGAAGAAGTGGAAAAAGAAGAAGGGTGGAAAGGGGATTGATAGCTCTAAAACAGAGTTATATTTCCTAGTTTAATTCAGGCTTGTTATTGAATTTTATGTTTTAAATTTCCTATTTTGTAGGTACCGAGCAACCATGAGGTAGAATTGGTGATTTGAAGCTAAACAAGGTTAATTTTGAGCAATTTGGAGTTGATTTGAGCATCCAGATTTCAAAGGAGTTAAAAGACATAAATGCCCTTGTTAGAGTGTCACAATGCTCATGATTTGCCTTGGCCTGACGCTCTCCCAATGCTGAAGGACAAAATAGGTAGCGTTGCAACACTCACCCTAAGCTTCGCAACGTTACGATGTTGAAGACGGAGAATCCATCGCGCACGCGCAAGTGAGCGTCTGCCTAGTGTTGGACTTCTGTGCCTGACATACGAGAGCATTTGCATTAGCATTGCAACGCTGTCCCTTTTTCTATAAACACTTCTCTTCGGTTTTTTGTCAAAAGATGTTGAATTTCAATTGAGGCCGAGGAGAGGCCTAGTTTCCTTCTTCCCTCTTTATGTTTTAAGTATCATTAGCTAATTTTTAGTTTAATTTTGGATTGTGAGCACGGATTGGATTGTATCTCATGGGTTTGTCTATGAGTCGATGAGGTAATTTTCTATCTAGTTATTGGATTAAGGTTCGATGTAATCTCATGAGTTTTCTGCCCAATTTGATGTTTACAATTCAGAATTATGTTTTCTTTGAATCTCAAATGAATTTAGATTTGCATTTATGTGTTGGATGGACGACCCTATCATGATTGCATATCTCTACTAGTTAATTTCAAACTCGCACGTTTCCTCGTAGTTCGTCTATACTTGAATTTTCCCCGGTAGCAACAATTGAATGTGTATGTTTACATTTACAGGCTGACCTTGAATCTTTGCATTGCATCTTTAATTTAGATTTGAAGAATTTTTTGTTAATTGAACATGGCTTTTCCTGACATTTAATTGACATAGCTGAATCCTAAATCTTAATGCATGTGTTTCTAGTTTTTTATGGTCACTAAGAACCCAATTGAATCTAGGAGCATATAGATTTGTTAGGACACGACCTTTTTAGCATTAGTTATTAATTAGGATACTTGATTGATTTTGATTTAATTGATTGTTGGCCTTTGTAAAGATTAGTTAAATCGCATCAATTGGGTATTTATGCATGCATAATTCGGTGACATAGCCAATTGGTAAAAAAATGATGATTGAAATTACATTGAATGTTTACTTGATTTGAGAACTAGATGAACCGATTACAGCTTACATTTATCCCTGCCAATTTATTTTCCTACATGTTTCCAAATTAATCAAAAACCAAACATTGTTTTTATTGTTTTTCTTAGTCAAATTTAGCTTAAATGAAATTAGTTCAACGCTTCTCTATGGTTCGATCTTGTACTTACTATTTTTTCTACGTTTCAGTAGTAATAGGAGTAGTACGATTTTTGCAAATTTTCTTTTGATCAAGTTTGAGGCTTATTAACGACGAAAGTTTTGGGTCTGTCAGGGAATAAAGCCCCCACTGTTGCTGCTACTAGAAAGAGTAAGAAGGTCAAAGTTGCAAAAGGAACGTGTTATCATTACAACCAAGATGGGCATTGTAAAAGAAATTGCGCAAAATATTTGATCGATAAAAAGAAGGAAAAATAAGTAAATAGGATTTACTGGTTCAGGAAACATGTTTGGTGGAAAATGATAATCATACCTAGATACTCGATTTAGAAGCCACCAAACACGTTTGCACTTCTTTGCAGAAAACTTGTTCCTTAAAATAGCTGGCAGCGAGAGAGATGACTCTACAGGTTGAAATAGGTGAGGTTGTCTCGACAGTTGCAGTTGGGAGTTTGAAGTTATTTTTTGAATCAAAGTTTATGTTGTTAGATAATGTTATATTTTCCTAATTTTAAAAGGAACTTGATTTCAGTTTCATGTATGTTAGAACACTCTTTTAATGTATCTTTTATTTGGGACAAAGCATTTGTCTCGAAAAATGGTATTGATATTTGTTCTGGAACAAACGAAAGCAACTTGTATATTCTAAGGCCGTTTGTATCTAAAATGCTCCTCAATATTTAAATTTTCAACACTACAACCACTAAAACTAAGTAAATAAGTTTTTCTCCTAAATATAATGCTCATCTTTGGTTTCTAAGACTATGTAACATTAATTTCAATAGGATTGAGAGGTTGGTTAAGAGTAGATTTCTAAACGAGTTAGAAGAAAATTCTTTACTAGTATATGAATCTTGTCTAAAAGGAAAAATGACAAAATGATTTTTTACTGGAAAAAGTCATAGAGCCAAATAACCTTTGGAGCTTATACACTCAGACCTTTGTGGTTCGATGAGTGTAAAAGCCAGAGGAAGGTTTGAATATTTTATCTCTTTTACAAAAAATTATTCAAGATGTGGGCATGTTTACCTAATGCAATATAAGTCTGACACACTTGAAAAGTTCAAAGAGTATAAAGTTGAAGTTAAAAATTGTTAGGTAAAAAGATTAAAACACTTTGATCAGATCGAGGTGGAGAGTACATGGATATTGAATTCCATAAATATATGATAAAACATGGAATTTTTTGGGTTGATGCCCTAAATCTCGTAGGGTTCTATAGTTTGTAAAACTTGTTGAACAAACTCTTTATGTATTTAATAAAATATATTATATTCTATTCACTTTGTCTATGAAATATATGTTATTTTAGTTACATTAACCACAAACCAATAAACTAACATCCAAGGTTATCTTTGTAACTTAAACATGTATGTGGAGACATATGGGTGCATCATGTTTAAGTGATAACCTAAATGGTCTGTAGTAAATAGATAAGGTTGGGTACCTTATCCTGGTGATACTACGAGTATGACTTGCTTTGTACGTATTACAATTGTTGTAAAGTGCTACAAATAATCTGTATAAACATGCGAGCGGGGATATTCTATATAAAGGAGTTTGTATAAGACCGGACCACGAAATGTTTAGTCTCACTATATAACATTGTTCATAATAGTGACTTATATTTCACCAGGATGACCATAGGTAACATGGTCTGAATCTTGAGTGAGTTTTGAACTCCTACCTATGAGGGCAGTCCTTTGATTTGTATGGGTTAGAGTGGCCAGATAGCCGACTCAATAAGCCTACTATTTGGGGATTCGTCTGATTGGGGAGCTGGGAACATAGCTACACAAGATGGAGTTCACTCCTTCCTTGAGGCAGGGGTATGTAGATAAATTCCTCTCTTAAGGGCTGATTACGGTTCTTGAATGTGGCGCCACACCCTCTCCTGGCCTGAGAGGGGTTTAGTCATAGTAGGACTATGGTCTATTGTTTATTAGAGGGATTAGTGGTACTTAAGGAGTTAGATGTAACTACAGGGCAAAAACGGTAATTTGGTCTAGCTGCATACAAGTAACTTGTGAAGGGTCATCTTAATTTTGATTGGTTATATCCAATGGACACAAAAATATATCTATAGTACGAAGAGAGCAGTTATTTGTCTTTAGTGGAGTGTCGGACCTTTAACGGTCGGTGAATAATGTAATTAAAGAGTTTAATTCATTATTCACGTACCATTGGAGTTTCAAGCTACAGGTCCATGAGGTCTCCTGGGTAGCTCAATAGGATTTAGTTGAGAATTAGTTTTTAGATTAATTTGAATTATTCAAATTAATAGAGAGATTTAATTATATATGATATAATTAAGTTGTTTCAATTGTCATAATGTGATTAATATATTATAGCTTATTTGAATGAGATTCAAATATATTTTCTATGAATTGGATTTATAGTTGTTAAATTTAATATAAATTATATTAAATGTCATATAATAGACAAAAGAAAATATAGTTTATATTATATGTGATATAATATTAAAACTAAAGGTTATATGTTATATTTGATATAATATATAATATAATATATATATAAATAGATGAGTTAGTTATCATATTTATATTTATATTAATTATTATTTTAATAATAAGAAAGGGAGTTACAATTCCTTTTCCCATCTTTTCTCTCCATCCGCATTAGTGGGCAGTGGTTATTTTTTGTGGCAAGTAGAAAAGAAAAATTGTTTTTCTTCTTCTTCTACAAAATCGTTTTGAACGATTAAGAGAAAGTTTTATACAAAAGAGTTTGGTACTTTGTATTGAGTTCAGTGAAAGTTCTCAATATTCTTCCTCCTCCACTCTAAACTTTTACCTCTTAACCAAAATAGTCAGAGTTCACTACTCCTGGGTTCTCACCCTAAGAATACCAAGGTTTCATTGTACTTGTGTTCGAGATTTTGGTTCGAGTTTAGAAGAAGGTCTTCAAGAAGTTCATGATCCATTCAAGGGAAAATCGAAGAAAGCCTTCAAAGGTGAGGTTTCTTGAAACCCTTTTCTTTTAAAGCATGCTATAGTTTTGTTATAAACGCATATCTTGTTGCTTGTTTACTGTAAAACTTTGTATTCAATAAATTATGGAATTCGGTCGATCCGCTTTCGCTCAAGGTTCTCTCATTAGAGTTCCTAAAATTGGTATCAGGGCCAAGTTGTAGGTTTCTGATTCCAAGTTTCATTCTTGTATTGAATTGTTTTACAATTATGGTGGGTTTTATAAGCATTCTGTTTATGTGATGAATGGTTGTGGATGGATTTGTTGATGGATGTTTCGGGATAGAACTCTCTATTTAAGAGTGTCTTTAATTTACAAATTTTGGTTTGTAAAGGCATGATATTAACTGACAATACTTTGGCTAATCTATTTATTATGTCTGCAGCGGAAAATATTACATGCTTTTATTAGAAACTAGTTTACAAATTCAAGTTACATTTACATGAAAATCATATTTCAACAACCAATCTCATTTACAACTATCTCTAAACTTGTGGTAGACCTTAACCAACACCGCAACTTGGACCCGTCAGCTACCTGCAAGATAAATATAGAGACAAACCATGAGCTTTTACAAAGCTCAATGAGTGGTAATACAAATACAAATCTTCCACAAATACAATTATGAGGTTCCCAAGCAAACCCCCACCGTAACATAAAGCTTTCAAAAATCCACCTACACACATGGTAGATGTTTAACATATCATAACTACAATATCAGCCTATGTGCACATAGCTCTTCCTATCATGGGCTCAAAAACTAGGCCCGTCGGCCCTACGACCATCCCAATTCAAGTATTTTCTCTCCCACAGGCTCACACACTAGACTCCTCAGTCCTCTAACCATCCTGTAAGGATTCATTATGGGCTAAGGTTCTAAGTCCTTAGACCCCCTGACTATCCCAACATCATACATATCTTATAGCATAACCTACAACATATTAATTCTCAATATGCTCAAAATAACAAAGGAAGAAACCACTCACAGTGAGTTGTTGAGAACTTTCTTCGCAGTTCACCTGGTTTCCCTTGTTCCACTGTTGAACCCTATTTCAATTTTAAGCTTATATTACTAATGCTTTCAGGCCTTATCTCAAGAATTTCCTTCTTAAAAAATGTGTGAAAATTTCTTAACTATAATACCTTAAAGTTTTGCCTTCAAATTCCTTGGCGAAAGTTCCGTCTCAAGTTTATTCCTCTTGGCCCGACTGTCTCCTCACTGGTGAGCACCCCTTGGTTTTCCTTGATTTTGACAACCTTAGAATTAGAATTTCATTGAGGCAGCCCTCACACTAAAACTACACTTAATTTAGAAGCTTTTGGTTCAAGAATCGCCTGATTTGCACAAGTAGTTTGGAAGAACTTCTTGTTTGAATTTAGTTTTTGCGTCTGTCTGCACAGTTCTGCCTTCTTTGCGTCTTTGCTTGTACCTTCGACCCAAAATTTTCTTTCCCTCCTCTTATTTTTCCCTCTCTTTGTGATCTTTAAGTATTAAATTGATGTGCAGGTCGAAGTGGGACATTCTCCACTTTTATAGGCATCCAACACTTCTCTTTGTCTGATACCTCCTCATCCAAGTGTTTTCCTTAGCGTCTGCCAACTTCTAGCCTTCTCCACCTCCTGCTTGAGGTGTTTTCATCTCACACCATCATCGCAACTTTTGATCAATGCAACTTTAGGTGTCCTTCTTCTACATAGCCAATGCATGGGCCTTAATTTTGCATGTCTACTCGTGGACCCACCTCAATTCCTTAAGGATTAAGACTCCTTCCTAGCAAGCCACATGTCTGATGACGTCCTCCATATGCGTTCATTCTCCATATGCGTTCATCCTTCATATGCGTCCATCAAACTCAATATGCGTTCAACTAGGATGATGACCAATACCNAATTTAATTTAATTTAAATATTATATATATATACACTATATGTTATATCAAATATAACATATAACCTATAGTTTTATTTTCTCTCAATAATGCATGACATTTAATATAAATCATATTTATATTAAATTCAATTATATGAATCTTATCCATACAATTAATAATTGAATCATATTCAAATATTTAATTTTTCTCAACTATTTATAATATTTAATATAAATCATATTTATATTAAATTTAATTATATAAATCTTATTCATATAATTAGTATTTGAATCATATTCAAATTCTTCTCAAAATACTTTATATTATAATGTATCAAATACACTATATTAATTATATCACATATAATTAATTTAATTAATTATATCACATGTAATTAATTTGAACAAATTAAATTAACTAAAAAAATTAATTATCAATTATAAACCTTGATGAGCTACAAAGGGGACCATATGGACCTGTAGATTGAAGCTTCGATGGTACTTGGATAATTAATTAAACTCTTTAATTAAATTACCCAAGTTCCATTAACTGCTTGTTATTTTACTAAAGACCGATAGTTGTACTCTTTGCACTACATATATATTTATGTGTCCATTGGATATAACCAGTCAATAGTGCTGTAACCCTTCACAAATTACTCGTAAGTGCAGTTGGGCCAAAAATACCATTTTTCCCCTATAGTTACATCTACCTCCTTAAGTACTTGTTTGGAAGAACTTCTTGTTTGGAAGTTGGCTTTCGCATCTGTCCGTACAGTTCTGCCTCCTTTGCATCTTTGCTTGTACCTCCGACCCAAAATTTTCTTTCCCTTCTCTTATTTTTCCCTTTCTTTGTGATCTTTAAGTATTAACTTGATGTGCAGGTCGAAGTGGGGCATTCTCCCCTTTTATAGGCGTCTAACACTCCTATGCGTCCATCAAACTCAATATGCGTTCAACTAGGATGATGACCAATACCCCTTTTCCAATGCATACTGCTACCCTTAGATATCAACGCATAGTATGCCATCAACGCATAGTAGGCCATCAACGCATAGTATACCACATGGTTTATCATCAGCGCATAGTAACCCTTGGCTCCACTTGGTTTTCAACTCAGCACCATCGCATCTTCTACAATGCAACCCAACTCACTTAGTCACCGCAAGCCTTAACAACCACAAGAGTCAACCACCATGCGTCCAACCTATCTCATCTCATGGCCTATGCCTTAGCAGAGTTACCGCGTCCAACATATCCATCGTGCATGCCATAGTCAACTTCCAACGCATAGCATGGTTGCACGGCATCGACACGTAGGTCACTTGACATCGGCATATAGGTCGCTCGACATCGACGCATAGCTCGCTCGACACACATGGGTCGCTTGGCATCAATGTATGGGTCGGTCGCATGGCATCGACGCATGGGGCGGTCGCCTGGTCTAACGCGTCCATCGCGGCCAACGTGACCCTCGTGTCCACTTCTATCGCCCTATGCCACCCTCCAGTGCATGCCTTGCCCCGCACCCTCGCATACCCTCATGCCCACATGCCCTTTGCACTGCCGACCCTCGTGCCACCCCAGCCTTCCAACGCATCACTTTCAACTGTCTTCCTTCAGCTGTATGGATGCATACCACTGCGTCCAACGTATCCATCACATCTATTGTGACTATGCGTTGGTTTAACCTCCAAGAGCAGTGCATGTGTCACTCTTGACCCTACTTCAACTTCTCCCTTTGTCCAAGTAATCTCTCACAATTTTATGTCCAACGCATTATAATGCCTAGTCTAACACTTAGTTATTTTCACAGAATGGTTAATCTTAGCCACATCTTCACTAGTTATGGTTCATTTCTAAAGTACTTAAATTCTTTTCATCACTTAGGGACCTTCCTACTCTTATCCTAGGATTTAACTCTTAGTTATTTCCTTTTATTTTATACTATATGAGGAAATGGGCTCTGGGTTTCACACCTGCCCTTTTGGGCATTAATTATTGCAATCGAGTCTGTAATTTGTAAGTTTAAGTCACTCGTGATGTTTTAGTTGCTTCAAAGAAGGGTTGCAAAGCATTGTTTCGATGGAGAAGATGAAACAGAGGTTCCAGGTCGTGTGGCTACAGCTAAATGATCGGGTAGCTCTTAGTATGTGATCAGGTAGCTTTTTTTACACAATTGTGTAGCATTTGCTAAACGATCACATAGTTAATGCTACGCGATCATGTGGCGTTTGCTACTAGATCCCATAGTAGCTTGCTGAATGATTGTGAGGTTCTTTAGATGCCCAATGTATGCTTTCTTGCTACACGATCACGTAGACTTTTATGCTCATCGCATAGTCATTAGCTACGTGACGGCATAGTCTTTCATGCTCATTGTTTAGATGTTGGACGCATGGTTCTTTGCTACACGATCAGTTGCAAGGTGGTTCTTTGAAGGGCAATTTGATTCGAGCGGTTCAAGACCTGGTTCACCTATTCTGAACTAGTTGACTCAAATCTTGTAATAGTTTGCCTCTTATTTTCTCTTTTTAGAGGTTATATCTCAGTCTATCATCTGATAGAGTAAATATACATGTGGTGTATGTTTTATATTATATGTCATAATGTATGTCATATAGTTTTAAATACCACCATAGGTTATGCATTTATGTTCAAGCGTCATTTTATATTATAAGTGTTATATATATGAGTATTCATGATTTAAATTAAACAAAGCATGCTCATGCATCATATAGTATAAGTGTTATAGTATATGTATGCATGCATAAGCATATCCATACATCATTTATATTATAAGTGTTATAATAGGTTGAATGGATGTATGGAATGTATGCTATAGCATGATTCATTACTTAGTTATATAAATGTTATATATTAGTAATGAATGAATATTGCATGAAACATGAAATTATCTTAGCTTAATTTATAAATGTTATAATTAACTAAAGTAGGTTTAGCATACAGTGGTTGGTTTTTAATTGTTTCATTTATTTATATTTGTTATAACCAAATGAAATTAGAATTAAAATCAATGGTAAAGAGTTGTATGCAAACCTTAAACTATAACCATTTTTTAAAATATGATTGAGATAGACCTAAGATCACATTTCTAATGAGATTAGAAATCTAAGTTTAATCTTTTAAATCGGTTTAATAGGATTAAATTCATTCTTAATAAAAGATTAAATATGTAACAGATGTATCTAAAGGGACCTTTTCTCTATGGCTGGTTCTAGCTAGGCTGGGGTACTTAAATCGATGGAAACGTCGCACCCCTACCTGGGAACCTACCTTGAAAGGTGAATTAGATAGATTTTTTACATGCATGCATGTTTGATGAAAGTTTATTAAAGAGTTTAATGAGACTTCAATCAAAATTGCTTAATCATCAAAGACAATAGTTGTTTTTTAGCAAATTAAACAAACACTTAGACAAAATCAATAGCCAGATTTTCATAAGTTAATTAACCCTAGGTAAAACACTCAGTGGGAGGAAAATGAGGTATATGATACTTCATTTTTATATCTATACATTTCTCCCTATAATTTCACACCGTGAGATCTACCCTTGGCCTCGAGGCACCATAGGTGTCCCCCTACAGGTAGCATTTGGGTGGTCAATATTAAGGTGAATGGAGAGAGTGTTTCTATTAAGTGGGAGTGGGACGTATGACAACATATCCCTTGGTCTCTCTCATTAAGTTAAATAAAGTTTCATGCATCGCCTCGTGGCATCGTGGGTGTCCCCCTAAAGGGTGGCTATATTGCATGATGCTTTATTTGATCTCCATAAATGTATAGGGTTACTTTAGTTTCATGTTCCAATCGGCTTTCCCCTACGGTTGGCTTATTGTGGCGAAACTCTAGAACCTAAAATGAGGGGTTACACTTACACATAACTGTTAAGGATGTTTACAAATTTTGGACCAAATAATGGTGACTATTAGTTGCAGTGACAAAGAGTTGTTTCTGTTTAATGGTTGAGAATGTCTCATTTTAGTGAAGGGCACTTCATCACCCTACGGTGACTTATCCATCCTCACTGAAGCATCATTGCAAAATATGTGTCACTTAGGGTACACTAGGCTATTTTGCTAAAAATTGATTGGTTTTATAAAAGTGGTTTAATGCAAGTAGACTAAAATAGATTGTTTTTTTTCAACAATTTCATTAAATGGCTACCGTTTCACTAAGTTTACTAGTCGTCAATAAATTAACGGGTGAAAACTATGCTAGTTGAAAAAACACAATCAATACTATTCTGATCATCGATGACCTTCGCTTTGTCCTGAGGAGGAGTGTCCTCCCATTCCACCTGCTAATGCTCCTCAAAATGTTTGGGAAGCATATGAGCGCTGGACAAGGGCAAACGAAAAGACTCGAGCGTACATCTTGGCAAGCCTTAATGAAGTCTTGGCTATGAAGCATGAGCCCATGCTCACAGCCCATGAGATCATGGAGTCCCTGAGGGGAATGCTCGGACAACCGTTTGCACAATTCAGGCATGACGCTCTCAAGTACATCTTCAATTCATGTATGTAAGAAGGGGCATATGTTAGAGAACACATTCTCAACATATGATCCACTTCAACGTGGCGAAGATGAATGAGTTGAGCATCGATGAGGCCAGTCAGGTTAGCATTATACTAGAATCTTTACCTAAAAGTTTCCTGCACTTCCGTAGCAATGTTGTTTTGAACAAGATTGACTATAACCTGACCACCTTGCTTAACGTGCTACAGACCTTCCAATCCTTATTGAAAAGTAAGGAAAAGAAGGGTGAAACAAATGTTGCTTCATCTTCTAAAAAGTTCCACAAAGGTTCAACCTCTGGAACTAAGTATGTACCTTCTTCCTCTGGCATAAAAAAATGGAAGAAAAAGAAGGGTGGAAAGGGGAAGGCTGCTAACCCAGTAGTTGCTGCACATAGGAGTAGACAACCCTTCAAGGCTGACAAAGGAAAATGTTTCTATTGAAACCAAGATGGGTACTGGAAGAGGAACATTTCCAGATATTTGGCAGAATAGAAGAAGGCCAAACAAGGTAAATATTATTTGCTCGTGTTGGAAACTTGTTTAGAGGAGGATGATGATTCTACCTGGATTATTGAATTCGGGGCCATTAACCATGTTTGTTCTTCATTTCAAGAAATTAGTTCCTGACGACAACTAGATGCTGGTGAGATGACGATGCAAGTTGGAACTGGACACGTCATCTCAACTATGGTAGTGGGAGGTCTCTGGTTGACTTTACAGAACAAATTTCTTGTATTAAAAGATATATTTATTGTTCCTGGTTTAAAAAGAGCTTAGTTTCTGTAAAGTGCTTGTTAGAACAGTCTTATAATATCAACTTTTCTTTTAATAAAGTAGAATGGTGTTGATATTTATTTTGCAAAACTTGAAAATAATTTGTATGTGCTAAGGCCATTAGCAAAAAATTCCCTCCATAACACAGAGATATTTAAAACTATTGTAACTCAACATAAAAGATTTAGAATTTCTCCTATGCAAAAAGGCCAACTTTGGCACATAAGAATAGGACACATCAATCTCAATAGGATTGAGAGGTTGGTGAAGAATGGACTTCTAAGCAAGTTAGAAGAAAATTCTTTACCAGTGTGTGAGTCATGCCTTGAAGGCAAGATGACTAAAAGACCTTTTACTGGAAAAGGTCATATGGCCAAAGAACCACTAGAGCTAGTACATTGAGACCTCTGTGGTCCGATGAATGTAAAAGCTAGGGGAAGTTATGAATATTTCATCACTTTTACTGATGATTATTCAAGATATGGGTAGGTTTATTTAATGCAAAATAAGTCTGATTCTTTTGGAATGTTCAAAGTGTTCAAGGCTGAAATTTAAAATGCATTAAATAGAATGAATAGAACATTTTGATCTGATCGAGGTGGAGAGTTTATGGATTTAACATTCCATAACTAAACGATAGATCATGGAATTGTATCCCAACTCTTAGAACCTGGTACATGATAACGGGTAGAAATGCATATTATTATAGTGCTAAGTTATTGAACAATTCAAAATTGCGATGATAAAAATATACAAGATTGCATCCAAAAGCATTAAGTTCAAAATATTATGATCACAAGTGTCCCACGCATGAAACCAGTTAACTTATGTATTTTTGTGCAGAATATGCATTGACGCAAGGCGGAAAATGCGATCCAAAGAAATCAACGGCCAAGCGCATTAAGAGATTGCATTGACGCAAGTCTATGCACTCATTTGCGCTCGCGAGTATCTACTCAAGAAGGTTGCTGCATAGAGCTGGCGCATCTGGGTAAAAAGCGTAATAAATCACCATGGGACAGAAAGCTCATGACGGTCGATTTCGAATTAAGTTGTCAAGCCGTTAATGATCTACTGTAGCAAGTAAACTCAACTTTGTGGTGACAAATATTCGGCACATCAGACAGAGAATTAACGTCATCCCATCAGTGCAATAATAAGAGAAGAAGCCTTTCACCCCGAAGATCTATAAATACTGGAGGCAACCTTCAGTGAAAGAGTTCGAACAATTAGAGAATTATCCCCTTAGATAGAAGTAGCCTTGTTTATAGTTTTCTTTTACTAGAAGGCGGAAGCAAGTGAAGGGAGATTGTACCGAGAGATCGTTCCGATGAACTTGGAAGAGTGCTGAAAGCATCGAGATCAGAGAGAGGGCCAACTCCTGCGGAAGCAAGAACATGTTTTGAGCAGAATAGAGTTAATAGTGTAAAAGCCTTGGGAAGCAAGGAATTGCTACCAAGCTCTCTATCCTTATCTTCCATTGTCATTTTGTACTTTGAACTTATTTATAGAAATGGAATTTACATCTTTATATCTGTTCACTCTCTGTACATTACGCATGAGTAGCTAAATCTGTCGAATGGGTTGAGAAGCACTTAGCTAGCATAGTTGGGGATCTTCACTCTATGCAATTATCTTGTATTATGTATGCGTCATTCGTCCATTAGAGATACTCGAGAGGGAGTTTAAGGATAGAGTCTAGGCTTGGAAAAGTCAGGTTAGAATCTAGGCTCGGGAGAGTCATATTAGAAACACGTAATCAAGAGATAGAAGCTTAGGAATAAGCGTTGTTTGCTATTAACGCATCACATGCATTCTAGAGATAAGTTATGATTGTATGCGGTCACCTTGTCTTTGTGTGCATCTTGCATCATCGCATAGGCAAGAAGTAGAGACTTAGGAATAAGCTCTATAGACATTTTTGCATTCATCGCATGCATCCTAGAATTAGAAGCTACTGCATTTGCATTGGAAAATGATTTGCAGTCGCATGAGGAGCTACTCACATACTCGCGCAATGCACACCTCTCGTTGGGTTGCTGCATCCTTCATATCCCTAATCTACATGACTAAGTATGCGATACCCAAGCAATCCCACTAAGTGTTGCAATGAAAGTAAAGATGCTAAGCAAAGAAGATAGATATGGAGTCGAAGGAAACAGAGAAATGCATTGAAAACACATTGTATTAATTCCTTAATCACAAAATGTCATACAATACAATACAAGAAAAGAAAGGGAAATGAAATGACCGGCTAGAAGCAAGGACTTGCTTCCAGCGGATGTGCGTCAAGGCTGTCGGTGGTGCCATGGATGGGCGGAGGAGCTAAGTCTCTCGAGATCTAACTCCACTCGAAGGCTCCGGTCATCACTCGGAATGGATGAATGAGGTGAAGAACTCTCAATCGTCTTCTCACGCATTTTATCTGGATCACAAGGAACCGCCCTAGGCGAACTTCAGGAGAAAACCTTGGATGATATGAATTTTAGCTCATCGGCTTCTATTTATAGAGCTTGAGTCACCGACAACATTAATTCGACTGCTCTGAGTCTAACGTTCGACGCGTTAGTCCTTTTTTGAACCTCTGCCACTAACGGTGTGGTAGGTGAAATGTCAGCATCAGCTTTAGATTTTCTCGAGGTAGATGTGTTGATGCATTCATTCCACCTACCTTGCATTGATCCCATTAGTTTGCGTTGTTGCATAGCCACAATCATTCAATGAGCACATTCGTTTAATGCCGCAACTCTACACAATGACCGCAATCGCTTGACGAGCGCAACTCCCATGTGATGGACGCATACGGCTGATTACCGCAACATCCATGCATTAATCGATGCATTCGCCTTTGTGATGTAGTGTTTCTCCGCATGCGATGGTCTATGCGGTGGTTCGGTTTCCGCGTTTGCATTCATTTCCTGCATTAGCTACAAAAATAGAACATTGAATGCATAATTAACGCAAAATAATAGGTTAGCTGAGATTTGAAATGCTGATCGATGCAAACTCATATTCTCGTGAATTCCTATCATGATTGATGCATATTCTTCCTAAAAACCTTCATAATTCTAGTAAAAGGCCTAAGATGACATGCTTTTCTGCATGTCATCACACCTCCAAACTTAAAATCATGTTTGTCCTCAAGTATGCGTTATACTCAAGAAATTCTACCTTACCTTCATGCTTTCCTTTGCGATGACCAGCTTCTCAGAATATAATTTACACACACCTTTGACCACCACTGTAATGCTCTCCTTCACTTTGCCTGCTTCTTCAAAAAGATCTTTTCTCAGTTTAGATCCAACAAGCCTTTGCTAAAAAACTTTTATTCATTCACCACAATTTTGTGTTTGGTTTTTGAGAATGCGTTCATTAAAAAATACTTCAAAACTTTACGATGGCTTATTCAAATGCGGCATTAAACCTGGTTATGCTCTTCGTTTTGGCTTACCCCCACGTGTGTCATGCGGGCATCCAACTTCGGTTGCATTCCATATCCAACTCAACTCTTGTCTCGTTTGTTTTTGGCTTGCGCCGGACAGAGGAGTTGCGCTTATGCGCTGATCCTGGCTACTTGCCTTCATTTTGGCTTACCCTCATGTGTGTCATGTGGACATCCATCTACAAGCGAATGCCTTTCATAACTTAACTCTTATCAACATGGGTTTCCCCATTGCGTTGACAGTGGAGTTGTTATTCTCAAAAGCTCGCTTCACTTTTTTTTTATATATATGATCGCAATGCAATGAACGCAATTCTTTGAGACCGCTGCCACCCCCAAGGATGAAACCGTTCTCATCGCAAAGCTAAAAAAAAATTACAAGAATGCGGTAATAAATGTTTGAACAAAGGTTTGCACAAAACAAACCTCACGACTTTCAAAATTTGGAGAAGCTAATAAAAGTAAAGAATGCCTTGCATTGATTGGTTAGAAGATGCGGTGAACTATACATACCATCATAGAAATATCACAAAACAACGCAATCAAGAAAGAAAGAATTTCAAAAGGATAAGGCATACAAGATAACAAGAAAATACCTTAGACGGAACAACGCATGCGCTCATGCGTTAGAATTCACGTGATCGAAGCCATGTGTTGGAGGATGAAAGGAATTCTTTCATTGAACAACGAACCGAGAAGACTTATTGTTGCACCTACAAGAGCAAACATACCAAAACCAAGGAAGCAGCCATATATCCAAAATAACTATGAAAATAAAAATAACCTATACTAAGAAAGCAAAGTAAAGATAGAGTAGAAGACGTCCCTGGAAAAGTAGGAGTGTTGTCACCACAAGGAGTCTTCCGTGCAGGAGATTGCTCTCAACTGCTTGGGTCAAGTTGTCTTGACCGTTGGAACTTCCACCAATTTTTGGGCATATACGGCCGTCATGTGCTTAGAATCGCCTTCAGCTCTTTTGCGATTTCCCTTCTACCTTGGGGTCAACATTGCTTTTCGGCGCATCGCTTACACTTCAATATTGTTTGCAACCTGGTCGCACAAGCTGTAATACTCTCTAGACAAAAAATTTGCTCGCAGAGACACAAAACTTAACAAACATTTAGCTGCCAAGTCCCCGACAACGGCGCCAAAAACTTGGTGATGGAAATTTAGAAGTCAAATTATTTAACAACTAAAATCCCTTGGACGCGGTATGTGATGCATGTTCATAAGATATGTATTGATAGTCATGCGTTAGAATGATAATGCGTTAACGAATGTATGTGATGACCATGCATCCTGCCACAAGTTTTCTTACGCTCACGCCAAGTATAACGCGAATGCAAGTTTCTTGGATAATTCGAGGTTGAACACAGGGACTTGTAGCTATATGTATGCAGTGATGTACATGCGGCGGTTTAAATAAAAGAATAGAAGGGAGGTTGCTAAGTTAATCCTACTTCTACTCCTATCTAGTAGACAACGCAATGAGAATATGCATGAGAGGTAGAGATAGGACAACACTTGACATGAAATAAATGTATTGGAAACTAGATAAAATGCGAAGATGATTTCATTGCAATGCTTAATAGTGACTGCAAGGGTAACCTTAGTCAACGCAAGCCATGCGATCATGCAACCTACATACAATAGTAAACCACCTCTTAGTGCAAATGCTACGACTTCTAAAACTAGAACACATGTGATATATGCGATAAGTCTATAGGACCTACACATAAGCCTCTATTCTTATTTGTGCGATGACAAAGTGACACACACACAAATAAGGCGACCACATAATATCAAACCTATTCCTAGGGTGCATGCGATGCAGTATTGACAAATAGAGCTTATGTCTAAGATCCCCATTCTTGCCTATGCATTCCAATCCGCTCTCCCGAGTCTTAGATTTTTGTTTTAGACTAATCTCCCAAGTATGCCTAAATGATGAATAAAGTGCTCATAGGACAAGGTAACCGTATGAACTTTGTTGACCTAAGATTGTTACTATCCCTAGTGCACAATGCATACATTGCTTAATGTGACCAACCACTTACCCTTTTAGGCAGTTGATTGTTGTTGACTTTACTCATAGACAAGCAGTGCGTTAGCCTTTAGACGGGCATTGCAGCAGCTTCACACTAAGAAAATAAGATTACTCACATATTCGCACAACGCACACATCTTAGTGGGTTGCTACATGCTTCATATCCCTAATCCACATGACTAAGTATGCGACACCCAAGCAATCCCACGAAGTGTTGCAATGAAAGTAAAGATGCTAAGCAAAGAAGATGGAGATGGAGTTGAAGAAAACAGAGAAATGCATTGAAAACACATTGTATTAATTCTTTAATCACAAAATGTCATACAATACAATAAAAGAAAAGAAAGCGAAATGAAATGACCGACTAGAAGCAAGGACTTGCTTCCAGCGGATGTGCGTCAAGGCTGCGGATGGTGCCATGGATGGGCGGAGGAGCTGACTCTCTCGAGATCTAACTCCGCTCGAAGGCTTCGGTGGTCACTCGAAATGGATGAAGGAGGTAAAGAACTCTCAATCATCTTCTCACGTATTTTGTCTGGATCACAAGGATCTGCCCTAGGCGAACTTTAGGTGATTACCTTGGATGATCTGAATTTCAGCTCATCGACTTCTATTTATAAAGCTTGGGTCGTCGACAACATTAATTGGACTGCTCTAAGTCTAATGTTCGACGCGTTAGTCCTTTTCTGAACCTCTGCCACTAACAGCGTGGTAGGTGAAATATCAGCATCAGCTTTGGATTTTCTTGAGGTACATGCGTTGATGCATTCATTCCACCTACCTTTGATCGCATTAGTTTGTGTTGTCGCACAGTCGTAATCATTCAATGAGCACATTCGCTTAATGTCGTAACTATACACGATGACTGCAATCACTTGATGAGCGCAACTCCCATGCGATGGACGCATACGGCTGATTACCGCAACATCCATGCGTTGATCTACGCATTTGGCTTTGCGATGGAGTATTTCTCCGCATGTGGTCGTCTATGTGGTGGTCCGGTTTCCGCATTTGCATTCATTTCCTGCATTAGCTATAAAAATAGAACATTGAACGCATAATTAATGCAAAATAACGGGTTAGTTGAGATTCGTCATATTGATCAACACAAACTTCTATTCTCGTGAATTCTTATCATGATTAACACATATTCTTCCTAACAACCTCCATAATTCTAAGTAAAATGCCTAAGATGACATGCATTTCTACATGTCATCAATAAAATAACGCATCAGTACACCACAATAAAATGGTATATCAGAAAGGAGAAATCGAACCCTGTTGGACATGGTTCGGTCTTTGATGAGTTATGCTTCCTTACTGACTTGTTTTGGGGTTATGTAGTGGAGATTTCAGCGTACATCCTTAACTGCATTCCCTCCAAGAGTGTTGCTATAACACATTTTGAGTTATGGAATGGTCGTAAAGCTAGTTTACGTCATTTCAGAATCTGGGGTTGCCCAGCACATGTGCTTTAGGCTAATCCTAAGAAACTAGAACCCTGTTCACGGCTGTGCCTATTTGTAGGCTACCCCAAGAGAATGAGAGGTGGTTATTTCTTTGATCCTAAAGAAAACAAAGTATTTGTATCAACAAATGCTATTTTTCTTAAGGAATACCACACAAGGGAGCACATGCCCAGAAGTAAGATTGTGTTGAATGAGATTTCCAAAGAAACTACTTAATCTTGAACAAGAATTGTTGAAGAACCTAGTACCTCAACAAGAATTGTTGAAGTAGGTTCATCCAGTAGGTCAAATCCATCTCAAGTGTTAAGGGAACCTTGACGTAGTAAGAGGGTTGTGAACCCACCTATTCGCTATATAGGTTTGGCTAAAATCCTAACTATGGTAGCTGATAGCGAAGTTGAGAATCCATTGTCTTACAAGAAGGCAATGGAGGATATTGATAGAGATTAATGGATCAAAGCCATGGATCTCGTAATGGAGTCTATATACTTCAATTCTGTATGGGATCTTGTTGGTCAACCTGATGGGGTTAAACCTATAGGTTGTAAATGGATCTAAAAGAGAAAATCGAGTGCTGATGGGAAGGTGCAAACCTTTAAGGTTTGAATCGTGGCAAAGGGTTATATCCAAGTAGAGGAAGTGGACTATGAGGAGACTTTCTCTCCTGTTCCCATGCTTAAGTCTATCCGGATTCTCCTATCCATTGCCTCATATTATGATTATGAGATTTGGAAAATGAATGTCAAGACTGCTTTTCTGAATGGAAATCTATAGAAGACCATTTATATGGTACAACATGAGGGATTCATAACCCAAGATCAAGAGCAAAAGTTTTGCAAGCTTAATCAACCCATTTATAGACTGAAACAAGCTTCTCGATCTTGGAACATAAGGTTTGATACTGCGATCAAATCTTATGACTAATCAAAATGTTGATGAGTCGTGTATATACAAGAAGGTCATCAACAGTTCAATATTTTTTCTAGTGTTGTCTATAGATGATATTCTACTCATTGGGAATGATGTAGGTTTATTGACTACGGTTAACAACTAGCTAGTGACCAAATTCCAAATGAAATATTTGGGAGAGACTCAATTTGTTGTAGGTATTAAGATCTTTCGAGATCGAACGAACAAAATGCTAGCACTATCTTAGGCGTCATATATTGACAAGATGCTTTGTTAAATATTCAATGCAGAAATCCAAGAGGGCTTTATTTCCTTTCAGGCACGGAGTTATATTATCTAAAGAGCAGTGTCCTATGACATCTCAAGAGGTTCAGGAGGTGAGACAGATCCCATATGCATCTACTGTGAGCAGCCTTATATATGCGATGTTATGTACTAGACCTAACATCTGTTATGCAGTGGAGATAGTCAGTAGATATCAATCTAATCTAGGATTAGATCACTGGATAATCGTTAAAAACATCTTCAAATATCTACGGAGAACAAGGGACTACATGCTTGTGTATGGTTCTACGGATTTGATCCTTATGGGATACACGTAGAGATAACCAATTTCCCCACAGGGACGGGGCCCCGCCCTAATCCGATTGGGCAGGGAACAGGGGAGATAGTGGGGGGAAAATTTCCTATGAGCTAAACGAGGGATGGATGGATGATGCATTCCCCGTCCCTACCCCCGGCCCCAACCCACCCCAATTAGCTTTCATATTTATTTAATATAGTTATCTAAAGTTATGTTGTTATTATTATTATATAAATATTACATTTGAATTTCAAATTTGATTATTTATCGGGAAAGGTAATGAATATGTTTAAATTTAGATTATGTATGTGAATAATTTGATTTATATTTATTTATTTCTACTAAAAAAATTAATTAGCTCTTTTAGGCCAAAATTTGAGTATCTTTAAATTCAAATTATCATATAAAACTAATCATAATAAAAAAATTTAGTGATAAAGTTAATTATTTAATTAAAATTTTCTCACATTAGCGATTTAAATTAATTAGCTTAATACAAAAATGAAAAAAGGTAACGGGGAAAAATTCCCCCAGGGAACCCGATCCCCACGAATTTTCTGCGGGGAATCCCCACCCCGATCCTCGTGAGGAATTTCATGGGGATGGGGAATGAAATGGGAAGCAGAGATAGGGATAGGGAATGACATCCCCGGCCCAGCCTGGCCCCGCCCCGTGGACATCTCTAGATACACTAACTTTGATTTTTAGACTGATAAGGATTCTAGGAAATCCGCATCAGAATCAGTGTTCACTCTTAATGGAGGAGCAGTAGTATGGCGAAGAACCAAGCAAGGGTGCAACGCTGGCTCCACCATGGAGGCTGAGCATGTACCGGCTTGTAAAGCTGCTAAGAAAGCCGTTTGACTCAGGAAATTCTTGATTTGTCTGGAAGTTGTTCCAGACATGTCAAAGTCCATCACACCTTATTGTGATAATAGTGGTGTTGTGGTTAATTCCTAAGAGCCTAAGAGTCACAAGCGCGAAAAGCATATAGAGCGGGAGTATCATTTTATCCGAGAGATTGTGCATCGAGGGGGCATGATTTTCACGCAGATAGCTTCGGAGCACAATGTTGCTAATCCGTTTACAAAGTCTCTCATGGCTACAGTGTTTGAGGGTCTCCTGTAGAGTATGGGTCTATGGGACAAGGCATGTTTGGACTAGGGCAACTGGCAGATATTGTACTGGGTGCATGTTATGCCCTAGTTTATTATTTGCATACTTTGTATTTTTATTATATTGTACACCTCACTAGCTTTAGGTTATGTGGGAGATTGTTAGGATTGATGCCCTAAATCTCGCAGGGTCTTATAGTTTGTAAACATTGTTGAACAAACTCTTTATGTATTTAATAAAATATTTTCTTCATGTTTTCTATAAAATATATGATCTTTTAGTTGTATTAACCACAAACCAATAGACGAACATCCAAGATTATCTTTGTAATTTAAACCTGTATATGGAGACATATGGGTGGATCTTATTTAAGTGATAACCTAAATTGTTTGTAGTAGATGGATAAGGCTGGGTACCTTATCCTAGTGACATTACGAGTATGGCCCGCTTTATAGGTGTTACAGTTGTTGTAAAGTGCTACAAATGATCTGATCCTGATCATTCATGTATAGACATGCGAGCGGGGATATTCTATACAAAGGAGTTTGTATAAGACCGGACCACGAAATGTTTAGTCTCATTATATAACACCGTTCATAATAGAGACTTACATTTCACCAGGATGACCATAGATAATATGGCCTGAATCCTGAGTAAGTTGTGAACTTCTACCTATGACGGCGGTTCTTTGATTTGTATAGGTGAGAGTGGCCAGATCACTGACTAACCAAGCCTACCATTTTGGGGGTTCGTCTGATTGGGGAGCTGGGAACACAGCTACACAAGATGGAATTCACTCCTTCCTTGAAGCGGGAGTAAGTAGATCAATTGCTCCCTTAAGGGCTGATTCCGGGTCTTGAACAATGTGGCGCCACACCCTCTCCTCGCTCGAGAGGGATTTAGTCATAATAGGACTATGATCTATTGTTCATTAGAGGGATCAAGGGTTTAGTCAAATTAGACATACTCTTACATCTACAACATTCATCAAAGGCATTCAAATTTAATATAACAGTTATATTAAATAACAAAAACCCTAATCATGCATTCTATACATTATAACAGATTATAATATATACATAATGCATGTAACATGCTTCTTATGGTGGGTTTTTAAATCTAAATGGCATACTATATGCACAAACATGTTTGAATTTAAATACAACATACATCACATGCATAATTATTTAAAAAGTACTAATATGATTCAACTTTGGCATCAAAAGCAAGCATAATAACTAAATTATTACAAAAATAGGTCCAAAATAGTTCAATTTGGTGTAGAACTGCCGGAACAGACCCGAATCGGACCCAAACCGCTTGAACAAGACTTGAACTAAGCTGAACTGGTCGAACCATGAGTCTCTCGCGCGAACCTACTTGAACCGCGTGTTGCATAGCTGAGATGAGTAGCATCGCAACGCTCATCCTAGCGTTGTAATGCTGCGGTCTTTACCAAGAACAACGTTGCAATGCTCGAACACAACCTTGCAATGCTGTCTGGGTAGTGGGCACTCTTCCAGCAGCTGCTTCACAACCTTGCTTGCTTCAATCTCCAAATTATGGCCTAATGCAGACTCTAATAACTCTAAATAAATTACACTCTAGATCACTCATTAAAGCTCATCAATCAAGAGCCAATTATAAATTTAACTTGGAAATCAAAGAGGAATCTAATGCCAAAGTTGATAAAAACCTACCATATCAGTCCAAACATGCATTTTTCAGAAATTCACCCACCAAAACTCAAATTAATATTAATTGAGTGCTTAAATCATGCTCTGATACTAATTGATGGAATACACAAGCATGCAATGGAAGCAAACAGAATCAATAAGCACTCTAATTACTTTTAATTTGAGTTCTAAAGCATGCATATTCAAGTGGGTTTCAAGTTACATACCTTTTGTGATGAAATCTTCAAATCCAAGCTACTCTTCACTTCAATTCAGCTCCAAACTAGTCCATGAACCACTAAGAGGTCTTCTCTACTATTCTCAGTCTTGAATTTGAGGGTAGAACTCAGATTTTAGTGAATTTGGTAAGTAAATTTGTGGGTTTGAAGAGGAAGAAGAAGATGATACAGAAACTAGTTTTCCAACATTCAAAATCTTTGATTTCTTCTTCATCTCAACCACTTTTAATCAATTTCAGCATGCAACCAACATCTGAAGCCTCAAAGCTAGCAGCTGCTTGATAATATCAAGTGGAATTCAGTGTGTAATTTGATTAAACCTGAGGATTACACCTCATGCTAAAGAAAAATGGGATAAACCCACTTTCTCAAATTTTTCTATTTTATTAAAAAAATCCATAACTAATTCTAAAATTAATTTAATATGATTAATTCATAATTAACCAAATGTGATACTTCAATTTTCAATTTCTCAAATTGAAATTTAAAAATGGAAATAATTGATTAATCAATTTAATATCAAATATCAAATTAATCACATACTAAATTTTAAACATGACTCTTATTCATATAGTTGATATTTAAATCAACATTTAGATATTATACCCTCTCCAATTTCGTTTAATTTTAACAAATTAAACTTAATTATATTGAATATAACTATGCAAACCCTAATTTGAATTTAAACTAATTCAAACTCAAAAACCCTAATTTCGATTTGAACATTTTCAAATTGAAATTCAATTTGATATCATTCCAAATTCAATCAATTTAATAATTCAAGGTGTTTAGGTTTTACGAGCTAGTAGAGGGACCTTATGGACAAACAGATCATGAGCTCCAACGATTAAAATTAATGTTGGGATTGATGTCTTAATTCTCCCAGAGTCTCGTTGTTTTGTAAAGATACACATTGTTTGATGAATAAAATAATTGTTATTTAATTCTTGCATTTACTCATATCGAATAAAAAAAGCTCCTTGGTTATCTTATGTGAACTTAAGCAGGTATATGTGATATACGAATGGATCATGCCTTAAGTGATAACCTAAATAGATCTGTAGTATAAGGATTCAGGTGGAATACCTGATCCTGGTGAAACTACGGATACGACCTGCTTTATAGAGGCTTGCAAGTGTTGTAAACTACTACAAATGGTAGATCCTGACCATTCATGTAGAAACGTGCGAGCGAGGGTGTCCTATACAAAGAGTTTGTATAAGACCTGGACCATGAGATGACTAGACTCTCTAAATAACTTGTTGATACTAGAGACTTACATCTCACCTAAACGACCATAAGTGACATGACCTCAATCCTGAGTGTTTTGGAAACTCCTACCTTTGAGGGCAATCCTTTGATTAGTATGGGTGAGAGTGGCCAAATTGCCAACTCAACATGCCTACCTTTTTAGGGACTTGTCTGATCTGGGAGCTGGGAACTCAATCCACAAGATGGAATTCACTCCTTTCCCGAAGCAGGGATAAATAAAGAGATTGCTCCCTTAAGGGCTGATTCCAGGGCTTGAACATAGTGGCCACAACTTCTCTTTGGAAGAGAATACTCATTCATAGTAGGACTATGACTTATGTTCATTAGAGGGATCAGTGGTACTTAAGGAGTTAGATGTAACTACAGGGACATAACGGTTATTGGCCCAGCTGTACTTACGAGCGATCTGTGAAGGGTTGACGCACTTCTGATTGGTTAAGATGGACACATAATATATCTACGGTAAGAAGAGTTTAGTTGTCGGTCTTTAGTGAAGTGCCTAGAATTTAATGGATGGTGGATCCCGTGACTAAAGATTTTAGTTATTTATTCACGTACTGTTGGAGCTTCGAGCTACAGGTCCATAAGGTCTCCTTGGTAGCTCAATGGATTCAGTTGAGGATCAGTTTTTGGTGTTGATTTGAAATGTTCAAATTGACAAGAGGTAATTTGATTATATGTGATATAATCAGTATGATATATGAAATACGTCTAGTGGAGGATTAATATAAATGAGATTTACATTAAGTACCATGGAATAGAAAAAGAACTATGGTTTATATGTTTCATGAGATAAAATATTAAAATTATAGGTTATAAATATAATATGATAAGTTGGTTATCATTTATATTGATAATAATATTAATTATTGGATAATTAAATCTTTTTCTCTAATAATCAATTGAGTGGGAGGTTATTGGTGGTTCATGGTAACCGTGAGATAAAAGGAAAATTGTTTACCTAATTTTAGTAAGTATTGAAAAGTTTTTGTCAAAAATTTGTTTTGAGATTTCTCTCGCAAAAAGAAAACTCATAGAGCTTGTCAAGTAAATACAAATTTATAAACAACAGCTTGAGTTTAGTAAACGCTCATGTAGTGTTTTGTAAACAATAGACACTGAGCTAACCAATGAGCTAAACGATCGCATAGTTTTTGCTAGACAATCGCTTAGTTTTTGCTAAACGATTGGGCATCGACCTATACGATAGGTCTCAGCCATCTCCCACTTGCCCAATCGTGTACACGATCGGTGTTTCCTCCTTCATCTGCCTCATACCAAGTCCACACAGAGCCGACCCTCTAGATTCTCACACCTGAGAATACCAAGGTAACCTTTTTGGTGGTGTCATACTCAACTCAACACCGTCAAGGTTCTATAGAGGCTGTTCGTGTTGTTGGGGTGTTTTTTACTAAGACGGTCACAGAGGATGGGTACACAGTGTTCATGATCTAGAGCGGTCATGTTGTTCGAGCGTTCGAGTTATTGTGTTCGAGCGTTCGTGAGCAAAGAGTGGGGAGACGAGTCGACAAACATTCGTAGCTTTTCTCCTTGATTTATTGTTGTTTGTGCTGTAATTTTTGTAATGATTGCATAACTATTTGCTTCTATATACGTCTATAATTGTAATGTTCATACATGATTGTAATTTGGAATGATCTATTCCGCTGCTCATGGAAATCTTCGGATCGATTTCCTTTAATTGGTATCAGAGCCAGGTTGTTCTGATATTCCAAATTACAAGTCTGTTTGGAACTTCATTTGACAATCACGGTGGGTTTCTGCATTTGTGGTTAATCGTTTTCTGCATTCGTGGATGAGTTGATGAATGTTTCGAGTTTAATTGCCTTTTGTTAAAGCTTTCTGTCATTACAAAGTGTTAATTTGTAAGGTCCCCTATGTTTTTTGGCGTAATTAACTTTACAATCGAATCTGTAATTCAAAGAGTTTGAGTTAGTTGAGTCGTTCATGATGAAGTTTCGAAGCATGGAGATACGGTTCTCAACGAAGAAGAAGACCAAGCATTGGTCGTATCGTGTAGCCTCAGGTAAACGATCATTGGGATTTAACTAAATGATCATTTTAGATTTTTCTAAACGATCGTGTAGTATTTACTAAACAATCGTTTAGCTAATGCTAAGCAATGGGGTAAATCGTATACTCTATCTCATAGCGTTGGTTGCTCGATCGCGTAGGCGCTGGAGGTAGACGATCGTAGTGGGAGCATATGACGCTCATTGTTTAGTAAAAGGCGTTCGCTAGATGATCTTATAGTTAGCAAGCCTCATCGCTTAGTTACTATCTACACGATCGCACATATATGATACGGAGGCTCTAGCTAAGCGATCGCTTAGGTGATGGTGCTCGCGGCATTGTAGTCGCTTAGACGATCATGAAAGGAGGGCGTTGTGAGGAGCGTGCAAAGCGATTGTGTGCCTCAGACTTCATCGCTTAGTAAAAGGTACACGATCGTGTAGTAATAGCTAAATGATCGTTTAACTTTTCTAAACGATCGTGTAGTATTTGCTGAATGATCGTTTAGCTCTAGGAGCATTGGTAAGCGATAGAGCAAAGCGTTTGCTTTATCGTGTACACGATCGCGGGGAATTTAGTACACGATGGTTGGAGACGTGATGCTTTATCCGAGCGGTTTGAGACCCGGTTCACTGATAACGGGCAAAAATGCACGTTATTACAGTGCTAAGTTATTAAACAATGCAAGTTTGCATTGATAAAATATATAAGATTACGTCCAAAAAGAATTAAGTTTGTAACATTGCGGTCGTATGCGTTCATCGCATGAAAATAGTTAACTTTGGTATTTTTATGCAGAATATGCGTTAACACAAGGCAAGAATTGCGATCATAGGAAATCATCGGTCGAGTGCAACTTCTCCACCTGTCTCTTATACACATCTAGATGTGTATAAGAGACAGGCTTTGCGGTGATTTTTGCTCGCAAACATCTGCTCAAGAAGGATTGCCGCATAGATCCGACGCCACTTGGGTGAAAAGCATAATTAATCACGATGGGACAGAAAGCTGATGACAATCGAGTCCAAATTAAGTTGACAAGCCGCTAACGATAACAAGTACACTCAGCTTTTTGGTGACAAATATTCGAAACATCAGTCAAAGAATTAAAGCCATCCCATCAGTGCAATTATAAGACCCGAAGCTCTATAAATACCAAGGGCAACCTTTAGCAAAGGAGTTCAGACAGTCCGAGAATTTTCCTTAGAATAGCCTTGTTCATAGTTTTCCTTTTTATTTAAAAGTCGAAGACAGAGAAGGGAAGAGACGTCGGAAGATAGCTTAGGGAAACTCGAGAGAGAACCCAGAGGCGTAGAAAAGCAGAGAGTGGGCCGACTCTTGCAAGAGCAAGACTATCTTTTGAACAGAGTAGTTGACAGTGTAAAAGCCTGAGAAGCAAGAAATTACTACCAGGCTCTTTATTCTCTTCTTGCATTGTTATTTTGCATTTCAACTCTATATATATACAATGGAATTTCTTTATCTACATCTGTTCACTCTCTTAGCACGCATGAGTAGCTAAATTTGTCGAATGGGTTGAGAAGAACTAAGCTAACATGACCTAGCATCTTCATTGCATGTGATTATCTTGTTTTATGTCGTGCCCATCATCCCTTTAGAGCTACTCAAGAGAGAGTCTAAAGAAAGAACTTAAGACTTGAGAGAGCTAGGTTAGAATCTAGACTCGAGAGAGCAAGATTAGATCTGCATAAGCAAGAGATAGGTACTTAAAGATAAGCTCTGTTTGCCAACCAGCATCGCACGCACCCTAGAGATAGGTTATGATATTATGTGATCCCCTTATTTGTGTTTGTGTCATTTTGTCATCGCATAAATAAGAATAGAGTCTTATGAATAGGTCCTATAAACTCATCGCATATATCGCATGCGTTCAAGTATTAGAAGCCGTCGCATTTGCATCGAGAGATGATTTGCTATTGATGTGTGTTGCATGATCGCATAACATGACGCATCCTAAAAAGTGTTAGCCGAACCCCTTCCTAACTCGTTCACCGCATACTCATCGCATCTTCCGTTTTATCAACTCTTTTTGAAACTCCGCCGCATTCGTTTATTTTATTATCAAAAACAACAACCCAAAACAACTATTTGATTTCTTGGTTACCGCAAAGTCTTCATGAAAATTACCACCGCATACCATTTTCCCAAGTCCCTGAGTTCGACCCTGGACTTACCAGAAAACTCAGTGGAGTTTATACTTGGATTCTGCCGAGAAATCTTGTTACTCAACGCATTTCCATCACCGTGTTTCATTCCATAATTTCACCCCATAAAATAACGCATCAAGTTTTTAGCGTCGTTGTCGGGGACTTCGGCAATTCAGTGTGCTAACTGTAATTTCTCTGGTTTCTTTGCAGCTCTCAATCTCTGACGAATTACAACTCGGAGATTGAGAGGACGTTCCGACGATAATTAAGAGATAGCCGCCAACAACAACAACTAGATAAAGAAGATATGGCGGAGCAGCCTGGAAACGGAGCACCAAACAAAAACAATGTCATGGGGAATCCAATCTTACTTTCAAATGATCGTAATAGGCCCATTCGGGACTATGCATCACCAAACCTCTATGATTTCTCTCCAGGAATCATGAGGCCTGCCTAGATGGATCCCAATTCGAAATGAAGCTGGTGAAGCTGCAGATGATCCAGACTGCAGAATAATTCGGAGGACGGTGTGGCGAGGACGCCACGCCCACCTCCAAAGCTTTATAGAAATCTGCAACACTTTTGTGTTCCCAAATATCTCAATCGAAGAAGTTCAACTAACTTTTTTTCCATTTTCTCTGTGTGATCAGGCACGAAAATGGGCGTATTCCCTCGAGCCGGGAGAGATCACTTCATGGGAATAGGTCGTAGAGAAGTTTATGAAGAAATATTTCCCACCTATTGAGAGTTCTAGAAGAAGGAAACTAATAACCAATTTTGAACAAGACATGGACGAATCGCTTAGCGATGCCTGGGTGACGTTTAAGACACTGGTAAGGGATTGTCCACACAATGGATCACCAGACTGCTTGCAAATGGAGATCTTTTATCATGGTTTAAATCCCGCTTCGTAGATCGCTGCCAATGCGGCACCGCTGGTGGTCTGCTAGACAAAACGTATGATGAGGCTAAGAATATCCTGGATCGCATCTCTAAAAATCACGAGGACTGGAGAGAGAGCGATCAGAGATTGAGAATAAAGGATAATGACGCAAACAATGGTGCTATCGTTTCACTTCA
>NC_052350.1:25439753-25441647 GCF_009727055.1 Benincasa hispida
AATGCAATTAATCAGAATGCCAACAAGGTTGGCGACTTGCGCGTGGAAGATACGCAACGCAATAGAAGAATGCCCGCAGAACCCACAGTCTATTTATTTTGTGAAAAAAAAATCCATTCTCTAACACCTACAACCCCAAGTAGAAAAACCACCCCAACTTTGCATGGAAAAATCAGCAGCAAAATTTCCAATCTATGGCACAAAAAAAAGGGCCACCTGGATTCTTCCCGTGAAATAACAGTCAGACAAGCAGTTAAGACAATAGTTCGCAACCACCGTAATCTTCCTCCTTTGAAAGTCTGTTGAAGCAGTATATCGAGAAAAACGAAATTGTGCTTCAAAATCAGGCGACATCCATCTGCAACCTGGAATTACAGATGGGCCAGATTGCGAGTGAGCTAAAGAACAGACCGCAAGGGGCTCTACTGAGTTCAACAGAACTCGCATGCAACCCAGGGGGAATAGGTAAAGGGCAATGTCAAGTCATGACATTGCAGAGTGGAAAGACTGTGGTGGGAGAGAGGAAAGAGCCTAGCCAGACAACTTCAATTGCGATGGAATCCGAAATTTTGGTGACTCAAGAAGAAGAAGAAAAAAAAGAAGAGATAGAGCCAGAAATTGCATCCACTTCAGAGCCAAAGGAAAAGGGGACCGTGAAAGTACAGTTGCTACCTTTCCCACAGAGACTCAGAAAGAAGAAGAATGAAGAGGTACAGTACCAATGCTTCATTACTATGTTAAAACAATTGCATATTAATATTCCGTTCAATGAAGCAATTGAGGAGATGTCTGCATACGCAAAGTTTCTGAAGGATATGGTAACCAAAAAAAGAAGCACTGGTAAGTTTGCCACGGTGGCTTTTACGCAGAGCTCGAAATCAATAATTCCACCGAAGATGAGTGATCCTGGGTGCTTTACTATACCTTTCTCCATTGGAGGACTGTACATCGAGCAAGCATTGTGTGACCTTGGAGCCAACATCAACTTGATGCCTCTGTCGATCTTTAAGCAGCTGAATATAGGGCAACTTGCGCCCACGACCATGACTCTCCAACTAGTAGATAGATCTCTGGTGCATCCAGAGGGGAAGGTGAAGGAAGTGTTGGTTACCATCGAAAAATTTATATTACCAGCCAACTTCATCATCTTAGATTATGAAGCCGACAAAGATGTGCCCATCATCCTGGGGCGACCATTTTTATCAATGAGTCGTGCCCAGATTGATGTGTACAAAGGAGAGATCACCTTAAGCGTGAATGGACAGAAGCTCAAGTTCAAAATCATCTGTGCCATGAGATTTTATGATGACGAAAACCTGAATGAATCTGACGATGACCAGAGTTTGAATGAAGAAGAGAAGCCTGACGATGAAAATGGAGATGAGGATGCAAGCGCATCCATTATGACATGTAATACGATCATAGAAAAAACAAACAAGGAAGATGAGATGATCGCAACCCAAGAAGAAGAGCCAACATAAAATGAAGAAAGAAAAACAACGCAACCGTCCTTGAAAGAACCACCAATAATAGAGTTGAAGACCCTGTCGAATCACCTAAAGTATGCATTTTTTGGGCAGAATGAAAAGCTGTCAGTCATTATTTCCTTTGAACTTAATTAAGACTAGAAGAATGCATTACTGGGCATTCTAAGAAAGTATGTGCGAGCGATTGGCTGGACGCTCGTAGACATTTGAAAAATTAGCCCCGCATACTGTATGCACCGAATTCGTCTCGAAGAAAACCACAAGGGATCGATCGAACATCAGCGTAGAATCAACCCTACGATGAAAGAGGTCGTTAAAAAAGAGATAATCAAGTGGTTAGATGCGGGCATTATTTATCCAATAGCAGACAGCACGTGGGTCAGCCCCGTGCAGTGCATGCCGAAAAA
>NC_052350.1:25442362-25488544 GCF_009727055.1 Benincasa hispida
GACAGAAAATTTGACTTTGACGACAATTGCCTCAACGCATTTAGGATTTTTGAAGAATGCACTGACGACCGCGCCCGATTGATCGCACCAGATTGGACACTTCCCTTTGAATTAATGTGCAATGCAAGCGGGTATGTGATAGCCGCAGCTCTGGCACAAAAGAGAAAAACAATATTACATCCCATCGCATATGCTTGTAAGACTTTGAATCCTACTCAAGCTAACTACACCACCACAGAAAAAAAGCTACTTACGGTAATTTTTGCATTGGAAAATTTTAGAGCATATCTGCTGGGAACAAAAGTACTCATCCACACTGACCACTCAACAATAAAATATTTAATGACAAAAAAGGACGCAAAGCTGAGGTTGATCAGATGGGTTCTCCTCCTCCAGAAATTTGACATAGAAATAATTGATTGCAAGGGAACGGAGAACCAAGTTGCAGATCATTTGTCCAGATTGGAAAATCCAAAGGTTGACCGCAATCAGTCAGAGGTGAGTGCGGTGTTCCCGAGCAGCTGTTTCATATTGAAGAATTTCCATGGTACGCAGACATGGTAAATTATCTGGTTTGCGAGTAATTTCCAGAGGATTATAATGACCACCAGAAGAGGAGGCTCAAGTACGAATGCAGGTCATATTTTTGGGATGAGCCAAATCTGTATAAAAAGGGGGTAGACCAGATTCTGTGACTATGTGTACCAAATGCCGCTCAACAACGCATATTATCGCAATGTCATGATTCACCATTTGGTGGGCACTTTGGAGGACAGCGCACCGCAGCTAAAGTATTACGAATGGATTCTGTTGGCCAACATTGTTTAAAGATATAGCTGACTACGTGATGAAGTGTGACCGTTGCCAACGCACAGGTGACATTTCATGGAATCATGCAATGCTTATGAACACCATTTTGGAACTAGAGTTGTTCGACGTTTAGGGTATCGATTTCATGGGACCATTCCCACCATCGAATGGTAAAAATTATATTTTGTTAACCGTCGACTACGTGTCCAGGTGGGTAGAAGCAATGGCATGCGTCGCAAGCGATGCGGCTGTAGTCTCTAAATTCCTGAAGAAAAATATTTTCACTCGTTTAGGCACTCCACATGCCATAATAAGTGATGAAGAATCCCACTTTGTCAATCATACGGTCAAATAATTGCTGCACAAATATAATATCCTCTATAAAGTAGCTACCGCATACCATCCGCAGACGAATGCTCAGGCCGAAGTGTTCAACCTGGAGATCAAGCTGATACTTGAAAAGGTGGTAAGGCCTTTGCAAAAGGATCGGGCAACAAAGCTCAATGATGCGTTGTGGGCATACCGGACTGTCATTTGCCATTGGACTTGGAACACAAAGCATCGTGGGCAGTGAAGAAGCTAAACTTTGACTTGAAGACAGCAGGAGAAGCAAGAAAACTTCAATTGGTCGAGCTAGAAGAATGGAGGATCAACACAAATGAGAACGCAAAGATCTACAAGGAGCGCGCAAAGTGCTGGCACGACAAACACATATGCAGCAAGAACCTCTAAGTTGGGCAGAGGGTCTTACTATTCAACTCACGACTACGGCTCTTCCCTGAGAAATTAAAGTCATGTTGGTCAGGCCATTCATAGTCAGAGAGGTATTTTCACATGGTGCGGTCGAGTTATCTAATGAGGATGGAACCAACATATTCAAAGTTAATAGGCAACGAGTAAAAGTGTATCACGGAGAAGCCTAGCATCGCCAAGTCATCTCCATGGACCTGAGAAATCCTAATTGAGAAAGAAGTGGGTGGTCTCTACGCTATCAAACAATATAAATTCATCAGGGACGCAAGTTTTGTGAAGCTTCTATTGAACTATTGAACTCTTCAACTTATCTCTACTCCTTAATATTTGCATTTTACTATCCTTTTCTCTATCTAAAAAAAAAAGCGATCGTGTTGAACGATTGTGGTCAAAGAGTTTGTTTTGTTTAATATTATTTGTCCCTCACAATGTTTTTCTTGCAACGATTAAGGCAAACGATTGCAAAGGCGCTAAACGAAGAAGCAACTTATCTTATTCCGTCTCCGCAATCCAAAGAAGATAGATCACCGCAAAGCAAGATGCGTCAACAAACAATGCGGGCGACAACGCAAATTTGGGGGTTGTATTCTTCCTTGACTTTATTCCAAATTTTTCACTATCGCATCGTATTTTAATTTTGAAAGGCTTATCACCACATCTTCTTTGATTACCGCAATCATTTAACATTGATAAATTCAGTAAGTCACCACATGTTTTCTCTTTTCCAATTATGATTTCAATGATAAAACACATGCTTCTATTTTTTTGTATACACTAGAGTCAACCTAATCTTAGAAAAGTCACCTCATGAAATATTTCTAGAAGTTAGTGGTTTGTTAGCTTTCTTTCAAACTGACCCTTTACCAAACTTCCTAAGAACATCGCATGACTTCTTTCAATCTTTTGGCAATGAGGACATTGCCGCATTTTAAATTTGGGGGTGAGGTATTTATTTTCGACCTTGCTATTTTTAGTTCTTTAAAAAAAAAAAAAGGAGGAAAATTTTGAGAATAACAACTCCACTGTCAACGCAATGGGAATCCCATGTTGATAAGATTTAAGTTATGAAGGGCACTTGCCCGTAGTTGGATGTCCACATGACACACGTGGGGGTAAGCCAAAACGAAAGTAAGTCGCCAGAATCAATGCATAAATAAATGACTGCAACTCCTCTGCCAAGTACGTATGAGTTTAGTCTGAGAAGAGCACCTTGCTCGTAGTGGGATGTCTTCATGACACACGTGGGGGCAAGCCAAAACGAAGGCGAGGTACTTGGATCAACGCAAGGTCAGAAAAAAATAACAATGTCAAAAATATGCAAGCATAAAAATCATTTAACACCCCAGTGAAAAAGTTTTTTGAAATAAATCATGCGATGTCCTGGAATCTGGTGAAGTCCTTTTGAAGGTTAAACTTGCGGTCCCTAGGTCTTAGAAATATTTTAAGAAGAGACTTGAATAAGAATTAAGGAAATTTTGGTGTATAGGATTTGAATGAAGTATCTATGAGAAACCTAGGAAAAGGGATTGCTGTCGACTTTCTAAAAGAAATCTATAGCTTATGCTTGAGGACAAGCATTGTTTAAATTTGAGGGTGTGATAATGGGCAGAAATGCACGTTATTACAATGCTAAGTTATTAAACAATGCAGGTTTGCGTTGATAAAATATATAAGATTGCGTCCAAAAAGCATTAAGTTTGTAACATTGTGATCGCATGCATTCATCACATAAAAACAATTAACTTTGGTATTTTTATGCAGAATATGCATTGACACAAGGAGGAAAGCGCGATCACAAGAAATCAACGGTCGAGTGCAGTATTACCATAAGGCTTTACGGTGATTTGTGCTTGTAAACATTTGTTCAAGGAGGATTGCCGCATAAAGCCGGCGCAACTTGGTGGGCACATCTGGGTGAAAAGCATAATTAATCACAGTGGGATAGAAGGCTGATGACGGTCGAGTCCGAATTAAGTTGACAAGCTGCTAATGATAACAAGTACACTCAGCTTTTCATGACAAATATTCAGCGCATCAATCAGAGAATTAAAGCCATCTCATCAATGCAATCATAAGAGAGAAGCCGCTTTTTACCCCGAAGCTCTATAAATACCAAGGGCAACCTTCAGCAAAGGAGTTCGGACAGTCAGAGAATTTTCCTTAGAATAGCCTTGTTCATAGTTTTCCTTTTTATTTAGAATGTGGAACAAGAGAAGGGAAGAGACGCCAGAAGATTGCTCAGGGCAACTCGTGAGAGAACCAAGAGGCGTAGAAAAGCAAAGAGCGGGCCGACTCTCGCGAGAGCGAGACTATCTTTTGAACAGAGTACAAAAGACAGTGTAATAGCCTGGGAAGCAAGAGATTGCTACCAGACTCTTTATTCTCTTCTTGCATTGTTATTTTGTATTTCAACTCTATATCTATACAATGGAATTTCTTTATCTACATCTGTTCACTCTCTTAGCATGCATGAGTAGCTAAATTTGTCAAATGGGTTGAGAAGAACTATGCTAACATGACCTAGGATCTTCATTGCATGCGATTATCTTGTTTTATGTCGTGCCCATCATCCCTTCAGAGCTACTCGAGAGAGAGTCTAAAGAAAGAACCTAAGACTTGAGAGAGCTAGGTTAGAATCTAGACTTGGGAGAGCAAGATTAGATCTGCATAAGCAAGAAATAGAGACTTAGAGATAAGCTCTATTTTCCAACTTGCATCGCATGCACCCTAGAGATAGGTTATGATATTATATGGTCTCCTTATTTGTGTGTGTCATTTTGTCATTTCCTAAATAAGAATAGAGGCTTATGTGTAGGTCCTATATACTCATCACATATATCGCATGTGTTCTAGTATTAGAAGTTGTAGCATTTGCATCGAGAGATGATTTGCTATTGTATGTGTGTTGCATGATCGCATAACATGACGCGTCCTAGGAAGTGTTAGCTGAACCCCTTCTCAACTTGTTCACCCCATACTCACCGCATCTTCTGTTTTATCAACTCTTTTTGAAACTCCGCCGCATTCATTTATTTTATTACCGCAAAAAACAACCTAAAACAACTATTTGATTTCTTGGTTACCGCAAAGTCTTCTTGAAAATTACCACCGCATACCGTTTTCCCAAGTCCATGAGTTCGACCCTGGACTTACTATGAAACTCAGTGGAGTTTATACTTGGATTCTGCTGAGAAAGCTTGTTGCTTAATGCATTTCCATCACCGCATTTCATTCCGTAATTTCACCTCATAAATAACGTATCATTCGCCTGTTTGAATCAGAGACTCCTTGTCTTTATAATAGTTAGCTTCCTTTTGTGTTTTTAAGGCAATTTTACCCGGTTCATCAACATTGTTTTTTTTTTTATACATGTGATGTATGGTGCTTGTATGCCAAAGTGTTTGACATATAGTTTCAAACCCACCTTAGGTTGTGCAATTATTCATGCATCATGTATTATAAATGTTATAATTGAGCATGAAGAAATTACTTAAAAGCATGCGCATGCGTCATGAAACATAAGAGTTATATTTTGCATGCAGTGAGCACTATCATGCATCATCCTTTTATTATAAGTGTTATAGTCTAAGGGTGAATGGAAGCATGTTTTGCTAGTTTCATTGTTGTTTTATAAAAGCGCTATATAAAAGAAATAGCAATGAATGGATAATGCATTGAGCATGACACTTAGGCTGTTTATAAGCTCCATGAATGCCTTGCATGTGTTAGCTTCGCATTGTGGTTGGTTTCTGTTTATAAGTGTTATAAAGGAAAATAGACCTAAATCAATAAGAAAGAGTTGCATGCAGACTTAAGGTGAACTCAAGTTTTTTAAAAGGGTTTTAAAATTGGATTGAGATAGACCTAAGTTCAAGTCGTTCTAAAGAGTTTAGTAACCTAGATTAATCTTTCAAAATCGGCTTAATAGGATTAAATTGGTTGCCATAAAAGATTAATATTGTAAATCTATCTATAAGGGACCTTTTGTCTAAGGCGGGTTTTGGCTAGGCTAGAGTTCTTAAGTTGACGGAAATGTAACACCCCTACCTGGGAACCTACCTAGAAAGGTGAATTAGATAGATTTTCAACAAGCATGCGACGATTTGTCAAAGACTCCGTTAAAGAGTTTAATGGATGATGATCAAAAGTTGTTTCACTATCCAAGGTAAAAGTTACTCTTGGGCAAACCTAAAAGTCACTTAGTTAAAATCCTTAGCCGTGTTTTTTCTAAGTAAGCTAAAGCCTAGGTTATAAAATACTCAGTGGGAGGAGGAGATGTATCTGATATGTATATGATTCCACTCATGTTTCTTCCCGTATGTTCACACTGTGAGATTTATGCTTGGCCTCATGGTGTCCTAGGAGCATCCCCCTTCGAATGGCATTTTCATGAGTCAATATCAAGGTGAACGGAGAGAGTGTTTATAGTAAGTGGGTAAAGGGTGTGTGTCAACACATCCTATGGTCTCTGTCATTGGTTCACACCATGAGATCATTTTGTACTCCCTCATGTCACCTTTGAGCGTCCCCCTTTGGATGGGTTTTGTGCAGTTGGTCAAGATCAAGGTGAACTCCAGAAATGGATAAGGTCGCTTTAGGTTTTGCCCCAATCGGATATTTTCCCTTTGGATTGGCTTTTTGGGATGGACCTCTAGAGCCTAAAATGGCGGGTCACACTTAGGGAGATTGTTAAGCAAGTTAATGATCTCTTGGCCAAATCAATGATGGCTAGTCGTTATAGGAGCAAGAGTTGTTCTGTTATTAATGACTGGTTAAGAACTTCTCAATTTAGAGAAGGGATAACTGACCTCCCTTCGGCGACTTTTTTCCTAAACCTTTGAAGCATCATTGTGAAACTAGATGTCACACGGGGTTCATATTAGTTTTGCTAAAACCTTATTGGATGTTTTTTTATTTTTACAACGGGTATTTGCTTAAAACCTAACATAGGTCAATGTGTTTTATGATTATGAAATATGGCAAATGACACTTAGGCTGCCTTTCCAGATCAAGAGCAAAGGGTTTGCAAGCTTAATAGGTCCATTTATGGACCTAAAACAAGCATCTAAATCGTAGAACATTAGATTTGACACTATTGTCAAGTCTTTTGGCTTTGATCAGAACGTTGATGAGCCTTGTGTTTTGATGCGTTATTTTATGAGGTGAAAGTATGGATGAAATACGGTGATGGAATTGCATTGAGCAACAAGTTTTCTCAGTGGAATCCAAGTATAAACCCCACTGATTTTTCTGGTAAGTTCAGGGTCGAACTCAGGGACTTGAGAAAACAATATGTGGTGGTAATTTCTCAGAAGACTTTGCGGTAGCCAAATAAATCAATAGTTGTTTGGATTGTTGTTTACGGTAATAAAATAAATAAATGGGGCAGATTTGAGAAAAGTTTGAGTATGCGATAGATACACAGAGTATGTGGAGGAACGGGTTGAGAAGGTCTTTAGCTAGTGTTACCTGGGAATGCGTTAGACTATGCGATCATGCTACACTCATGCACAGCAAATCATTTTCCAATGCAAATGCGGTGCTCCTAAGTCTAGGACTCATGTGTTGAATTCAAAAGTGTTCATAGAGCTTATTCCTAAGTCTCTACTATTTTCCTATGCAATGATGCATGATGCACACAAAGACAAGGTGATAGCATACAATCATATCCTATCTCTAGGATGCATGCGATGCGTTAATAGCAAACAGTACTTATTCCTAAGCTCCTATCTCTTGATTATGCATTCTAATCTGATTCTCTCGAGCCTAGATTCTAACCTGACTTTTCCAAGGCTAGATCCTGTCCTTAGACTACCCTCCTGAGTATATCTAATGGACGAATGAAGCATACATAATACAAGATAATCTCCTAGAATGAAGATCCTCAGTTATGCTAGTTAAGTGCTCCTCAACCCATTCAACAGATTTAGTTACTCATGCATAAATAACAGAGAGTAAACAAATATAGAGTAGTAAATTCCATTTCTATAGATGAGTTTGAGTACAAAATAACAATGAAAGATAAAGGTAAAGAGCCTGGTAGCAATCCCTTGCTGCCCAAGTCTTTTACACTGGCAACTCTATTCGGTTCAAAAGATAATCTTGCTTCTATAGGAGCTGGCCCTCTTTCTGATCTTGATGCTTCTGACACTTTCCCAAGCTCACCGGAACAATCTATCGACACAATCTCCTTCCCTTGTTTTCGCCTTAAAATAAAAGAAAATCTAAGAACAAGGCTAAACTATCTAAGTATCTGAACTTGCTGACCCTATTTTTGAAGGCTGCCTTCAGTATTTATAGAGTTTTGGGGTGAATGGTGTCTTCTCTCTTATGATTGCATAGATGGGATGACTTTAATTCTCTGCCTGATGCACCAAATATTTGTCATTGAAAAGCTGAGTGTACTTGTTATCGTTAGCGGCTTATCAACTTAATTCGGATTCGACCGTCATCAGCTTCTGTCGTATCGTGATTAATTATTCCTTTCAACCAGATGCGCCCACTAAGTTTCGCCGGCTCTATGCGGAAATCCTTCTTGAGCAGATGTTTGCGAGCATAAATCACCGCAAATTCTTGCAGTAATGTTGCACTCGACCATTGATTTCTTGTGATCACGCTTTCCTCCTTGCGTCAATGCATATTCTGCATAAAAATACAAAAATCAATCGTTTCTATGTGATGAACACATGTGACCACAATGTTATGAACTTAATGCTTTTTGGATGCAATCTAACATATTTTATCAATGCAAACCTTCATTGTTTAATAACTTAGCACTGTAATAACGTGCATTTCTGCCCGTTATCACACATCCAAATTTAAACAATGCTTGTCCTCAAGTATAAATTAAAGATTTCCTTTAAGAAGTCGACCGCAATCTCTTTTCCTATATTTCTCAAGGATACTTCATTCAAATCCTATACACAAAAATTTCCATAATTCTTATTCAAGTCTCTTCTTTAAAATATTTCTAAGACCTAGGGACCGCAAGCTTAACCTTAAAAAAGGACTTTACTAGATTCTGGGACATTGCATGATTTATTTCAAAACAACTTTTTCACCAGGGTATCAAATGATTTTTATCCTTGCATATTTTTGACATTATTATTATTATTATTTTTTTTGACCTTGCGCTAATCTAAGTACCTTGCCTTCGTTTTGGCTTGCCCCCACGTGTGTCATGTAGACATCCAACTACAAGCAAGGCACTATTTCTTAGACTAAACTCATACGTACTTGGCAGCAAAGTTGCAGTCATTTATTTATGCATTAATCCTGGCGATTTACTTTCATTTTGGCTTGCCTCCACGTGTGTCATGCAGGCATCAAACTACGAGTAAGTGCCTTTCACAACTTAACTCTTATCAACATGGTTTTCCCCATTGCGTTGACAGTGGAGTTGTTATTCTCAAAATTTTTCTCTTTGTTTTTTTTAGAGCTCAAAATAGCAAGGTTGAAAATAAATACCTCACCCCCAAATTTAAAATGCGGCAATGTCCTCATGGCCAATAAAGTGAAAGAAATCATGCAATGTTCTTAAGATATGTAAGGAGTCAGTTTGAAAGAAAGCTATCAGACCACTAACTTCTAGAAATATTTCATGAAGTGACTTTTCTAAGATTAAGTCGACTCTAGTGTATACGAAGAAAGTAGAAGCATGTGTTTCATCATTGAAATCATAATTGGCAAAGAAACAGCATGCGGTGACTTATTAAGTTTATCAATGTTAAATGATTGCAGTAATCAAAGATGATGTGGTGATAAAACTTTCAAAATTAAAAATGCAATGCAATAGCACAAAATTTGGAATAAAGTCAAGGAAGAATACAACTCCTAAATTTGCGCTATCGCCTGCATTGTTTGTTGATGCATCCTACTTTACGACGATCTTCCTCCTTTGGATTGTAGTGACGGAGTGAAGTTGCGTCTTCTTGTAGTGCCTTCGCAATCGTGTACCTCGATCGTTTGCAAGAAGAAAACATCGAGAGGTTCAATTATTAAAAAAACAAAGTTAACAAAATCGCTTCTCCGCAATCGTTTAGCACGATTGCTTTTTTTATTTTATGGAAAGAAAGAAGTACATATGCGATACAGATAATAACATAGTGATGAAAGTTCATAAAGTCTTGATGCAGGAAAAGGATATTCAAAAGGATTGTGTCCCTGATGAGATTGAGTCATATATTAACTCAGGGACTACTTATTCCAAGCTAGGCTTTTCACATCCACAGTGGCTTTCTTTTCTTTTCTTGATCTTCAGGAATTTTGACTGCCTTAATCCGGAGCTTCTCCCCATTGATGTTCATTACAATCTCGCCTTTGCGCACATCAATTCGAGCACGACCAGTCGATAGGAATGGTCGTCCCAATATGATGGGCGCATCAAGTACAGGATGCAGGATTCTAAAAGGGGTATAATACTCTTCAGGCATGGAATCCTTTTGTCTAAGGATCAATGTCCTAAGACACCTCAAGAGGTTGAGGAGATGAGACGGATTCCCTATGCTTCTGCTGTAGGAAGATTGACGTATGCAATGTTGTGTACTAGACCCGACATTTGCTATGTAGTAGGGATTGCCAGTCGGTATAAGTCCAATCTAGGATTTTATCACTGGACGACTGTCAAGACGATCCTCAGGTATCTTCAGAGAACGAGGAACTACATGCTCGTGTATGGAGATAAGGATCTGATCCTTATAGGATACACAAACTCTGACTTTCAGACCAATAGAGATTCTTGCAAATCGACATCGGGGTAAATGTTTACTCTGAATGGAGGGGCTGTAGTTTGACAAAGCATCAAGCAAGGATGCATCGCGAACTCCACTATGGAATCCGAATATGTAGTCGCTTATGAAGCAGCTAAAGAGGCTGTTTGGCTGAGGAAGTTCCTTTCAGATTTGGAAGTTGTTCCAAATATGGATTAGTCAATCACTCTTTTTTGTGATAACAGGGGGGCTGTGGCAAATTCGAAAAAGCCTCGGAGTCATCGTCGGGGTAAGCACATAGAACGAAAATATCACCTTATCAAGGAGATTATGCATTGCGGTGATGTGATAGTCACGAAGATCGCATTGGAGCACAACGTTGTTGATCCCTTTACAAAGGCCCTCACGGCTAAAGTGTTTAGCGGTCACCTGGAGAGTATAGGTCTGCAGGACATGCGACATCTTATCTATGGAAAGTGAGAGATGATACTGAGGTATGCCCTAGTTTATTGTATATTGTATATTAGTCTCTTGAGTCATTAGGACAAGTGTGAAATTGTTGGGATTGGTGTCCTAATTCTCCTGGAGTCTCGTTGTTTTGTAAAGATACACATTGTTTGATGAATAAAATAATTATTATTTAATTCTAGCATTTACTCATATCCAATAAACAAAGCTTCTTGGTCATCTTATGTGAACTTAAGCATGTATATATGATATACAAGTGGATCATGCCTTAAGTGATAACCTAAATAGATCTGTAGTATAAGAATTAAGGTGGGATACCTGATCTTGGTGACACTACTGATACGGCCTGCTTTGTAGAGGTTTGCAAGTGTTGTAAACTACTACAGATTGTACATCCTGACCATTCATGTGGAGACGTATAAGCGAGGGTGTCCTATATAAAGAGTTTGTATAAAACCTAGACCACGAGATAACTAGACTCTGTATATAACACCGTTGATACTAGAGACTTACATCTCACCTAAATGACCGTAGGTGACACGACCTCAATTCTGAGTGTTTTGGAAATTTCTGCCATTGGGGGCGGTCCTTTCATTAGTATGGGTGAGAGTGGCCAGATTTCCAACTTAACATGCCTACCTTTTTAAGGACTTGTCTGATATGGAAGCTGGGAACTCAATCCACAAGATGGAATTCACTCCTTTCTCGAAGCAGGGATAAGTAGAGAGATTGCTCCCTTAAAGGCTGATTCCAGGGCTTGAACATAGTGGCCACAGCTTCTCTTTGGAAGAGAAGACTTAGTCATAGTAGGACTATGACTTATGTTCATTAGAGGGATCAGTGGTACTTAAGGAGTTAGATCTAACTATAGGGACATAACGGTTATTGGCCCAGCTGTACTTACGCGCAATCTGTGAAGGGTTGTCGCACTTCTTATTGGTTAAGATGGACACATAATATATCTATGGTAAGGAGAGTTCAGTTGTTGATCTTTAGTGGAGTGCCTAGCAGTTAACGGATGGTGGATCCCGTGACTAAAGATTTTAGTCAGTTATTCACATACTGTTGAAGCTTCGAGCTACAGGTCCATAAAGTCCCCTGGTAGCTCAATGGATTCAGTTGAGGATCAGTTCTTGGTGCTGATTTAAAGTGTTCAAATTGACAAGAGGTAATTTGATTATATGTGATATAATCAGTATGATGTATGAGATACATCTAATGGAGGATTAATGTAAATGAGATTTACATTAAGTATCATGGAATAGAAAAAGAACTATGGTTTATATGTTTCATGAGATGAAATATTAAAACTATAGGATATAAATATAATATGATAAGTTGGTTATCATGTATATTATAATAATATTAATTATTAGATAATTAAATCTTTTTCTCTAATACCCAATTGAGTGGGAGGTTAGTGGTGGTTCATGGTAATCGTGAGATAAAAGGAAAATTGTTTCTTAATTTTAGTAAGTACTGAAAAGTTTTTGCAAAAAATTTGTTTTGAGATTTCTCTCGCAAAAAGAAAACTCGCAGAGACTGTCAAGTAAATACATATTTATTAAACGATAGCTTGAATTTAGTAAACGATTGTGTAGTGTTTTGTAAATGACAGACACTAAGCTAAACGATGAGCTAAGTGATCGCTTAGCTTTTGCTAGACGATCGCTTAGGTTTTGCTACGATTGGGCATCGACCTATACGATAGGTCTCAGCTATCTCTCACTTGCCCAATCATGTACCTGTCTCTTATACACATCTAGATGTGTATAAGAGACAGAGCTTTAGCTAAACGATTGGGCATCGACCTATACGATAGGTCTCAGCTATCTCTCACTTGCCCAATCATGTACACGATCGGTGTTTCCTCCTTCATCTGCCTCATACCAAGTCCACACAGAGCCCACCCTCTGATTCTCACACCGAGAATACCAAGATAACCTTCTTGGTGGTGTCATACTCAACTCGACATCATCGAGGTTCTATGGAGGCTGTTCATGTTGCTAGAGTGTTCGTAACCGAGGCAATCGCAGAGGATAAGTACACGGTGTTTATGCTGCGAAGCGATCGTGTTCTTCGAACGTTCGAGGTTGCTGTGTTCGAGCGTTCATGAGCAAGGAGCATGGAGACGAGTCTACAAACGTTCGTAGCTTTTCTCCTTGATTTCTTGTTGTTCATGCTATAATTTCTATATTGATTGTATAACTATTTGTTTCTGTATATGACTGTAATTGTAATGTTCAGACATGATTGTAATTTGGAATGATTTATTCCATTGCTCATGGAAATCCTCAGATTTGATTTCCTTCAACTAATTGGCTAAACTCTTTAGACCAAATAATCAATATTCGTTAACTATCGAGTCACACCACTATAACTTGACAATTTCACTCTTCTTACTGTTGATATATTTGTGTCCACATTATTTAACCATAACTAGTAAGTCGGTTCTTCATAGGTTGTTTGTGGTACCAACTGGGTCATTGTAATGTTTTACCCTCGATATTATGTCTTGTTCCTAAAGTTCCAACTGATCCTCTAATGAACAATTGGTTTATGATCCAATCATTAAATTGGATCCCTCTTCAGCCAGTGAAAGGGTGGGGCCCCTTATTCAAGACTTGGATTCAATACTTAAGAGAACAACCTTTCTCTTATCCCTAAATTGGGTAGGCGTGAATTCCGTCTTGCACCCTATGTTTCCAGCTATCTACCCGGTCTTACCCCTAAAATGTGAGGCTTATTAAGCCGACACTATTGAGCCAACCCTCACCTATGCAAATCTAAAGATAATCCCGAATAAACAGGAGTTCATAGTTAGCGTAGGATTAAGATCGAGTTACCTAGGTCATCTAAGCGAAATAGTCAATCTTAAACAGTAAACAACGTTATAAAGTAAAAGTGACTTATTTCTTGGCCCGATCTTATGCAAACTCATTGCATAGGACGCCCCACTCCTTATGTCAATACATGAACGAATCAGGATCACTTCATTTGTAGCACCTTTACAACAACTTGTAATCTCTACAAAGTAGGCTGCATCCGATAGTGTTACCAGAATAAGACACCCAATCTTAATCATATACTATAGACCATTTTGGCTATTTACTCAAACTTGATCCATCTCTATGTCTCTAATAAAGTTCAAGTATTCATATAATAACCATGGATCTTAGTTTATTGGATTTAGGCTTTATGAATGCAATCAATAGATTCAATACCTTTATTGAAGAAATGTTGAAAAACATCTTTTATTGATAGTATAATATGTTTAATTTTACAAACTGCGAGTTTTAGGACATAAAACCCAACACCCTTGGTAGCTCAATAGGATTTAGTTGAGAATCAATTTTTGGATTAATTTGAATTATTCAAAGTAATAGAGGGATTTAATTATATATGATACAATTAAGTTGTTCAATTATATGTGATATAATTGTCATAATATATTTGATACATTATAGCTTAATGGGAGGAAATAAATATTTGAATGAGATTCAAATATATTTTTTATGAATTAGATTCATAGTTGTTAAATTTAATATAAATATGATTTATATTAAATGCCATATAATAGAGAAAAAAACTATAATTTATATTATATGTAATATAATATTAAAACTATATGTCATATGTTATATTGATATTTGTATAACATATAATATTATTTATATATATATATATATGATAAGTTACTTATCATATTTATATTTATATTATTATTATTTTCATAATAAGGAAGGGAGTTACAACTCCCTTCCCCATCTTTTCTCTCCACCCACATTAGTGGGTGGTGGTTATTTTCTATGGCAAATAGAAAAGAAAAATTGTTTTTCTTCTTCTTCTACAAAATTGTTTTGAACGATTGAGAGAAAGTTTTTATACAAAAGAGTATTGTACTTTAATGTTTTAAACAGAAGAGTTATGTACTTTGTCTTGAGTTTAGTGAAAGTTCTCAATCCTTTTCCTCCTCCACCTTAAACTTTTCCCTCTTAACCAAAATAGTCAGAACCCACTACTCCTGGGTTTTCAGCTTGAGAATACTAAGGTTTCATTGTAGTTGTGTACGGGTTTTTGGCTCGAGGTTTATCTTGAAGAAGGTCTTCAAGAATTTCGTGTTCCGTTCGAGGGAAAACACGAAGAAAGTCTTCAAAGGTGAGGTTTCTTGAAATCTTTTTCTTTTAAAGCATGCTGTATTTAGTTGTAAATGCATATCTTGTTACTTGTTTACTGTAAAACTTTGTATTCAATAAATTATGGAATTTGGTCGACCTACTTCCGCTCAAGGTTCTCTCATTATAGTTTCTACAGGAATCACATCTCAACTCTCAGCACCTAGTGCACCTCAACAAAACGATGTTTCAAAAAGGAGAAATATATTCATGTTGGACATTGTTCGCTCTATGATGACCTATGCTTCTCTACCTATCTTGTCCTGGGGTGAGGTAGTGGAGGCTGTCGCTTATCTTTTAAACTAGGTTCCATCAAAGAGTGTTACTGGAACACCTTTTGAATTATGGAGAGATCATAAAAGTATTTTGTGGCATCTTAGGATTTAGGGATGTCCAACATATGTGCTTGTGGCAAATCCAAAGAAATTGGAACCACTTTCAAGATTATGCTAATTTGTAGGTTATTCTAAAGAAATGAATGGTGATTTGTTCTTTGATCCAAAAGAAAGCAAAGTATTTGTATCAAAAAATGCTACTTTCTTAGAAAAAAAAACCACATTAGAGAACATAAGTCAAGGAGCCAAATTGTATTAAATAAAATTTCCAGAGAAACAACTAAAACTTAAATAAGAGTTATTGAAAAGGCAAGCACTTCAATAAGAGTTGTTAATGTTTCTTCATCTAGTCAAACACATCCTTCTCAAGTGTTGAGAGAGCCTCGATGTAATGGGAGGATTGTAATCCAACCTACTCGCTATTTGAGTTTAACAGAAACTCAAATCGTCATATTAGATGATAAGGTTGAGGATCCATCATCTTACAATAAGGTAATGATTGATGTTGACAAAGATGAATGAATCAAAGCCATGGATCAAGAAATTGAGTCTATGCACTCCAATTTTATCTGGGAACTTGTAGATCAACTTGATGGAGTTAAACCCATAAGATGCAAATGGGTCTACAAGAGGAAATTGGATGTATATGGAAAGATACAAACCTTTAAGGCTAGACTAGTATCAAAGGGATATACCCAGGTTGTGAGAGTGCACTATGAACAAACTTTCTCATCTCTTGCTATGATTAATTCTATTCAGATTCTCTTATCTATTGCCACATATTATGACTATGAGATATGGAAAATGGATATCAAGAGTGCCTTTTTGAATGGTAATCTTGATGAAACCATCTATATGACCCAATAAGAGGGATTCATTGAACAATGTCAAGAGCAAAAGGTTTGCAAGCTAATCGGTCAATTAATTGATTAAAACAAGCATCTCGATCTTGGAATATAAGGTTTGATGCTATAGTCAAATCTTATGGTTTTGATCAAAATGTTGATGAGCCTTGTATTTACAGGAAGATAATCAACATTTCAGTGGCTTTTCTTGTATTGTATGTGAATGATATCCTACTCATTGGGAATGATGTAGGTTACCTGACTACTATTAAAGAATGGCTAGCTGCTCAATTCTAAATGAAAGATTTGGGTGAAGCACAATTTGTTGTAGGGATCCAAATTGACATCCTATCTTGACAGAACAAATCACTATGTGATCGAATCACTATATTGACATCCTATGTGATCGAAAGAACAAATCACTAGCCTTGTCTCAGGCATCCTATATTGACAAATTGCTTATCAGATATTCGATGCAAAATTTCAAGAAGGGTTTGTTACCTTTCAGGCATGGAATTATCTTGTCTAAGGAACAATGTCCTAAGACACCATAAGAGGTTGAAGAGATGAGACGGATTCCCTATGCATATGCAGCGGGTAGCCTTATGTATGCCATGTTGTGTACTAGACTCGACATCTGTCATGCAGTGGGAGTAGTCAATAGATATCAGTACAATCCAGGATTTGATCACTGGACAACAGTTAAAGCTATTCTCAAGTATCATAGGAGAAGAAGAAACTATATGCTTGTGTATGGTGCTAAGGATTTGATCCTTACAATATACACTGACTCTGATTTTTAGACTGATAAGGATTCAAGGAAATCCACATTAAAATTAATGTTCACTTTGAATAGAGAAGCTATAGTATGGTGCAACATTAAGCAAGATTGTATTGTAGATTCCATTATGGAGGTTGAGTATGTAGTTGTCTATGAAGCTACTAAAGAAGTCATTAGGCTCAGAAAATTTCTCATGGATTTTGAAGTTGTTCCAATTATGTCCTTGCCCATAACACTTTATTGTGATAACAATGGTGCTCTGACAAACTCCTAGGAGCCTCGTAGCCATAGTGCAAGTATCTTCTTCTTAGATAAATTGTACAACGGAGAGATGTGATCGTCACAAAGATTGCCTTGGAGCAAAATATTGCTAATTCATTTACAAAGGTTCTCACGGCTAAAATTTTTTGGGGTCACTTGGAGGGTCTAGGTCTACGAGATATGTGTCGTCTAAGCTAGGGCAAGTGGGGGATTTTATTGGGTATATTGTATGCCCTGGTTTATTGTATTATTTATTAATACCTTACTTTACATGGTATATTGATATTTTACTTTACATGGTATATTGATACTTTACTTTCCCACTCGTCTTTTATTGTATTTTGATACATTCCACTAGCTTTGGACAACTGGGAGATTGTTAGGATTGATATCCTAAATCTAGTGTATTTCGTGGTTTGTAGTTTTGTGAACAAAATTATTTATCTAATAAAATTAAAGATATATTATTTGAAATTTAGATAACATTAATTCAATCCAATAAACAGATCCAATGTTATATGATATCACTTGAACAGTATGTGATTGACATATAGGTGGTTCATGTTCAAATAATAACCTAAAAGGTCTATAGCAAATGGATGAAGGTTTGATGCCTTATCTTGGCAACATTGCGGATACGAACCACTTTGTAATTGTTACATGAGATGTAAGTATTACAAATAATATGAACCATATTGTTCATGTAAGGACATGTGAGTAGGAGTATCCTTTATAAGGGAGTTTATACATAAATCGAACCACGGAATAATTAGTTTCTCTTTATAACACTGTTACTTGAAGAAACTAATATTTCACTAGGATAACCATAGGAGATTTGACCTTAATCTTGAGTGAGTTGGGAACTCCTGTTTATGATGGTATTCCTTGAATCTGTATGAGTGAGAGTGGCCATGATAATCGACTCAATAAACCTACCACTTTGGGGATTTGTCTGATTAGAGAGTTGAGAACACAGCTACACAAGATGGAATTCGCTCATTTTCATTCTTGGGAAAGTAGATAAATTACTCCCTTAATAGCTAGTTTCGAATCTTAAACAATAAGGCTTCAACCTCTCACTGGTCCGAGAGATTTTAGTTTATAGTTGGATTATAAATTGTTTGTTCATATGAGGAATTAGTGGTACTTAAGGATTTATATGTAACTGCAGGGTTAAAACAGTATTTTAACCCAGCTATAGTTCTAAGCATTTGTGAAGAGTCATCGCTCTATTGATTGGTTCTACCCATGGACACAGAAATATATCTACAGTGTGAAGAGTGCAACTATCGATCTTTTGTGGAATAATCGGTAGTTAGAATATTGATTAATTAAATTAAAGGAATTCTTGTCACTAGATTTTATTTGGTCCAAATTTTCAAGTTGTTGATCCTAAGGATTATTTACCCTAGTCTTAATTTATGAGACTTGATCATTTGAATTGGTAATATCAAGCTTTAGTAAGATTGCACCAAAATTTTAGTCAACCCTTACATTTTTTACCTAGTACCAAAAGCCTACCTTTGAATGATAAACACGAGTGTCCTTAAGTAAAACTGGTGAGAAGTGTGGTAAGGTCCATTTATTACTAACTTGAAAGTGTCACAAGGTGAAGGACTACCACAAGTACAAGATCCTAATATGCCTATTCTTTGAGTTGTTCAAGGCATGATTGGAATGATGAGGGAGGATAGACAAAAAATGAGGACACAATAACAAAGAGAAGAACAAGACTTACAAGAAGATGAGGGAGTGAATTATTTAGTTGAACAAGAAAGACAAGTTGGAGGAAGAGAAAACGTGAGAGGAAGAGGAAGAAATAATTTTATGCAACTTAGATGAGGAGAAAGAATTTAAGAAGATATAGATAGCGGAGTTAGGCTCAAAATTCGACCATTTAGTGGAATGACAAACACTGAGGCATAATTGAATGGGAAGGGAAGATAGAACATGTGTTTGATTGCAACACATATTGTAAAAATGAGAAGATGAGACTTACCATTGTCAAATTGACCAACCATGCTAGTGTTGGGGTTTATGCCCCAAAGCCTCGTAATTAATTAGTTTATTAGTTTAGTTATTACTTATGCAATATTAATTTATCCATTACCTAGAAAAATCCAAGGTTATCATATGTAGTCTTGAACACTTTGTAATTAACATACAAAGTGGATCATGTTCAAGAGATAACCTAAAACGTTTATAGTATATAAAGAAGGTTGGGTGTCTTATCCTGGTAACACTATGGAGATACGACTCACTTTGTAATAGTTACAAATGATTTGATTCTAACCGTTCATGTGGAGACATGTATGGGTATCTTATAGGAAGAGTTTGTATAAAATCGGACTCTGAAATATTTAATCTCTCTTTGTAAATCCGTTAATTGATGAGATCAATATTTCATAGGATGATCATGTATGACACAATCTTAGTCCTACATAATTTCTGAATTCTTGTTTGTGAAGTCAGTCCTTTGATTTGCATGGTTGAGAGTGGCCCAGGTTGTCGACTTAATAAACCTACCATTTTGGGAACTTAACTAAATAGGGAGCTGAGAATATAACTTTACAAAATGAAATTCGCTCCTTCCCGCATAGGGTAAGTAGATGAGTAGTTCCAGTGTTAATTTTGGGTCTTGAACAAGGGGTCTTACCCTCTTACTGGCTTGAGAGGGACTTAGTTTATGGTTAGATCATAGACAAATTGTTCATTAAAGGAATCAGTAGTACTTAAGGAAATGAGGTAATTACAGGGGTAAGACGAACATATAGCCCAGCTGTAATTATGAACAACTCATGAAAGATTGACTTACTTATATTGATTATATCCATGGATACAACTTGTCTTACAATGCATAAGAGTTCAACTATGGGTCTATAATTATTTGCCCTCTAGTTAATGAATGAATGTTAATTTAATTAAATAGTTTAATTAATTAATCTTGGATTATTGGAGCTTATAATCTATATGTCCATACGGTCCCCTTGCTAGCTCACCACAAACCAACAAGGACTAACTATGTTGAAAGAAAATTTGAAATGTTCAAATTTATGAGGGAAAATACTAATTGTATTTAATACAATTAATTACATAGTTTATTATAAAGTTTATTTAAATGAGATTCAAAATTATAAATTTATAATATGAAGAATTAATTTATTTGAATATAATTTAAATAATTAATTATTTATTTGTATGAAATCCATATAATTATTTAGATGTGATCCATAAATAGGTTATTTAATTTAAATAATATTTGAATTAGATAATTGGAGGAAACATAATTAATTAATTTGAATTGGATTTAAATAACTAATTATCTAATTTGGATGAGATTTAAATTAAAGATTCCACAGGAGATAAATATTTAAATATGATTTAAATATTTTAAACCATTTAATATGAGATATTATTTGAGTAGATATTTATTAATATTGGATATTATTAAATATTTAATTGATATGCAAAAGAGTTATCCCAATAGGATTAAGAGTAGGACCCTTGGGAGCCCTCATAGAATATACTGTCTTTACAAGAATAATCTCTAAGATTACTCTAAAACTCTCCCTCTAGAAATTCTTCCAATTTTCTTGGAAAAATTCTAAGAAAATTCTTCTTCCATATTCCATTTATTCTTTCAAGAAGCGGTTCCTACAAGCTGAATCCTTGCAAGAGTCATAGCATGAAAGATCTCGTGGAATTAGAAGAATTTCAAGGAGACTATCGGTTAGAGGAAGAGTTTTTTACTACCTTTATGGATCGAAAAAGGTAAGTCGCTTAACATTTTCTTAATTATTTATATTTTTAATTGTTTTGAGAATCGAAAAGCTGATCATGCACTTCCATCAGGATTCAATTCCCTTTAGCTGGAAATTGATATCAACATCTCGAATCCAAGAGAAGAAGGAAAGAAGAAGATCCAATAGAAATATGAGATGAACTTAAAGAAGCCATGAAAAAGAGGTATGTTCCAAAACATTATGAAAGAGATTTGAAAACTAAATTACAAGCTTTGAGGCAGGGAACAAAAAGTTTGGTTGAATATTATCAAGAGATGGAAATTAGATGGAAAGAGCAAAAATTTGAGAAGGTAAGGGAGACACCATGTCTAGATTCTTTGGAGGTTTGAATCGAGAAATTGCTCATCTGGTTGATAGAATTCCACAACCTTACTTGAAGATATGTATCATAATGCAATCAAAATTGAAAATCAATTGAGAGAAGCAAAGGAGCATTCCAAGAGGTATGCTTCTTATTACCTTTTCAAATTCTAATGCTTGGAACAAGGATGATTTTGTGAATAGGGGTGAACCAAAAGGGAACTACGTGGCTACCAAAAGAGTGGAGATCGAGAGCTCCAATTCTAAAAAGAATGAAGCTTCAAAGGAGGTAAAGGAGAAGTCTGGTTCTATTCAATGTTGGAAGTGCAAGGGGTTTGGACACATGAGCATGATGCACAACTTGAGTAAGAATCTTCAACACATGATGATGAATACATTGAATAAGGTAACTTCATATCCTTAATTGCAAGAAGAATACTTAATGTGAAAATCAAGGAAGAGAAAGTTGAAGATCAAAGGGAGAATTTGTTTCATACAAGATGCTTAATTGAAGGAACTCCATGTAGTTTAGTGATTGATAGTGGAAGTTGCACCAATGTGGTAAGTAGTTTTCTTGGTAAAAGACTTCAACTTACTGTTTGTCCACATCCCAAACTATACAAACTTCAATGGTTGACAAATAAAGGAGAACTAAAGGAACACCCAAGTACTTATTTTTATTTTTATTTTTTACTTTGGAAAGATACAAGAATGAAGTTCTTTGTGATGTAGTACCTATGCATGTGGGTGATATGCTATTAGGTCGTCCTTGACAATATGATAGAAAGGTCATATATGATGGAATGTTAAACAAGTATACATTTACTTTAAAGGGGAAAAAGTTTACTTTTATTACATTTTCTCCATATGCAGTACAATATGATCAACTAAAATTTAAAAAATAATAATAATTTGAAGATCAAGAGAGGAGAGAAAAAAGTAAGTTCAAAGAGAGATACAAGAGTGAAAAAAAAAAAAAGAGAGAAAATGATGGGTAAAAGGTGAGTGAAAATCAAAAGAGAGAAATAGTGATTCATAGAAAAAAAAAAAAAAAGAAAGAAAGAATGTGAGTTTGGTTATGAGAGAGAAAAAAAAAAAAAAAAAAAAGAGGAAATGTGTATTTTGTACTTATGTGCAAAAATACGTGCTTAGTGATTAAATCGAGTTCTAATGATGTTTTTCCTTGTACTATTTTTACTAGTGATGTTGTTTCTAAAGAAGAAGACATCAACATTTTTCACGAAGAAGTAAAAGAAAGTATTGAAAAGAAAAATCACAAGTTAGTCATTCACAAGAATAAAAACAGAAAGATATTGATTTTTATATGTGGTGATCGGTCTGGGTTCATCTATAAAAGGAAAGTTTTCTAGATCAAAGGAAATCTAAATTACAACCAAGAAGAGATGGTCCCTTTCAAGTTATAGAGCGGATCAATAACAATGGCTGCAAACTAGATATTCGAGATGATTACAACATAAGTTCAACTTTTAATGCGGCTGATTTGACTCCTTTTGATGTAGGGAATGAAGACCTTGATTTGAGGAAAAATCCTTTTAAAGAAAGGTAGGATAATGTGAATTCAATCATTGAACCATTGCATGTACCCAAAGGAGCAATTACAAGAAGCAAGACAAAGAAAATTCAAAAGGCTAGGATAATGTGAATTCAATCATTGAACCATTGCATGTACCCAAAGGAGCAATTACAAGAAGCAAGACAAAGAAAATTCAAAAGGCTTTCACACTACATCTTCAAAAGCTAACAAATTCACCAGAAGCGACAAATAATTTCAAGCCCAAATTTTTATAGAATATTAATTCAATGAGTCAAGAAGAGAATGACATAAAGATGACATGAAAATGTCTTATAGTTTCGAAGATGGCATAGAAGTCAAAAAAGGTGTGCAGAATTTGTGAAGAAATGTTGTCAAGTGTGCAGTGCATGAGAAAACGTGATGTCAAACCTTGTCAAACGTGAAAGTCAATCTTGCTGCCTTCTAAAGGAGTTATTTAAGGCAATTTGAAGAGCTTCTACATTTTTAATTTTGCATTTTGAATAATGAATTAGTATGCAATTAAGTTTTAAGTTCCTAGGTTTTATTTTCTACATTTTGCAATTATTGTACTAGAGTGCCTTTTGAGTTCTTGGTCCATGCATGACTTTTTGGCCTATAAAATGGTTTGTAATTCGCATCAAAACTCATATTATCAATATTAAAAAGCTTGTGCTTATTCAACCCCTTTGTTGTTCTCTTTTCTTTCAAATCTTGTTTTAGATTTGATGTTTAAATTGATTCATTGGATTAGTCTTGATAAATTTTAGAGTGAGTTATCTTAGGATCTAAGAGAGACCATCATAGATTATAAGTTTGATATAAGTTAGCTTTTTTTGTGAGTATTTGCAAAGATCCTAGAAGGACTTCTAGCTTTGTATCCGAGGAACATTGAGGGTACTTATCATATCATTAATTACATTATCTCTCATCAATAAATTTTTTAAATATTTAATTTTTTATTTATGAATATCAATTTGGAGTTTTAACCCTTTTTTTTTTAATTTCTTAATTTTGATTGATATTCATTTAATGCACAATATTCCAAAATAATATTTCTTCATTTGAAGTGATTTTATTTACTTTCTTTCATATTCCTAGTTGAAATGAGATCACTTGTCCATTGAAATATCAAGTATATGTCGAATATACCTATAATATACCGAAAAATGTAAAATATACCTCGTATATAACATGATTTATTTTCAAGTGTTTTTCATCCCATAGTGTTGAGCAATATTGGCGGGCATTCAATGTTCGTAGCATCATGATGCTAGCTTGTTTTGAGCTTTTAGGTTTTTAGCATCGTGTAGCTATTTTGTACTATTGACCCTAGATATCTCATGCCAATGACCCGTGCTCATTTTTTTCCCCTTCTTTCCATCATTTTTCGCTGTTTCTTTCTTTTAAATGATTTTGATGATCGGTCATCGTTGATTTAGTTGGACTGATCAACTGACAGGTTATGCAAACTCACAAAACTAACATTGACCAAATGCTTCCCAAGACCAACATACCCCAAAAAAAATCAAAAGTATGAGAAATAAATAATTAAATATTTCTTTTTATGATTAAATTAGATTTAATTGTTGCTACATGAACAATTGTCTAGTTTAGTTTGGATATACATGGATTAAAAAAAATCAAAGAAATAATTGAAACGCTAGATTAAAGCTTGGGTTCATCATGATGTGTATACATTGTTATGAACTAATCAAACCCTTTGGAAAGTAACGACGAAAAAGTAATGAAGATTGATTGAAGGAATAAGACTGAATTTCTCATTATAAATACAATCATATATTTGGAGTTTATGGAAAACTGGAAAATACGAAAAGGACTTCCTTAACAGTAAATCCCAAACCGAGAGCTCAAAGAAGACGAAGCTCATTGATAAACACATGAATTACATATTTGTTACATAAACCGTATTGCAGATTGAAATTCCTCTCCATCTGCAAAAGTAATAGGTACCCAAATCCTACTGGAGCTTTTCATTTTATACTCGCTGCTCCATTGTCGTCACGTCCGAACTTTGAGAACTTGTTGCTGTTTGCTTTAATTTCGGAATCAAATCTCTGCACCTTTCCACTCCCTCGTCTACTGATAAATAGATGTTCTCTTTCCCGATCGTATCTGTGAATTCCGAAGCTATCATCTTCTCCATCACTACAATTCTTGGGTTTACAATTCCCATCTGTTCATCATCGAATGTGAGATTGCCTCATTTTCTTTTTTATTACAGGGCAAAATGGATTGGTGGGGCAGTGCGAAATTACCTGGATTCCGTTTGCTTGTAGTGATCTACGGATTTCTACTAGAGTTTCAATCCCTGTCATGTCGATTGAGGTAACTCCTATACAAACAAACAAACAAACTCAGTAATTGGTCAAATATTCAGATTTGGAAGTAAGGATTAATGTAACTTATTACCGCTCAACTCTAGGAGTACATGTTCGACGGATCCACATTCGGAATCGGACTGCTCATCACGAACCCATCTGAAAATCCTATTAAAAAAAAAAACCCCAAGGATCGGAGTGGTTAATCAAAGTCATCATGTTTGCAGGTAAACTGTTTGATGAAATGTGCCAACGAACTTTTACATTACCTGTCTCTGATGTAGTTGCAATTCGCATAATAAACAGGGGAACCAAGTTGAATAACCATAATTCCATGGACTCTAGTTGCATTAGGATATTGTTCGACGTCTCTGTACAAACTGGAGTTTGGTATTTTCCCGAGCTTGCAAGTAGCTGGTCTAGCCATGTAAAGAAGAGCTCTCAGCAAAGCAAGTCCCACCTGATAAAATAGAAAAACAAATCATAACATATAAGGAAAAAGATGGGGTTTCAAACACTCCCTTGTTAATGTTATATGAGAGAAATTCACTGACCGAAAGCATGATGCCAACATCCATGCTTAAGAAAGCAACACCCAAGAAAGCTGCCATACAAATGCAGAAATCGAATTTGTCAACTTTGAGAAGATGATACATTTCCTCATATTTGATGAGACCCAACATGGCGGACATGATAATGGCGGAAAGCGCTACAAGTGGTGTGTAGCTAAAGAGAGGAGCTAGAAAAAGGAGGGTGAGCGCCATGCAGATTGCCATAACTATGTTTGACATTGGTGTTCTACAACCAGCATTATAATTCACTGCAGTCTTTGAGAATGGCCCTGAAAATTAAGAAGAAACAAGAAACAAAGGTCATTTGATTTAAACAAAGGTCATTATAATTCACTGCAGTCTTTGAGGGTGAGCGCCATGCAGATTGCCATAACTCATATTACCTGTGGTTAAGTAGCAGGAAGTGAAAGATCCCACTATGTTCATTAAACCAAAGGCTATCATTTCCTTATTTCCATCAATTTGTTCATTTTTCATTATTGCAAAGCTCCGACCAATTGCTATTCCTTCCTGTGAGATGATTAGGCCATGAGATAATGAAGCTCAGAGAAGATGAAATGAAAGAAAGGAGGTGAAAGGACATACAGCCAAAGCGATAAGACCAGTGATCAAGCCAGCTTGTACTACAGCTGATAGATATTTGGAATCAAAGTTCAAGAAGTGAATAGAAAGAGGGTTTATTCCTTTGCTCAAGTGACCCACCTGTGTAGTGAAATCAAGTCAAATAATATGAGGAATTAAGCAGAGACGAAGATCATACACAGAAAAGAAGAAATGATCATACAGTTAAGATTCCATTCTGACTTCCTTTGATGAAATACGCAAACACACAGCCTATTATGACTGTCACCATGGGAGCCATTGCTGACACCCAAAATAGCTTCGGGTTTCTGTTTCTCTGTTTAACAAAAAAAAAATTAAAAATTAAAAATTAAAAATAAATAAAAATAAATAAAAATAAAAATAAAACCATTTTCATTTCGACGTTAGAGAAGAGAGAAAGATAGAGATTGAGAAAGATTACTTACCAGGTACCTTGTAAACTGGAGGAATACAAGGAAAACGACCCCCACCACAGCACTTTGCCATCTCCACTGCAACCAAAAACAAATCAAATTAACAATAAAGATTGTGACGTCTCTCTATCTAAAAGGATAAAAGAACAACAAACCTCTTTTCTAAGAGAGAAAACGGCATGAAGTACAGAATAAACGTCGGTTTTAGAAGTGAAACGAGTGAGTCCAAATATGCCTTTCAGTTGTTGAAGGCAAATGATCACAGCCGTTCCTCCCATGAACCCAAGGATTGTCGAGTGCGATAAGAAATCCACCAAAATTCCCAATCTGCCAATCAATAAACCAAATTAAACAGCAGATTGGTAAATTGTAAAAACATGAGCTGGTAGTTGTAATTACCACCATCAAACTTTTAATTATAAAAGATCGAGCCCATTATAGAAAAATTGAGCATGGTTGATGTTTGTAAAAGTTTGAGAGCTTAATGGTTGTGTTTTTTTTAATGGCTCGTGTCGGGTCGTACCTTAGAAAGCCTAAGGCGCTCTGCATGATGCCAGTGATAAAAGTGGCGGTGAAAACCAAGTGGAGATACAATGTGGGTTCTTCTTCCGGCGAAGCAACTCCTCCAATGATTTCCGATATCAGCAACGAACACGCCGCCACCGTTCCCACCGCCAGATGGTTTGAGCTTCCAAACACCGCGTATATAAGTGGCGGAACGAAGCTCGAATCTGGAATCGCCACACGGTAAACCATATATAAATTAATAAATTAAAATATATGAAAATTAGGGAGGAAAAAAAATAGGGACTGACAAAGGCCAACGATGGGAGGGATAACACCGAGTTTAGCATAGCTAATGCCTTGAGGAATAGCAAGGCTGGTAATGGTAATACCAGCAAGTAAATCATATTTAAACATATTCAAATTGTATTTAGGAAGCCATTCCAATATGGGAATGAAATATTGGAACCCCTTTTTCACTCTCTGCATTGGGCCTCTTTCTTCTCGAAATTGCATGAACGGATCATCAGGAAAAAACGTCTCTTTAAGATCCGATTTCAGCCTTTGCCCAAATGGCCTTGGAGCATTAAAGCTCACATTTGGAACATTTTTTAACGAACCCATTACACCAATTAACTCAAAAACAGAGAAAATTTGATCAGAAAAAGAACTGAAGTGAAGGGATTGAATGAAGTGAGTTATTATATAGAGAAGAGAGGATGTGTTTGTTAGTGGAGAATGATATGAGGATGAGAAGGAGATGATGGTAAAATAATAAAGGATAAGATAAATATGAAACTAATCCCAAATCACTTTGTGGGGTAAGTGAATCACAGCTATTAAAAACTGTTTATATTCAAATTGGGGAACAGATGGTAAAAAAAGTTCTGGCTTTATCCGAAAACTTGGTTTGAGTAGCTAAGACCGTTTTGTGACAGTGCGTTAATGTTCTGAAATTAGTTTTCTAATCTGGGAAAATTCATAATTCATAAAGTTAATTTGTGGTTATTCATAACGTTCGAATTAGAGGGTGGAATTAAAACTAAAATAAAGGCCACATGAACTAGTTATGCACGCTAAAACCACTAAACTAACTGACATTGTTCTTTCACAGAGTTGGGTTTTAATTAATAATCCTTGTGATTAATAGTAACGTTGCCTTTTGTCTAAACTTACTAATACAAAATGAAAGCATGATAGGGTTAAGTAAGGTTAAAAAAAAACATCTTTTGAAGTAATGAATTAGTTCTTGAATAAAAATAAATAAAAGACTTTGAAATTTTGCTCAAAACACACGTGTATTGATAAATCTTCAAATTCTAAAAGCTTGTTTTTGGGAGTTTTGTCTTAAAAACTACTTACTGAAAGAATAATATTTGTATTTTGTTGTTTTAATGGATTCTTTTTTATATATTTTTTTTCTTTTTTGAGAGAGATTCTCTTTGATAATTTCTAAAATGTTGTAATGACTTGAGTCTTCGAGTACTCTGACATGGGTCGTTACAACTAAATACTCATTTTCATTAAACATTTTGATCGACATAACGTGAAAACATAAATGACCAATTTAAACTGAAATGTTAATTTAATAATAAAATCCAATAATCAACACGTTTAGTTGGTATCCCAAAAAAAATATTTAAAAAAAAAAACAATATCCCAAAACCAAAACAATAAAACAAATCATCTGTCAACAAACTCAAATAAAACAAAAATAAAACATCTAAATTAGTAAATAAAAACAAAACATGAATTGTGCGAAAACGTTTTCTATTGTCCCCGTATGGCTCTATCATGGGTCCCTTCTGTCCCTCACCGGTCTATTCCGGTTGTTGACTGGAAAATTTAAGGGATGAAATGGTGAGTATAACAATACTTAGTAAGTGACCCACTACTTACGCCTGCTATGTTACCTGTTAACTAGGTTTTATAGGCATCGGTGTACATCCATATCAGTCGTAAACATGAACCTGAAGTAACATGCATCAGTCATAGTGTGTAACCCGAAGGTCCACAAATCAGTCATAATGTGCACTTATACAGTCAAATGTGTACCTTGCCCATATAAGAAAAACTAACCAGAACCCTATAATTTAACATGCATCAGTTTGCATATAACTCCTTTGTTATATGTATAGTCGTTTATCTTAGGGTAAAACTACCAGCATATTCTCAGACAACTTTTCATATCATCTTCGTGAAAACAGTCCATATAGTCAATATCATTAAATCATGCAGTTCACTCAGTTAAAAATTAACAATCCTTCAACGTAGGGTAATCAGTCCATTCAGTCTAAAATATAAAGTCCAAGCAATCTAGTGTAACCAATCCATTTAATCTAAAATATACCGTCCAAATAGTGGGACGACTGGTTCGAAGGCAAACTAGTAGAAAGACATTTACCTCATTATCCAATCTCAATTAACTTTTATCCAAGTAACCAATCGCCTTTAAACCTTTAGAAATCTTGAATCAAGTCTATAAAAAGAAACAAATCAAAATTTACATTTAAGACCTAAATACAAATATAAATTTGTCCCAATTGTCTCCAAACAACTTACCTAAAGTGCACCTAAGAAAAACAACTAAAAAGAAAATAGATTTTATGTCAGATTTTATTTTAACCATTTTTAGATTTATTATTTAAGGATATCTATTTAAAAGTTGTTCATTGTAATTTATGAATTTAATTATCTTACTTTTTTAAAAAAATAAATATAGGATCAACAATAACAATAATATTAAATTAAAAAACTTTAAAAAAATTTGTAATTTTTATAAATTTAATATATTTTCAAATTTTCTTTTCAATTTCTTTTATCCATTTTGATATGGTAAAAGAACTTTCTATTTCCATTTTTTTCTCTAAAAACATACATTTATATCTCTCACCTTAAAGACAAAAATTCTACCCTAGCATTTGATCCATTTATAAAGAGCAGTTCGTATTTTAGTAATTTACGGCCTACAATGGACATATTTTTTAATATTTGAAATTTTAGATGTTAGACATCTATGTTTTGCAATAAAGTTTTTATAAAGTTGTATGAAAATATTAAAGTTCCGTTTGGTAACTTTTTTCTTAAACTGTAGATATGGCAAACAAATCCAACTTTTAATTTCCATTTAATATTGCCCTTTTTAACATTTGAATCTTCTCTCATGTATATCTTCAATTTTTAAACTTATTTCTTCTTTCTCAATCATCAATTTTTCTTCCCTCTTTAACATGATCATGATACATTCATCATGTATGTATTTTGTTGCAATTTTATTTATGTCAAATTTTCATCTTCACAATGTATTGTATTTTATTTTTGTTTGATTTCTTTTTTAAATTTTTTTTTCGATTATAGGAGATCTTTGATTTAGTTGTTTTTTTTTTATTTAGGTTTTGGCGAATTGATCTATTTTCTAATTTTAAATCAAGTCTCAAACAACAAATGACATATCAAGTATATCGATAATAAATCTAACAACAATCGACATTCAATCAGTAACATATTTTGAAGTAAAAATTGCATGTTTCATTTTATATAACACGACTATAGTAGACACCAATGTGTAACTACTTGAAATAAGACAAGAGTGTATTAGTAGATATCTATTAACAATCAACATTTCAATTGTATTGACAATATATCTAACAATAATCAACTTTCAATTAGCACATTAGTTATTTTAAAGTAAACTATATGTTTCATCTTATAAACATAATATTCAAGTGTATCGACGATACATAAGATATATGATATGAGTATATTAGATATCAAATAGTAAATATTTTGAATAAGACATAAGTCAATTAACATTCAAGATGTATCAGCAGCATATTTAATAACAATAATCATTAAATCACTAACTTATTTAGAAGTAAAACATACATGTTTCGTTTTATAAACATGATATTTGAAGTATATCAAAAGTATATCAAATATAAGTCGAGTATATAAGACATCAATCGATAATGGATTAATTCAATTCATGTATCAAATAGCAATAAAGAGTATAATTTATCTACTAGTTAAATATTGAAGATAATTTTTCTTTAGACAGAAAAAAGTAATAATAAAAGATGAATAATTATACCTTATATTAATGATCAATGTCCTTACATGTTAGATAAAATTTTAAAAAGAAGATACATTAAAAAATCATTTTAGGGACGTGGAGAGGATAGAATGTAAAAAACTGACTATGTTTTTCTTTTTCTTTTTACTTTTTTGTTAATGTAAATCCAAATAACTTAAAAATAGTATACTAACTTCTAAGATGCTTTGTCATTTGTCCAAGTATACGACAGCTTGGAATGCTCGACTATTTTCAGATTACCACGAACCAAAAACAAGAATTTTGTTGACAAAATATACTATAAAATTTTGTTATACAAATCTAGGAATCTTAGTATGACTTTATTGTTTTTATATACAATGAATCATAACATATCTATTGATAATTTCAGGATTATGATTGAAATGACAATGTTTAACTTATTTTTGTAAGATGAGAATTGACTATTGGTATTTTTAGGAACTTTGAGTTTTTTTCTAAAATAAATTCTAATTCCATTTAAAATCTTGCGATTCAAAAATTAATTTATTTAAATATATAGTTTAGAGGTTAAATATTTAGGTTTTTTTTACATTTTTTTTGTTGTATTTTATAAAATAAAATAAATTAAAACAAATTATTAAAAGCATGTTTGGAATTATGTTTTCGAGGTTTGAGATTCGATTCTCCTACATTATATTAAAAAAATAGGTTTTTTTTTTTTTTTGGTCGAGGTAGAAATCGAACATCCAATTCTTAAGAAGAAAATCATACTCATTATAATTGAGTTGAAGTTTAAGTTTTAGTGATTTTTTTTTTTAATTCTTCTCTCCCCATTTTGAATGATTTAAAATTTGGATTGATCTCGAATGAGTTTTGTTATTTGTTAAAATATTCCTAGACTAAATAATCTTTTATAGAATTTCACTCCTAGAATTTCAAACCATTCAATCTTTGGAGGTGTTAGTACTTCCCATTATAACTTAAATTTATTTTAATATATATTCTGTTCTTGGTTTTTGTTTACTCTTTAATTATATTATTTTTAAAATATTTTTATTTGAATCACGTTATAAGTAGTTAATAATCCTAATCAACGGTGTATCGAGAGAAAAATAATTTAACACCGGTTCTTTTTCTTCCAAGTTTTGGATTTAAAAATTGTTCTAATAAGTAAATTACTACAAAAATAACCGTTTGATTTTTAGTTTTTCTTTTAAAAATTAAGTTTACAAACACCATTTATACTTTTAAAGTTATTATTTTATTATCTACACATTTTATCATGATTTTAAAAAATTGTCAAGTTTTAAAAACTAAAAAAATAGTTTTTTTCTTTGAATTTGGCTTATGTTATTGCATTTTGATTGGCTTATTTTTTTTATAGACAAAACTTGAGCAACATTTTTTTATAACATGCCTTGTATTATGTCAACATGTTCCGTTTCGTGCATATTCTGCATGGAGATATTTTACTTATATGTTGATATGTGTCGTACAGACTTGTTGGTTTGCTTTCTTACAACAATATATCTCGTATTATGTCAAGCAACATGTTTTGTACGATGTCAAATAATTTGTTACATGACATGCATATTCTGGCCGAAGATATTTTTCTTTATCTGTTGCTATGTGCAAAACAAATTTACTAGTTTTCTTTCCTTTCCTTATAGAGAATCTCATTCCTTGAAGATCTTCTCAAGGATGAATCATATATATTGTGGTCTTATTTATTTTTTAGGGTTAGCCCATTTATTGGAAAAGTGTGTGTATTGAGAGTTTTGAGCTTAGAGATTGTCTAAGCCTCAATGTTTATGTATTGTGATTAAAAACTTTATTTTTCTTTGTCGAGGGTTTGTTCCAGCCATCAATTAGATTTGGCTCGATTGTTGTAATTATAGCAAACTACTTATGGAGTAAGTGAGAACTCGGGATGAATTTTTATTGTTGTATTGAGGGGGTATGTTGAAGATCCCAAATTAGAAAAATCAAAGTACCTCACAATATTTATAAACTAGATTGGCTACTTCTTTTATTTTCAATTAATTTTGAGATGAGACGTGATGTTATCCAATACTTTTTATATATAAAGAGATAAGTTTCAACTCGAAATATCTCAAATTAATATATTTATTAGAAGGAAAGAGAAAACTAGAGTCTACATCAAAAGTTTTTAACCTAAAGTTTTTGGCTATTTATTCTTTGAATTGATTGGTAGAGTATAATGTATATATATATTCCAAACTATCCCTAATAGGATTTTGAATCTTTTATGCTGCAAAAGTGACGTGGAATATATTCCTTAATTACACATTTAACTGCCTAAAAAGGACAAAATCAAAGAAATAAACTAAAATTAGGCATTTGATATTTTGAATTCGGCATTTGAATGGCAAACTCCTTTGAAATATTGTCAGGAAAATTCCTTTGAATTCGGCATTTGAATGGCAAACTCCTAGACTAAGGAACTTTTTTGTTCTTTTTCTTTTTCTCCTTTTTTTTTTTCATTTTTAAACTTTTTATACAATAAATAACATCAGAGAAATTGAAAAATATTTAGGTGCATTCCAGACATCACCTATCTTTATACATTACAAAAAATTTTAATTATAACTTGCCATGTGTCAAATTTTGCTTTTTCCTATTTTTGAAACATTTTAATATTTTTTTGATGTGAGTGGTGAGAAGGAACATATAAAGACGGGTGATGTCCCAGATGCACCTCAAGTATTATCCAAGAGGAATTTGAATCTCCAATCTCAAAAGAAATAATATATGTGACAAATATTATTGAGTTAGGCTGAGTTTAGTCACAAACTTTTTATTTTTTTCTTTTCCATCTTGTACTAAAAAAGGAATTTGGCAAATGTTATGGTGATTGAAAGATCAGAACAACTAATAACCGAACAGATTGGAAAAAGAGACTTTAGAAGATGGAAAGGGAATATAATAAATTTAAATGCAAAAAATGGACAAAAGGAGAATGGGGGCAAAAAGGCTTTTGAAATTTGAGTGCGTAAAGGGAAGAATATAAACTTTTTTCAACAAAATAAAGCCTCCAAAATAATTATAGGAGTTTGGTGGAGTGGAGGAAAATTTCCTTTTCAGATAATTAGTTTATTTGTTTTGGTAATATTGATATATTATTTATGAAGGAAGAAAAATTGGATTTCAGTACTTCCACCTTTAGGAAAGAGATAAATTTTTGTTAATTTTAATAATAAGATTGTTTGCCTCTAGCTACCCACCTTGTGATTTGATTTATTCCCATATTCTTAATGGAGAGTGAAATCAAATTATAAAATTACAATGATATATATCATAAAGTTTAGTTGGCATAATTGTTTTTAATGAATTTAACACAAATTTGAGTATATCTAGATTTCCAAAAGGTGATACTAGATTTGATAGAAGATTCAAATGGATTTGGAATGAAAAAGTTCAATAAAAAGAAAAAAAAAAGATGAAGATAAAAATATTTAGTAGTTGAAATTATTTTGGTTTATTTGATAACAATTTTAGTTTTTAGTTTTTTATTTAAAAAAAATTTATGTTATTTCCTTTTAATTTCTCAATTAGGATTTTCATTTTTACTTGAAAAATATTCCATTTCTAGTCCAATTCTAAAAATACAAAAATTACACTATTTATTTTTACTACTACTACTAAAAACTTTAGGAAATAATAACAAAGATATTGTTAATAATATTAACTTTTAAAAACTAAAAACTAAAAAGTGAAGGCCCGTTTTATAACCATTTCATTTTTTTTAAAATTAAGTCTATTTCCTCTTTATTTCTTACGATGATTTTCATGAACTCAGATACAATGGTTGAATCATTAGTCAAATTCCAAAAACAAAAACAACTTTTTAAAAACAATTTTTTTTTGTTTTCTAGTTTTTAGAATCTTGCATGTTTTTTAAATAATCAGTAAAAAGTTCATAACAAATGAAAAAATTTGGAGATAAAAATGGTGTCTATAGACTTAATTTTAAAAAACAAAAAAATAAAAAACCAAATAATTACATATAAGTCCGAAATAATAATTATAACAAGATTCTAAGAAAGTTTATCGAATCACTATCTACTAGGCCATACACTAAATAAGTAAGAAGATATTTTAATCGGACGTATGCAGATTTCATTCACATGATTCATTTGCCATGCAAAAAGATATTATAAAGTTACCTCTTTGACCTTTCAAGCTTTAATTTTAATTAAATTAAATGGGATTTTGGTAAACATTCCTAATGTGAATAATTTTGAGAGACTTGTTGGACTTGTCTAACATGAATGATAATGAGAGATTTTTTTGAAGGTGTAAGCGTTTGGTCATGCTTATTGGTTTTGAGAGACTTGTTGGACTTGTCTAACATGAATGATCTTGAGAGATTTTTTGATGGTGCAAGGGTTTGGTCATGCTTATTGGTTTGTTATTTATCCATTTTCCTTTTGTAATAATATACAATAAAATGTTTAGATTTTCCTTTTTTAAGTTTAACCACGAAGGTGGTGGGAATTCAAACTTGTACCTCCTAATTGAGATAATAATTAATCCTAAAATTAAGTTAGTTTCAATTTGACAATAATACGTTTAGATTTAATTAGTTTTATTATTATTAAGGCAATTCATTGGGTTTTGCGATAACCTAGTTTTCTTAAGAAACTAAAAATTCTTTTAGGAAAAGAGTAGAAATTGACAATAATGTCAACTATATAATCTTAACTATAGTACATCTTGAATACAAACTTGTCTCAAAAGATTTCATGTCAGAAACTTTATGCTTATCTCATATGGTAAGTGAGTATTCGGTATATATTGTAAATAATTTATTTCTCCAAGTCATCTTTTACAGAGAAGTAGAGGGTATACATACAATATAAATGAATTAAAAATAGGACTCTCAAAGTGCTCAACCACAACCTAAAGACTCTCTAAACATATAGACTAAGTATATATTAACACCTTCCCTCAAACTCAAGGTGGTAAAGTAGGAATTAACTTGAGTTTGTTAAGCAGGAGGAGGAAGCGCCTGAGGGACAGAGCTTTGGTGAAAATATCACCTGGTTGCTCAGTAGTAGAACAACTCGCAAAAGAACAGTTTTACTCTGAAGATGATGTCGAAAAAAATGAAAATCATTCTTGATATGCTTGGTGCGCTCATGAAAAACATCATTGTGAACAATTTAGATGGCATTACGATTGTCACAATGAAAGATAGTGGCAGACGGCTGAGGAACTCCGATATCAGCAAGCAGCCAATGAAGCCATAATAACTCTAACGTGGAATCATCCACGGCATGATATTCAGACTTTATATTGGAACGAGAGACAACACCCTGTTTCTTATTCTGCCAAGAAATAAGAGAGTCACGGAGATAGAAATAGTAACCTGATAAGACCAGGTTAATTAGAATCAGAGTAGCCAGATAAGACCAGGGATGACTGGGATGAGAATTGAAGCCATGTCCTAGAGTCTCCTTGAAATAAGGAAGAATACAAAGAACAACAATAAAATGAATGGTTCAAGGGGCAGCCATGAACTGGCTTACAATGTGAACAACATATGCAATGTCGGGATGAGTTACTATTAGATAAATAAGACTTCCAACAAGTTGATGGTAGATACTGACATCTTAAAAAGAATGCTATCAAATAGAGTCAGATGAACATTACGGTCGAATGGTGTTGGGGTTGTAGTAGAGTCAATGATCCTGGAGTGCACCAATAAGTCTGAAGCATATTTCGCTTGTGACAATGAGTAACCAACAGAGCTCATTAATACTTTAAGACCAAGAAAATAACTAAGGGATCCCAAATCTTTCATCTCAAAGTGCTCGCCAAGGTAGTGTTGTAGATCAGAAATAATCTAAGGATCATCCCCAATAATAATCATATAATCAACATACAAAAGAAGAAGAATAATACCATGATCTATTTGGTGCGTAAAGAGAGTCATGTTATGAGAGCTGGGCATAAATCTATGTTGAAAAATGGTGGAACTGAAAGTTGCAAACCAGGCCCGCGAAGCTTGCTTCAAACCATACAATGCTCGATAAAGGAGACACACTTTCTGAGATGAGGGAGAGAAAACTAGGGGTCCGCATATAGACTTCCTCAGATAAGGCCCCATTAAGGAAAGCATTGTTGACATCCATTTAAAGAAGAGGCCACTGTTTGCCTATGACAATGGCTAAGAGACTCCAAACGGATGTCATCCAGGCCACAAGTGCAAAGTTCTCTTCATAATCAATCCATATTCTTGAGAGTATCCTTTGACCACCAAACGAGCTTTATAATGTTCAATAGAACCATTAGAGCGAGTCTTGATCTTGTATACCCACCTGCAACCAATAGGTTTCTTACTAGGAGGCAAGGTAACATAGTCTTATGTGTGCATCTTGTCTAAGGCCTGAAGTTCATCATTCATAGCTTACTACCACAGAGGGTCACTATTCTCCTCATGAAAAGGGGTAAGTTCAACCAAGAAACTGATAGTGAAAAAACAATGAAAATCTCGAAGATGAGTGGGAGGTGCCCTTACCCGAGTGGAGCTTTGAACAAGAGAAGCAGAGTCAAGAGCAGGTTCAGACTCCACAAGTGAGACAAATGATAGATCAGGATCAATAGAGACAGGCACAGATTACTCAAGCTCAGTATCACGAGAAGATGAATATGAAGGAAATAGATCAACGAAACCATCAGGAAGAAAGAGATGAGGACCTGAAAGAGAAGTATGAAAGGTTGAGAAACTAGAGAATATTATATACTCTCAGAAAGTGACATGGCGAGAGATCCACAATCTTTTAGAAAGAGAATCCCAACAACGTAAACCTTTGTGCTCGATTTCATAGCCAAGAAAGCAATATAGACGCGATTCTAATTTTATATGTTCATGTAGATGGAGAAGAACAAAACATGCACAACCAAAGAACTTGAAATTAGAGTAATAAGCAGAAGTACCACATAAATGTTCAAACGAAGAGACATTGTGAAGGATAGATGAAGGAAGACAATTGATTGTGTAGACATAAGTAAGGGCAACCTCTCCTCAAAATTTTACAGGGTAGGAGGTAGATAGGAGATGAACCCGAACAAAATCCAGAATGTGGTGATGTTTACGTTCCACTCGCCCATTCTGTTGAGAGGTATATGGACAAGAGCGCTGAATAAGAGTGCCTTGTTGGGTAAGAAAAGAAAGAAGAATAGAGTCCTTATACTCTAAGGCGTTATCTGTACAAAGAGCTTTGGTTGTACGTGAAAACTGAGTGTAGACCATATTAGCAAAATCAATATATTTTTAAGACAAGGTAGACTGATGTTTAAGAAAATATATCCAGGTAAACCAAGATTAATCATCAATAAACAAAACAAAATAGTGATATCTAGTGATAGTAGAATTAGGATCATGATCCAAAATGTCAGAGTGAATTAAGTCAAAAGGTTGATCACATATAGAACTGGACTAGGAAAAGGATAATGCAGGTTGTTTAGCAAGTTTGAAATCTACACAGTCAAAAGGAATAAACTTGGAAATGCTATTCAAATTTCTAATAGAAATCAAATGACAAAGTTTGGCAGAAGAAGCATGGACCAAGATGAAGATGTCACTGACATATATCAGAGTCAGTGATAGAAGCAGAAAGAGAACAAGGAAGTAGCTGAATTGATGTAAGCTCAAATAATCTTCTCACTTTGTGACCCACACCAACTGTCTGTCTCATCTGTGGATCTTGAACTTGGCCCCTGGTAGAAGAAAAAGAAACAGTTATGCCAATATCATACAACTGTCTAACAGAGGCAAGATTAAAGGTTAGGTTTAGCACACAATAACTTTGGAAAGTTGTAGCATGAGAGTGTTTATGGATCCAACATTAGATATGGTCATACAATTACCGTCAACAGCATAGATAAGTGTTGAGGTTGTTGCTCTAAATCTCGTAGGGTCCTATAGTTTTTAAACACTTATAGGAACAAATATTTCAGTGTTTAATAATATATGATATTTGATTCACTCTGTCTATGAAATATATGATATTTTAGTTACATTAACCACAAACTAATAAACTAACATCCATGGTTATCGTTGTAACTTAAACATGTATGTGGAGACATACAGGTGGATCATGTAAGTGATAACCTAAATGGTTTGTAGTATATGGATAAGACTGGGTACCTTATCCTAGTGACACTATGAGTATGACCCGCTTTGTTGGTGTTACAAATTTTGTAAAGTGCTACAAATGATCTGATCCTGATCATTCATGTATTAGACATGTGAGCGAGGATATTCAATACAAAGGAGTTTGTATAAGACCAGACTAAGAAATGTTTAGTCTCGTTATATAACGACGTTCATAATAGACACTTTCATTTCACTTGGATGACCATAGGAAACATGACCTTAACCCTAAGTGAGTTGTGAACTCTTGCCTATGAGGGTGGTCCTTTGATTTGCATGGGTGAGAATGACCAAAATGCCGACTCAACAAGCCTACCATTTTGGGGATTCGTCTAATTGGGGAGCTGAGAACTCAGCTACATAAGATGGAATTCACTCTTTCCCTGAAACAGGGGTAAGTAGATAAATTGCTCTCTTAAGGATTGATTTTGGGTCTTGAACAATGTGGCACCACACCCCCTCTTGACCAGAGAGGAGTTTAATCATAGTGGGATTATGATCTATTATTCATTAGAGGGATCAGTGGTACTTAAGGAGTTGGATGTAACTATAGGGGCAAAATGGTAATTTGGCCCAACTGTACTTACGAGCAATTTGTGAAGAGCCATCGTACTTTTGATTGGTTATATCCAATGGACACAAAAGTATATCTGTAGTACGAAGAGTGCAGTTATCGGTCTTTAGTAGAATATCCGACAGTTAACAAATGGTAGATAATGTGATTAAATAGTTTAATCAGTTATTCATGTACCATTGGAGCTTCAAGCTACAGCTCCATGAGGTCCTCTTGGTAGCTCAATGGATTTAAGTTGAGAATCAGTTTTTGCGTTAATTTGAAATGTTCATAAGAAGGAATTTGATTATATATGATATAATTAAATTAATTGAATTATATATAATATAATTGATATACTGTATTTGATACATTAATTGTTTGATTGGAGCAATTAATATTTGAATATGATTCAAATATATTTTCTATGAATTAGATTCATAATTGTTAAGATTTAATATAAATATGATTTATATTAAATGCCATAAAATAGAGAAAAAGAACTATGATTTATATATTATATATGATGCAATATTAAAACTATAGGTTATAAATATAATATGATAAGATAGTTATCATATTTATTTATAATTTATTAATTATTTGATAATTAATCCTTTTTCTCTATAACCACCCTTTAGTGGGTAGTTATTCAGTTTTTTGTGGCATAAATTGGATATATGAAATATGATTTCATTTTATTTTCCATGAGATCTGAATTCACTATCGAGTAAAAGAAAGTCTTTTACATGATTCCTTGAGAGACTTGATCATCTACACAACAACCTTGTTCCCTTCTCGATCGTCTTCCTCCTCTAACTCAGAACTTCCCTCTAACCAAAATTAGCTAGAGCTCACCACTCCTAGATTCTGAAACCGAGAATACCAAGGTCACCAAGTGGTAGTGTCCTCTATTGGTTCAACTCCTTGCTATTTGATGTTATTCAAGGAGAGTTAGTGACTTGTTCGACGCATTCGTGAACGAGTACGATCGAGGGATTAACTCACTTCAAAGGTATAATCTCTAAACTTCTGTTCTTGTTGACCGTAAATGTAGGCGTTCAATCAAAATGGGATTTGGACAATCCACTTTCGATCAAAGGTTTTCTGTCAAAAGAGATACTTCAATGAGAGGAAGAGATTTAGCACGAGTGGGTGTAGTCAGAAGGCAAAAACCAGAAGTCATATGATTGCAACAAGTGAAAGCAAGAAGCTATCGATTACCTGGAGAAACCACAAGAGCGGAGGAATTAGACAAAATCACCTGTTGAAGCAAGTCTTGCAAATATTGCATATGAAAATTAGACGGGGAAGGTTTAAAATCAGTAGAGGTGGCGGTAACAAAAACAGAGGTAGAACAAGGTTTACTAAAGTGTCTTGCCTTTGAAGAATGGCCTGGAGGTCGAGATGGTCGTGTGGGACAGTTATCTAGAATATGGCCACATTTGTGACAATACTTGCACTAACTTTTAGGCAGTCAACAAATTTATGCCTAGTGAGCTTACAGTTTTTAAATAATAGAGTTCTAGAAGTACTGGCCATAGGAGTGCTTACGAGCACAACCTCAGATTGCTTGGAAGAAGCGATGCCAAGACGTTTTTCCTCAAACAAAATTTACTAATTCACTGTGTCCAGTGACGAAAAAGGACTACGATGTAGTAAAGCAGCACGAGTAGATTCATATTCTAGATGAAGCCCCATAAGAACCTTAATAAGATGGAGATAATCAGCACTGATTTTAGCTTGATCCAATTGTGTCCAAATCGGCTAAAGCGTGGCCAAATATTCGTTAACGAATTGGCAGTCTCATGATTGAGACTAACAAGACTGCTGTGTAGTTGATAATAATGAGCTAATCTAACAGACTAAAAACTCATAAATAGAAGACTCGACGACTTGGCTAGGAGCAGAAATGACTTGGTGGCTCGACTCGACTGGGAGAAACAATGGCTTGGTGGCTTGACATAGTGGCTTGGCTCAATTGGGAGCAGAAATGGCTTAGTGGCTCAGCTTAGCAGCTTGGTGGGAAGCAGAAACGGCTTAACGACTTGGCTTGTGGCTTGGCTCAGTTGGATCTTGGTGGCTCAGCTCGGCTCAGTGGCTCGTCTTAGTCGGTGCGACACAGATCGACTCAACAGCTCAGGTGGGATCGAGCCAGCTCGTCTTCTCGGCTCAGTTGGCTGGATTTGGCTCATTTTGACTTAGTCGTCTATTCGAACAGACATAGAATGAATGAACGAACGTTTGGATAGGTTGGATCTGATAAGGCTTATTTGGCTCTTTGAGCAAGGATTCGAGTCTGGGTCTTCGACAAATAACTCGGGGGCTCGGATCTGAGTCACCGAATCCATGAGTAGGAGTCGGATAGGTCGATGCGACTTCGGCGAGGCACGAACGTAATCTGGGTGAGGCATAGAAATGGAGGCACAAGTCCGGCGAACGAACGAAAAATAGGCACGAAATGTACGAAAAAAAAAAGCATAGAAAAGAAGGCACTGATCTAGGTCAGGCACAGAAGAACAGAGGCCGACGAACAAAAAATAGACAGAGGTTGGGTCAGTTGCACAAACCGACGTAGGTGGTGATTCCCTAGTTGGGCTATGATACCATGTAAATAATGTATTTCTCCAAGTCATCTTTTACAAGGAAGTATAGGGTATATATATACAGTATAAAGGAACTAAAAATAGGACTCTAAAATGGCTCAACCACAACATAACATATATGATAGGACCCAAATAATATAGCAACAACCCAGTAGGATGACTTCTAAGACAATCAACCAAATAATAGTACTTCAAATATAGACTAAGTATACATTAACATATATGATAGGACCCAAATAATATATCAACAACCCACTAAGATCACTTCTAACACAATCAGCCAAACAATAGTGCTTCAAAATACTACAAATTCATCACCAAGTTATCATCAAGCAATCAACTAATAATAAAGAGCAATGAACCACAAAATTAAGACTGAAAATAAATATCACACAAGAATTATACATGGAAAACCCCATTCGATATGAAGAGTAAAAAGCATGGACTTGTGAGGAGTCCACCATTATTAAATTCTCTTATTATGCTAAAATTGAGGGAAAAAGAATCCAAAATAGCCATATAAAGATTCACAACCCACCAGTACTTTCATACATAAGTGATCATCGCTCGAGAGATAAAAGAATGAAAAATATCATTAAGTTTTACAAATTATGTACAATAATGATTGCAGACAAACCAAAGCTTAAAACAATGATCTAACCATTCAAGACGAGGCCCTATATGTCCTCAACAAGTTGACCAAAATTTAGTACGATCCAATGATTGAAACTTTGGAAATCGACAACTTTGTAGAAATTGTTGCTAAAAAATCGAACTGCACAACTTTCTGTCTTTCTCTTCGGATTTCTGTCTCTTTTTCTACTCTCCTCCTCCAAATATCATATACATATCACATAAAAGAAACTTAGGGCTTTCAAGATGGGCCAACCCAAAAATTAATCCCAATTGAGCTAAACATATACCCAACATTTTGGCCTCACATAACACAAGTTTTAAAGAAAATAAATTCTTGCTTGTGTAATAAGTGGGCTGATCAGCCACAAATATATATATATATATATATTTATATACTATATATTAATATAATATATATATTATATATATATACATGAAAATTTGTAGTGGGTGTTATTTTTAGTATAATTAACCAATTATATAACATTTTCTAAAACTAATTGCAGATTTAGTAAGGTGAAGATCTGGTTGCCATTTTATTTTTATTCCTAAAATGACCTCATTTTAAATAGAAAATATTTTTTTAACCAAAAAAGGGAAGAAATAAAACCTTAATGTTGATCATGGGCTAGGGATCGTCATTTGAAAACAATTGATTGGTTTAAAATTTTGGAAAAGTGAATCATTGATAGATGGATCCGGTTTGATCATGGGCTGATGGTCTTTTTAGCCTTTTTATATGGTTTGGAATCAAGTTTGGTCATATTTGTTATATTTTTTGGTTAATGTTATATCTGCAATTAGTTTGGGTAAAAATATTATGTTTGCACTATCTATACCATATTAAAAAAGGCAAACTGGGGAGAATCTTTGACTTCCCATTTTGCTCTACTTCTTTTCAAAATTTCCTTTTTGCCCTTTTGTCCTTAATTTCCCTCATTGCTCTTCACGTATTTTTTTTAAACCCTCACTTCTTTTTTGAATAGGCAATATTATTATACAACAATAAGAGAGATCCAACAGTCTGGGATCAAGGCAACATAGCAAACAAAGTACCTACATAAACAACACACAGCTGAAAGACTCAAAACAACCAATCCAGACCAGCACAACCCATAAACAGAGAGACAGACAAACCAAACACAAGCAAAAAGTAAACATAATAAAAAACCCCAAATTGGGGATAACCCAAGAACCATAGAAATCAAGAGGAAGCAAAAGACAACGAACAACAAACAAGCTAGAGGAAGCCATGAAGATCGATCCACCAAGAGATAGCATGTGCACGGACCATAGAGACAATAAGCTGTAACAAAGAAGACGCCAATCTCGAACGCCCGCCATGCAACCGACGATTCCTCTCCTGTCAATTGTAATAAATTGACGCACATCAGAAGGCTTGAAATAACTTACTCTAAACACGTTTACTTGACCCCATCTGACACACCCAACTTAACTCCACATCCCACCCAACAACCCGATGAGACGAACCCACCAGACACAACATACCCTCCTAAACCTCACTCCCAAACACACAATTGAAAAATAATTCAAGAGTCCACCCCATTGACACAAAGCAGACAAGCAGCATCCATCGTTCGATTTCACCTCCTCAACCAATCTTGAATGCCTAATCTATCCTTCACCGCGAGCCAAGCATAGAAGGAATGTCTCGGAATATTACCTCTAGACTAAACTAGATGAGCATAGGACACTCTAGGATGTCTCGGACGTAGACTCTCCCAAGCACTAACAAAAGTAAGTTGACCATTACCACCCAGTACCTAAATCCAATGATCCTCCCCACTCACCCTCAACTCCACATCCTGAATAAAACCCCACAATCCAAGATGTTCCCAAGAAACCTAAGGCCAAAGCCAACAACCATCAACAGATAAAAAATCCGAAAGTCTAGCCTCACGACAGCTGGCAATATCATTAATCAGGCAGTCCCCATAAATCTCGAAAATGGACCCTACAGGCAGCCACGAGATTCACCAAACAAAACATCTCCTCCCATTACCAATAAGCATCCTGACAAATGGCTTAAACCTATTACGACAACGTAAAATCACCCTCAAACACCAGGACCGCCCCATTTCAGTACGAATCGCCCATAACGAAAGACCCTAAAGCACATACTTCTCCTTCTATGCAACCCATAGGAAACCAAACCGCACCAGCAATAACCATAACAAGACATGGTGAACAGATTTAAACCCTCACCTTTGCTCTTCAAATAACTAGTTTTTTAATAAGCCTCATACGCTTTCATTATAAAAACCTTTTAACCCCTCCATTTTAAAACCTTTCAAGTATAATTAATGGAAGAAATCGAACTCGAGATTTCTATGAGCAGCGGAATAAAGATCATTCCAAATTACAATCATGAATAAACATTACAATTACAGTCGTACACAAAACATACAGTTATGTAATCAATATCGGAATTATAGCATGAACAACTACAAATGAACAAGAAGAAAACTCTATAAACATTTATAGACTCATCTCCACGCTCCTTGCTCACGACTGCTCAAACACAGCAACCTTGAATGCTCGAACAACATGACCGCAACTCTACACAAACACTTCGCACTTGTCCTCAACGATCGCCTTGGTCACGAACTCCTTAGCAACATGGACGGCCTTCATAGAACCTCGACGGTGTCGAGTTGAGTATGACACCACCAAGAAGGTTACCTTGGTATTCTCGGTGTGAGAATCCAAAGGGTGAGCTCTATTTGAACTTAGAATGAGGCAGACGAAGAAGGAAATGCCGATTGTGTACACAATTGGGCAAGTGGGAGATGGCTGAAACCTATCGCATAGGTCGATGCTCAATCGTTTAGCTAAAGCTACGCGATCGTCTAGCAAAATCTAAGCGATCGTTTAGCTCATTGCATAGTTCATTGTCTGTCGCCTA